>NW_020954557.1:47825390-48062337 GCF_900497805.2 Vombatus ursinus
TATCTATCTATCTATCTATCTATCTATCTATCTATCTATCTATCTATCTATCTATCTATCTATCTATCTATCTCTCTATCTATCTCTTTATTTCTTTATTCTATCTATCTATGGATATTTTCACAAGTCAAATTCACACTCCAAGATTTGCTGTCATAGAGGAGATGCAGAAGAAAGTACCACATATTTTAAAAGCAAAGAATTCCTAAACAAATGTTTCAAAACAATTTGGTATAGTGATAAAGCAATTGTTGGAATAATGGTATACTACCTCCTGAGGTGTTACCTGCTATTTTGAAGGGGACAATATTAATTTGCATGTGTAAATTGTGGTATGTTTGTTAAAAAATCAGTCATGTTATTTCAAAGTCATGGTTCATATTTAGGTGTGGAAATGGAAGAAGAAAATTCTCACCAGTGTATAGGGAGAAAATAAGTAATCTTTTAAAATTAAGTTTTAAATGAGGGCAAGGACTATTTTGTTCATTCATTTGTATCTCTAGCTCCAAGTTTAGAGATTTACACATAGTAGGTACTTTAAAAATACTTAATGACTATGTGTTGAATTGTATTGAACTGAGTTTTGGGGAAAATATGAAAACCCAAATGTTAATGACAGGAGAATACCTGAGATCTAATTCTCTATCTAATTCCCTCCCCCCCCCCCACCTTCCAGTAAGGAATCCTTGTGGGAATAACAATGGAGGTTGTGACCAGGTGTGCGTCCTTAGTCATAGAACTGATAATGATGGCCTGGGCTACCGCTGCAGATGCATCCTGGGGTTTGACTTACACCCTGATGGACGACGTTGCATTGGTAAGAAAAATGCTATGGATGGTCTTTTCGGCAAAACAGTAGAATGGTCCATGTGTCCTTGCTCTATCCTGCCTATCAAATGCCATTTTGTTTTTGGCTGGGGTAGTTTTCCCATGCTTTGCTTGGTTAATTTTTTTCCCCTCATGCTTTCTTATAGCATAAAGAACTCTGTATGATCTTTATAGAACACAGTACAATGCCAGGTGTACTGTGAGTCTTCAGGAGATAATAATTGCTGTGGTTGGTAGAGTTTAAAGATGTGGGTTTCTGCCTTGTTGACAGAAATATAAGAAATATAAGTCACTTATATTTCAGACTTTAATTTTCATCTTGCTTCCCCTCTTAACTCTCTAGTTTTTTCTGATGGCATGGTATTCCCCTTCATGAACTGACCTCTTGGAATTAAAAAAAGTTTGCTACACATAATGCAAAAATAAATGCTGGATGTTTTAATTTGGGATTCTCTTCTCTAATTAGCCTAACCTCCAATTTAGTTGTCACTTTCCACTATTCATCTTAACTTTACCTTAAAGGTTCTTCTTTACATTTTTAGTAGTTTCTCTTAAGCTATTAATGATATCTCTTGGAAAATCAGGTAAGCTTTTAACTAGATCACACCTTTCAAAGACTTTGCTCCTTTGAGAGAAAACATGAACCCTTTCAACTTAATTCTTTTTCTTGAGTATCAATTCTCACTCCAGAGATTCCCTTTGTAGTTGACCAGTTGTGATTTTGGCTTTATTACCTTGGCAGATGCTAAACTTTCGGTGCCTGTTGCTTCTAACCCTTAGTGGAAGACTGGGATTCATCTTAGCTGTCCTCAGACAGTTCTGTTAATGTCTCAGCTATTTCTGGAATCAATTAAAAATGTTCTTAATATCCTTAAAATCAGAGACTGAATTACCTACCTCTAGTATGCATACCTCTTTATTATCTATCTATCCATCTATCTATCTATCTATCTATCTATCTATCTATCTATCTATCTATCTATCTATCTATCTATCTATCTATGATTGTGTCCCAATTACTATAAATTGCATCTCCTGCCCTGGACCCAGCATTCTTCTCTCTCTCTCTCTCTCTCTCTCTCTCTCTCTCTCTCTCTCTCTCTCTCTCTCTCTCTCTCTCTCTCTGTCTCTCTCTCTCTCTCCCCTCCTGTTCTCTGATACGTTCTTCTTTTATCCTCAGGACTAAAAAGCTTTTATTCAGCGCCTTGCCACATTTTGTATTTTTCAATTGTCTGTCTTGCTGTGGCTGCTGATGCTCTCAGAACCTCAGTGCACTTTCTGGCATGGGGGCCTTCACAGAAGTGAGCCAGAAAAAAATGTACTGAGAAATGGATTTTACAGATGGTTTTTGATGGGATTCCCATGGGATTTAATGGAACTCCTGAATGCCTGTATTCATGTAGCACAGGGGTAGAATCCTTTCTAAAAGATGTTTTAAATAGAAGCTTCATAGGAAGACATGGCAGGTGGGACAGATGTGTGTTCTTCCTAGCTGGTTGTCTTTTCTCCTCCTACTTTGTTCCTTTGTTATTCTAACACTTTATCACATTCATTTTAAGATATGTCTGAAACACTTTGACCACATACTGTTATGTTTTACTGCTGATGTCGTTTCCTACTTTTCCTCTCTCTTTCTTCTTTCCAACTATTTTATATTCAATTAATTTTGATTTTCACACTAACATGAAAATTATGAAAAATACACTTTATGAATATATATTTATTTGGGAGCTTTTTTAATATTGAAGAGGCCATTAAAAAAACTAAACTTTTTTTTTAATCTTTGTAGCTGTGCGGCAATTTCTGCTCTTTTCATCCCAGTTGGCAGTACGTGGGATCCCATTCAACCTCTCTACCCAGGAAGACGTCATCATTCCAGTGACAGGAAGCCCTTCCTACTTTGTTGGGATTGATTTTTATGCACAGGAAGACACTATTTTTTTTTCTGATACAACTAAGGATATTATTTATAAACAAAAAATTGATGGCACAGGTGGGATATAATCAATCTCTTTAATTTTCTGTCTGAAATTGTTTAGCTGGAGAAATTTGATATAACTAAGTTAATAAGCTTTGTTTTGCTTCTAAGTTTGATAGTCTAATATCTTTGGTAAAAGGAGTTTGATTAAGAGAAAAATATCAGTAGCTGTATTCATTAAAACAAACAAATAAACAAAACTACAATGGATAATTTCCCTTTATTTATTTATTTATTTAGTTTTTGCTTTTTCGTGAGGCAGTTGGGGTTAAGTGATTTGCTCAAGGTCACACAGCTAGTAAGTGTCCAGTGTCTGAGGCTGTATTTGAACCCAGGTCCTCCTGACTCTAAGGTCAGAGCTCTATCTACTGTGCCACCTAGCTGCCCCTACTTTCCCTTTATTTTGAAAGCTCAAAAATGTGTGAATGATAATTGGCTGTTGTATTCTCAATCAGAAAATCAAACATAAAGCTTATACCTTTTGTAGAGAACCTGAAATCGATAAAAGGATACTAGGCTATACTCAAACATGTCTGAAAATGACTTCCATTTATTTCTGTTTAAAAACAATAGACTACCTAGACTTTAGGCTAGAAGTAAATCCATGAACTTGGAATTAAAGGTGAACTACATATAAGTATTCATTTAGGAGGTCCCCCAATAATGTGGCTAGCAATAAAATATGTAAATCTATAATTAGTTAGATTTCTCCATGGAAGAAAAGTATGATTTGCTCTCTGTGGTAACTTCCCTATTGTAGATCTTTAAACAAGTGAAAAAGAATTGAAAAAATTGCAAAGAAAAGAAAAATCTTTTTTCTTCTTCCTGCACCTTATTCTGATGTCTGTGTTGTGGGGTATTTGCTAGTCTTTTGAAAACTTGGCAGTGCTGTCACTATGGATGACTCTTGAGTAAAGAGTTCGGGAGTTAATACCTCTGGGCAACCCCTACAACTTGTGCTGGGCAGTGCCAGACCCTCAAGGCTAGCTAAGGATAGTGTTCATAAGTGGGTGAAATCAGGTATCATATAATCAGATCTTCTGCAATGACAAAACTTGTCTGGAAGGTTGAATGAGGGAGGGTGGGAAAAGATCAAACCAGTGTGAGTTCTAAATTTATTAGGGTTATATTTTCCCTTTGAGATTTAAAACCCTTAGGAATATATTGGTATTTTATTTACATACTTAATGTTATTACACATGAATATAAGATTATATTCTGTGAATCCAAACAACTTTTAATTTTTATCACTGCAAGACTAAACTCATCACATCATCTCTAATTTTAAAAATCCTTCAAATTTCTGGTTTTAAAATTTATTTCTCTTTCACTGCCGTATAATATTCATAATGTTACAATCTTTTAAAAGAATTCTTTTTATATGAGTTACTGAACCATACTTTAAATATACATTAATGCCTTTATATAACCACATGTAAAAGATTTTGAGTTAAGCCATGTATATATTTTAACTCTTAGGAAGAGAAATTCTCACAGCCAACAGGGTGGAAAGTGTTGAAGATTTAGCTTTTGATTGGATTTCAAAGAATCTTTATTGGACAGATCCCCGATACAGGAGTATAAGTGTCATGAGACTAGTGGATAAATCAAGACGAGCAATAGTCCAGAACTTAAACAACCCACGATCAATAGTGGTCCATCCGGTTATTGGGTAAGTAAATGTGCGCTTACTTGTATTTTCTTTGTTAAAAGCTTGGTATTCTAGGTCCTAGGTATTCTAGGTCTACAGTCATTGAAAAATGATGCTGTTGGGAATTTGGTTGTTGGTTTGTTAACATAAGATTGTATTCTTTGAATCTAAATAGCTTTTAATTTTATCTGTATAAGAATAAATGAAACTAATCACTTTATCTCCCTCTCACAAATATTCCTCCATTTCATATTTCCTAATTTATTTTCCTTTTATTCCCTCATGATTGTCAGAATTGCAGAAAAAAGTACAAGGTAAAATAGATTCCATAGTGAAGGAATATCCAATGGAATTATCTTTAAAGGCTTAGGTTCTGTTCCTGTTTTAATGTATTGATATGAAGTTAAGCAAAACTTGCCTGTTCATCCAGTAGGATCTATATTTTTAAAAAATCTCTTAGACCCCAGATAAAGTTTCATGTGTTTTACTATTACACACTCTATAGGGTCAGACAAGTTAAGACAGAGAAGTTTACAATGTTTCTTTTCAGGACTTATATTACCATATTTGAGCATGATGAAATACTAAGTTGTGTTTTCAGAATAATTAACTCCAAGCAACATAGTTTTGTTTTGAAGAGTATGATGAAAAGTGTGGCTAATATTCCTTATGTACTTCTTTGTGGTGAGAGACTGACCCCTAGAACTAAAATCGTACAAAGCAAGTCTTGCTTATTTTGGCTATTCTTTTAGCTTCCTCTTCATAGAATTGACTGAGAAACCTTTAAAAATAATGGCTTTACTAGTGAGGAACTTTATTAACTTCTATACTAAGCACTTGTTCACCACATGAATTTGCTAACAAACTTAAATTATGATGCCTAGTTTTGAAAAGTTGCCCAATTATTCACTACTTTGAGGATTCTTTTAACTCCTATGAGGTCAAGAAGACACATTATGGGAAGTCAAACTTCAGGTTAGAATAACTTTGATTAAGAGAAACCAGCTGAAAGAAAAAAAATGTTTTCTGGATTACTAGCCCAATTTTATCTCTGTCACTCTTGAACATCAAAAGATAGTTTGGGCAAGGCATTCCTGTATGTAAAATCGATGTTGACCTTAAGTAGTCTCTTCAGGTCAGGGGAAGACGTGGCATGTGGCACAAAAATTTCTTTTGCATATATTGACATTCATTAAAAATAGGCAATTTGGGGTAGATTTAAGACATAAACATGCTTAATTTAGCTTTATATTGGTCAAGAGAAGTCTTTGGTTCATTTTGTCTTCTAATCCAGGGTTTTTCCAACCTTAACATACATTTCAATATCAGAAGATGGGTTTGAATCATGGGATCTTTAAGGTTCCTTCTAGCTTTAGATTCTGTGATCATAGGAGATGACATCTATCAGTGAAGACTCTGATAATAATAGTGTATATTTATATAGCATTTAAGGTTTGTAAAGCTATTTACCTATGTTATCTCATTTTATCCTGACCATGATCTGGGAGGTAGGAAGAGTAGGTTTTTTGTTTTTGTACAAATGGAGAAACCAAGGTTGAGAGAATTTAAAGTGACTTGTCAAAGATGACAATGTTAATAAGTGGATGAGCTTATTAGATTTAAGCCCCTATCTCTGATGTTCTTCCTACTTCTTAGCTATTTTAGTGCATCTGTAATCTCACTGCCTGGCTTTTCCCTGTAGTGGTGTACTTAATAACACTTCCATACCTTCTTATATGGTGCAGTTTTCTTCCATGTCCTTTTAGAAACTCTCCACAGAACTGTTCTAGGAAATTATTTGGAAATCCTATTGGCAATAACCTTTGCCTAAAAAGTCAATGACATTTAAATTCTGGGGGAACAAAATTATGTGATTGTTGACTTTATTCTTCCTGAGTACAGTTCTGCTTCAACCAATCAGCCAGTCATCCTGCTATTTTCCTCCCAAATTCTGAAAGTGAAAATGCCTGGTATGAATTTTGGGTTTTGTAAGGTAAATTTCAAACTTCAGCAACTTTTCAGTTTTTCCAGTAGCATATCATATTGGAAAGCTTTGTACACGTGAGAAGCATTTTCTAAGGTATTTCTTGTTGCTATTCCGTGGCAAGCATCCCATTATAAGACTATGAACAAGTTTATTTGTTCTAAGGTGTACCATTTGCTGTTGTCAGATTATTATATGACATCCTATGCTATGGAGTTTTACAGTATTCTGTGATATTTGTATGTGTTTACTAAGTTTTGTCAACTTAGTCCTTTTATATAAATAAATATAAATATGGCCTGGAAAAAACTTTTTGTTAAACTTGAATTAGTCTAACATTTATTCCTAATCTTATTTAAGAATAATTATTTATGCTCATGTATTTGCTTTAGTATACCTGAGGTCATTTCATTTGTGTAAGGGAATTCCAGTAAGGAAGGTCCCTCTACCAGCAAAATTTGCCATTTATTGTTTAAAGCAGAGGTTTAAACACAGGATTCAAGGGTCTGCAACCCTCTGGAGTGCTACCAAACCAGATTAAAATGTAATTGGGACTTGTTTAGCAAAATAAATAAAAATACCATAGAACATAGATAATGTAAATATGTAGTTTTTAAAGTCAGTATATTGTTTTAGGGATCCTTATATATGGTTTAGTGACCTGTGTTCTATTCGAGTTTGACACTATTGAACTATAGAGTTATTTGTGAGTGCTGAGAGGTTCCTAGGGTCACATAGCCAGTATGTGTCAGTGGGAGGTCTTGAATTCAGATCTTTCTGACTTCAAGGGTGGTTCTCTACTGATACCACGTTAACTCTTATGGGTCTAGATAAAAAATAATTAATGTATTCTTAGAACCTTTTGCACTAACTATATATATGTGTGTGTATGTGTATATGTATGTGTGTATATAATATTACATTCTTCTATATTTTAGAATATTATTTCTTATGCACAAATATTTTGTATTCAATTATGTATGCATCTGTCCATTATATACATATACATATATGTGATTGTGCTAACCTGTTTTAATCCCTTTATTTTTTATGATGTTGGTCACATTTTGACAACTGTATTTTGTATTCAGCTATATCACTAGTTAATTCATGTAGCTTATCCTCAAAGCCCAGTGTTGTGTGGAGAAAATAAATCAGAATTTAGGGAAACTTTCTACTTGACCTAGAGTTGGTGCACATTTTTGGCATCTTTGATTTAATGCTCCTCATTCATATTCCCGTTTTGCAGGTATATGTTCTGGACAGACTGGTACCGTCCTGCTAAAATTATGAGAGCCTGGAGTGACGGGTCTCATGCAATGCCAATAGTGAACACCACTCTTGGATGGCCTAATGGTTTGGCCCTAGACTGGGGGTAAGTTACTGAGTTTCAGGTGTAGAGTGCGATATGAGGGATTTTGGGGGTGATGACAAGGAAGAAGACATGAACTTGAAGGGAATGATGGTGGTATTTGGTAAAATAATTGGGAGAACAGACAGAACTACATAAAAACACAAAAATATAGGTATTATCTATTAGCTACAGTTATGCCTACACCTATATTTAAATCATATACATGTTACTGAAAACTGGAGGAGAGGTTAGTTAGCCAGTTAACTAGCATCTTCTAGTTTTTTTTTTTTATAAGGCAATTGGTGTTAATTGATTTGCCTAGGGTCATACAGCTAGTAAGTGTCAAGGTGGTCTGAGGCCAGATTTGAACTCAGGTCCTCCTGACTTCAGGGCCGGTGCTCTATCCACTGCACCACCTAGCTGCCCTAACACCTACCATCTTCTAAAGGCAGTTAAGTGTCACAATGGATAAAGTTCCAGGTCTGAAGTCAGGAATACTCATCTTCTCTGATTTCAAATCTGGCCTTAGACACTTATAAGCTGTGTGACCTTGGGCAAGTCACTTAACTTTGCCTCAGTTTCCTCATCTGTAAAAATCAGCTGGAGAAGGAAATGGCAAACCACTCCAGTATTTTTGCCAAGAAAACCTCAAAAAGGGTCACAAAGAGTCAGATATAACTGAAAAATGACTGAAAAATGAAATGAATAAAAACTATGTGCTATGTACTTTATAAATAACACTATGCTAAGTATTTTACAAACATTATATCATTTGATCCTCACAACTACCCTGGGAAGTAGGTGCAAAGATTAGATGACCATTTTGGAGAGACGTTGTATAGGAGATTAACGGACAGATAGGGGTTGGAATAAATGGCTTCTTAGTCCCTTATAATTCTAATCTCTGATTCTAAGACTTTCTGGGTAGTAATACACCAATCAGGTCATATTTACCAAGCTTCTGCTATGTTTAAGTGCCATGCAAGGGGGAAAAAGTCCATGATATGTGAGTTGCCTTCAGGGAAAGAAAATGTAGTTTGAGAACTGAGATATATGAGGAGGTAAGAAAGAGGACAAGGCAGTAGATGGTAAATAGTACAGGATTCCAGAGGAAGGAGAAAACTTTTGGAAATAAATACATTTAGCATTTTTATTATGTGTATTATTACTTGGCCCTCTGATTTTTTTGAAGTTAAATTCTAAAACAATAAGAAATTCAAAGTAACTTTAAAGAAATTAATGTAAAGTTACTTGACAGAAATATTATTATTATTTTTAGATAATTATCACATACAATCTTTCTACTAGCTACTTGAATGGCAGTAAATAGATCACTGGACTTAAATTCCACATCTGGCACATGCTAGTTGTGTGACCAGTGCAAATTACTTAACATCTCTGAATCTTACTCACATCATCTGTAAAATGGAGTTGATAATAACAATAATAATAATATTAGTAACCACTAGCATTTATATGGTACCTACTATGTTCTATAGGTATCTAGGTGACACAGTGGATAGAGCATTAGACCTGAAGTTATGAAGATTCCTCTTCCTGAGTTCAAATCTGGCCTCAGACACTTTGCTATGTGACCCTGGGAAATTCAGTTAAACATGTTTGCTTCAGTTTCCTCATCTGTAAAATGAGCTGGAGAAGTTCATAGAAAACCATGCCAGTATCTCTGCCAAGAAAACCTCAAATGGGGTCACAAAGAGTCTGATACAACCGCAAAATGACTGAAAAATGAAACGAATTAAAACTATGTGCTATGCACTTTACAAATAGCACCATGCTAAGTGTTTTACAAATATTATATGATTTGATCCTCACAACCACCCTGGGAGGTGGTTATTATCACCATTTTACAGCTGAGAAAACTGAGGCAAGCAGAGGTTAAGTGACTTGCCCAAGGTCACACAATTATTAAGTATCTGAGGCCAGATTTAAACTCATCTTCCTGACTCCAGGCCCCTACCTTATAGAGCTATTATGGAGCTGAAGTTAGATAATGTTCATAAAATTTTTTGTGGATCTTAAGGTCTCATAGATGCTGCAGATAGAGTGCAGAACTTGGAGTCAGGAAGATCTGGGTTCAAATGCTGACACATGCTCCCTAGCTGTGTAACCCTGGGCAAGTCACTGAACATTTATTAACCTCAATTTTCTCATGTGTAAAATTGGTATAATAACACTACCTACCTCACAGTTGTTGTGAGGATCAACTGGGTTGACATGAGTTAAAGTACTTTGCAAACCTTAAAGTGCTATGTAAATGTTAGTTATCTGTCTTTATTACTATTGTTTAACAAACCAACCACTTTATTGTTATTATTATCTTAGTGCTTTACGGCTGTACTGGGTAGATGCCTTTTTTGATAAAATTGAGCACAGCACATTTGATGGTCTGGATCGACGGACTCTTGAGCGCATTAACCAGATGACTCATCCATTTGGTCTTACAATCTTTGAAAGTGAGTTTGAAACAGTAAAACATCTCATCTAATGTGACTTCTTTCTCCAAATGTTCATAAATAGCTGTTACGATTGAAATAAGGTAAACTGAGGCACAAAGTTCCAAACACTATCAATTTACCGACAAAGTGTGAATTTGCCAATAAACAGGATTTCAGCCCCTTCAGAAAAGCTAATACCCTGAAATGGGCTCGCATTCCTTTTTTATAGACAGGAGGAGCATCTAAAAATAGACAGCAGCATCATAAACGGGGAAAACGGTAAAACTGGTTATAAAGCTTGTATCATCATAGGTGTGAAGAACAATATGATTGACTGGAAATTAGGAAAGAGGGGCTAGCATGCTAAGAAATGTTCATTGTTTGAGTCCATCTGCAAGGACAGGTTAGTGATGGTGGACCAGACTAGCTTGGATGACAGACCAGACTCCCTGGCATTCACTTGCATCCATCAATAATAGATTTCCTTGAGGCAAAAATAGAAAAAAATGATTAGCAGGAGAACTGAACTTCTAAACTTAACTCAGAGACAATGAGTGATTTACAGGGCATCTGAGTTTTCAAACTTAACTCTGGGACAAATGAAACATGACTAAATCAGCAGTGGTACAGAATATAATCAATAACAAAATAGAATTTGATTTTCCCAATTTTCACAACTTTGTTAGGACTTATTTTTAAAATCATAGTTATTTGTAAAGTATTGTATCTTTCCTGTTAGAATGCAAACTTCTTGAAGTCAGGAATGGTGCCACTTTCCATCTTTGTATCTCTAGCATCCAGCACAATTCCTTACATATGGTACATGCTAAAAATTTGTTAAATGAATGAATGAATGAAGAAGATGAGAAAGCTAATTGTGCTAACACATTTCTGGCATCTCCTGGTCCTTTGTTGTTGGTAAGAGCCTGGCCAGAATCTCTCTGGGAAAGCCATTCTCCAGCATATGTGACTATGTATTGGATTACCATGTGACTCTAAATCTAGAGGTGAAGGGGGGAATAGTAGACTGTTGAGGAGGGGCCTGACTCAGGCCAGTACCCTGTTAGTTTAGGCTCACTGTTAAGGCACTCAAAGGTCATTCAACAATTAACAAAGGCAACTTATTTAGCTGTAATAGAGAAAAGATATTTTCAACAAGGATTCTCCTGCACTTAGCTGGAAACTGAGTGGTCAGCAGCTTATTCAAGATAGTGCCTGGGATCCTCTGGGTTTTCCCCACCTATAGTATTTCCTAAAACTGAGTAGGCTCTCAATCCATTGCACTGTGGATTTTCTTAGGGTTCATTTCCCACCCTCTTCCCCTTATGTGAACCACCACCCAAATTAGGGTATCTGTGAGGTGACTTCGTCCAGCCTATCTGTCTGCCTGTCTAGCCAGAGCTGATTTCAGACCACTAGGCTCACTCAGGCCAGGACCACACTGCAATTGGTGGCTATTTTTGGAGTATAAACACACATGTTGAGACTTTGGCAAAAAACTCCTGAGGTTCCAGGGAAACTTTCTTGCTCATGGTTTTTATTTGTTTTTATCCTATGGACTGCTTTTAAATCAAATGGAGAATTGCTTATACCTAAGGGTATTGAATGATTTTTAGTAAAAGGACTGTTTCTTCAAATTCTCTGATTCTTATTAATCTATTGTGCCAGATACAGGATAGTGACCCCAACATAGACACAATTTTTGCAATGTAGCAGTGATATGAGAAGTTCAGCAAACAACATTAATACCTTCACTATTTTTCCATCAACTGTTTCAATGTTTCATCCTATCCATAAACATAGCTGGGAACCATGAAGTGGCAGGAGTCAGCTTGATGCCAATTGACCCATCCATATTCTTTCTCCTCATTGTTTTGAGAGAAAACTTGAATTTCTTGACTTGAAGAAAATAGATTGAGAATGAAAAATTTTGTAACTTGATTTGAAGTAAATCGATTGAGAATGAGAAAACTTGAATTTGCTCATTATCTTTCTGGGCTAATGGTTTTTTTTTTTCAACGATGAATGTTGAAATAAGGAGGATTTTCGACTTAACTCTCAGTTAACCAGAACACCTTTTTTTTCTACATAAAAAATTGAATCTGAGAAAAAAGTTGAGAGTTCTTTTTAGAATGCAGAACATGAAATTTTAGAAATAGCAGAAATATGTTTTCTGTCTCCCATTCTACTATTCTAATGGGTGAGTTAATTGGCATTGGAATTGTGCCTGATGTACATTAGATACTTGATAAATATTTATTGATTGATTGGTCAACTTATTGAATGGTACAAAAAATTGTGTGATATTAACATTTTTAATGTGCAAATATAAATTTAATTATAAACAAGTACAAAACACCCTATACATTCTTTATTGAAATTGGAGAAATACATTTATTTGTAATATACAGGATAGTCATTTCTCCAATAAGAAGTAAATCATTAAAAATAATGAAACTCATTAAAGAGGCAGTTTAATATAGTGTAAAGCATACTGGCTCTGGAATCAGAGGGCTTGGGATCAAATCTTTTCTCTGTTATATACTACTTGTGCGACCTTGGCAATCACTTAATCTCCTTTGCCCTTATTCTCCTCATCTGTAAGATGAAGAACTTAGAAGAAATTGTCTTCAAGATCCCTTCCAATTCTAAATCTATGATCCTATCTATGTTGAAGTTTTTATTCAGTTATTTCTATTTTTCCAGAAAGAAAAAAAGGATAAAGCATTTTTTTTTCTGCTAAAAGAAATCTTAGTTCTGTTGGATTTTTTCAGTGACACATAATTGAGTGAGTGAATGGGACCCTTTGATTGTAAGTACTACTCTATGTCTTCATTTTCAGATTATGTGTATTTTACTGACTGGCGATTGGGTGGAATTGTTCGAGTAAGGAAAACTGATGGTGGAGAGATGACCATTATTCGAAGAGGCATTAATAATGTAATGCATGTGAAATCTTATGATGCTAATACCCAAACTGGTAAGTGGATTTATAGCCTTTACAAAAGACATTATATTTTCTAACATTACCATTTATTTTTAGAAATTGTTTCATGATGTCAGTATGTATATAGTTGAATATAACTCCATAATTCCAATATAATTGGCAGTTAAGTGGCATGTAGATAGAGTGCTGATCTTGGATTTAGGAAGACTCATCTTCATGAGTTCAAATCTGGCCTCAGACACTTACTAGCTGTGTGACCGTGGGCAAGTCACTTAACCCTGTTTGCCTCAGTTTCCTCATCAGTAAAATGAGCTGGAGAAGGAAATGGCAAACCACTATAGTATCTTTGCCAAGAAAATCCCAAATGGAGATTTGGACGGGACTGAAGCAACTGAACAATAGTAATTCCATGCAATTAGCTTAGGATCATACAATCAGAGAACTAGGGGTAGAAGGGATCTCAGAGGTCATTGGTTGCAAACCCCTCATTTTATAGATAAGGAAAATGAGGACATAGAGATTAAGGGACTGCCCAGACCCATATAAAATATTATAATAAGTGTTAAGGAGAGCATTTGAATCCAGGTCCTTTGATTCCAGATCCTTTTATTCTTTCTGCTAACTAGATAGTGCACTAGTAGAATTTAAGCAAGAGAACTTACCTTGGAAATGGCGGGGGGGAGCATTTTGGAAGGGGAATTCAAAAAGATTAAGCGAAGTACAAAACTTGTAAGCACTTACTCCCAAAGAGTGGCTTGTTACGGGATAGTTTCTGGGATTTAATTTATTAAATTATGTAAATGATGTAATTCTTAGTTTGGCTAATCTTTAATTGAACTCTACAAAGAATAATACTTCAGCACATTTCTTTTTCAGGCTCTAACTACTGCAATCGAGCAACAAATCCCAATGGAGATTGCAGCCATTTTTGTTTCCCAGTTCCTAATTTTCAGCGAGTTTGTGGCTGCCCATATGGCATGAAGCTCAGCTCCAACCAGCTGACATGTGTTGAGGATCCATCCAATGAACCACCCACTCTGCAGTGTGGGTCCTTTTCCTTTTCCTGTAACAATGGCAGATGTGTACCAAGGTATTATCGCTGTGATGGTGTTGATGACTGCCATGATAACAGTGATGAGCAACACTGTGGTACACTAAGTAAGTATCTGTGCAGGGAAGTTAATTACTTGGAATGGACAGATGGAAAAAGGTAGATTTGTAAGAGACTAGTGGTGTAGTTTTGGTTTAGAAAAGCATTGAACACTCAGGGGCTAAGGTGTCTGAAGAATTGAAGTACTTTTCTAAAGGACCATGGAGAGATATATGCCAGCTATGAACAGATGTCAATTCAAAAAAACAAACAAGGAATTATGAAGAAATGGTATAAAGGATGTCATCAAAGAAATGTATATTAGAAAGAGAATCTGGGCTGGCCATAAAGTAAGAATGATGGATAACTGATGGACAGCTTACATACCTCAGGGTATGTGTGTCAATAGATCTATAAAAAGGCCCCTAATTTATTCCCAGATAATAATAATAAATTCCCAGAATTTATGGGAGAACATAAACAGGAATCAGATGGGGTGGGTAGGGTTAGATGAGTTGTGACCTGTATCACTGGGGAGAATAAATATTCATGTTGTTAGGTCACAGATCCATTTGAGTAGTTGAGAGTAAAATGTACTTCTGTGGCTTTTGAATTAGGAAATTAGGTCAAAAATACCCTGAGAATGGTTCTGAGTAGTTTACAGTGTGTATCACTTTAGACTCCTTTAAACCTAGCCTCTTTGGGAGGACATTCATTCTTAACTAGTATAATACCCAAAAGTTCAAAGGTATAGAAAAAGCTGAGAAAGAGACCTCCAACAATTCAAAAGCTCCCTCTCCCATTGGGTATTTGGACCAGCACAGGCTAATTACATCTTGGCAACAGCATTTTCCACAATGTTGAGCCAAAATAAATTGGTCAATGCCTTTTAGGACCTCAGAGATGAATGTCCCTGAATAGGTCCTTGAACTGGAAGCCTTTGAAAACCATATTTGGTATGCTTCTTTTCCTCTTCAAGAGTGGTGCTTTAGGTGTAGAATGTCAGCTATCTGCCTTCTCATTTTCTTCTTTTCATACTTACTCCAATCTGGAAAGTCCTGGACACAGCCCAGCTCTCTGAGCAAAAAGTACTATTGATGACTATAAAGTATTCCATTAAAAAATTCAAACAGTAAGAATAGTTGAAGAAATTTCAGGATTTGGACAACTGGGCAAGATTATTGGCAAAAAAGCCCTTTTGTGGAGATAAAAAGTTCTTTTGGCGGGGGGTAAAGGAGGAAGGATGGTTTTGGATCTGTGATTTATTGATGTGAACTTAATGTTTGAAGACACTGCACTAATCCACAGCATCAACTTATGTGTAGGCTATAGTTTCTGGAAGCATTGAAAAATGTATTGAAGAACAAGAGTAAATAGTGAATTAGAAACATGAATTCTCTCTTCCCTTCATCTCTTCTTCCTACCTTGAGTGTTAGTTCTCTATTCCTTTCCCTTCCAAAGAAAATACATAGTTCTCTTTACTTCCACAGACATACACATTGTCCCTGATGAGTATTTTTAAAAGTTATTGTGAACTCCAATGGTCAATGTAGATATCATGTAATGGCGTTAACTTAAAAGTTTGTTGCCTAGATCACCCTCTTCTTCCAGTTTCCATTGTAGTTGAAGGAAGTCACATTGGGTCATGCTTTTGTAAGGAAAGGAACTAATTGTAATGTTGTGAAAGCCAGTGTCTAAGAGATGATTCTTTTTCTGATTTAGACAATACCTGTGCTGCCTCTGCATTTACCTGTGCTCACGGGCAGTGCATTCCAGGACGCTGGCGCTGTGATACGCACAATGACTGTCTGGATGGCAGTGATGAAGAACATTGCCCCACTGCAGGACCTGCTTCCTGCCCAGCAAACTTGTATACTTGTGACAACAATCAGTGTATCCCGAGGATCTGGCTTTGTGACACAGACAACGACTGTGGGGATGGATCTGATGAAAAAAACTGTAGTAAGTGTTCAACTTGTTTCTCCCAGATCATCAATTTTGAAGATAGTTCCCACTAATCAGTAAGCTCACAAAATTGCCTTGACATTTACATCTTAGGTACCCATATTTGCTAGGGTTATCACCTCCACTGCCTCCTAGCCTTCTCTGCCTCCATATGTTGGACTCTCCCTTAAAAGTTTAAGATTACATTGGTCTACATTCAATAAGTGGACTTAGAATTTTCCAATTAATGCAAATTCCCATTAAAACAAAGTGAAGGCTGTCTGCTTAATACCAAATATCTAGATGAAAATTGAAAAAAAAATCAAATAAGTATCCAGAGATTTAAAATATCTGAATGTTTTATATCATGTAGAGAAAAATCTAGACATTTGACTTAATTTTTGCTTTTTATCTGGATGGATCATTTGATTCAGGCCAAAAAAAAAAAGACAGAAAAAAGGAACACAGATAAATTTTTTTAGTCTCATTGGTCTGATTTTTGTTTTGCTTGTCTTTTCTCTTAAGCTCCAGGTCAATACTAATGCTCATGTCTGTATTGAAATGAGATTCAGGAGATCTGAGTCTGGTATTGGTTCTGTCATGATCTAGTTGTTTATCTTGGAAGAAGTTACAACCTCCCTGGGTTTCAATTTTTTCAGCTCTAAAGTAATGCTATCTCAACAATTATATTAAGTATTTCCCTCACCACAACCCTGTAGTGGAGGTAGCACCTATAATCTTATTTCCAATTTACATATGGGGAAGCTCAGGCTTAAAGAGTTAAAGTGATCTGTCCAAAGTCACTGAGTGAATACGGGGAAAATTGGGATTTGAATCCCCTACATCTTCTGACTCCAAGACAAGTGTCCTTTTTGTTCTATCATGTTGCTTTCTATATTTGATTTCTATGATTTGATTCTATATTTAATGATTCCTCCCAGTGCTAAAATTTGGTGTTTCTAGAATTAATATGCATCATTTCATATTATTAGTTTGGGGGTAATTTGGTTGACTTTAAATGAATGAGTCTGAGGTTTTATACCAGCAAAGTAAGATGACTCTGAGATTTGTTCTAATTGGAACTTTCAATTAAATTAGTCACACAACCCATTTACGTGGTGGCTCATGGGTAGAGATAGAGAAATATCAGTCATTCATGCTTTGTATAGGTGGACAACATTGATGAGTTTGGGCCATTTTTTGTTGGGTGGGGTGGAATGGCTCCTTACAAGGCATAGGCAAAATTAAAGTAAGCTACAATCTAGTAATTTTTCACTTGTGGATTTTGATTTTCTAGTTTTGCTAGTTTTATTTTCCAACCGTAGCCTTGAAACCGTATTTTCCACTGCTCCCCTTCCTTTCAAATCCCCTGCCATAGAGACTCTAATAAGATGTCTGGCATTGACAACGCTTGAATACCCACATGACTGATATTGCCTAGGATCATAGATCTTGAGCCAGAATTTACCTTAGAGATCATCTAGTACAATATTCTTATTTTCAAGGGGAAGAAACTGAAACCCAGAGAGGTTCAGTGACTTACCCAAATGTCTACAAGTGTTGTTGTTTGGACGTTTCTGTCATGTCCTACTTTTTGTGACCCCATTTGGGGTTCTCTTAGCACAGATGCTAGAGTGGTTTACCATTTCCTTCTCCAGCTCATTTTGCAGAAGAGGAAACTCAGGCAAATAGAGTTAAGTGACTAGCCCAGGGTCACACAGCTAGTAAGTGTCTGAGGCCAGATATGAACTCACGAAGAGGAGTCTTGGTGACTCCAGGACTGGCACTTTATCCACTGACCCACCTACCTGTCCCTACATACAAGTAGTGCTAGGTGGCAAAACTAGAATTTGAATTCAAATCCTACTTGAACTAAACTCTAATTAAGCATTCAACTTGTTTCTCCTGGATCACCAACCTTGAAAATAGTTCCCAATAATCAGTAGGCTCACAAAATTGCGTTGACACTCATAGCATTTGCATCCTTGCTTCCCAAATTTGCTAGGGTTTTCTTTGTTGCCTCCTACCATCCCTTCCTCCATCTATGGGCTTCCCTATCAATAGGTTTAGAATACATTGCAACTTGGGCAGCTAGGTGGTGTGGTAGTCTGGAGTCAGGAAAACCTGAGTTCAAATCTGGCCTCAGATACTTACTAGCTGCATGACCCTGGACAAGTCATGTAACCCTCTTTGCCTCAGTTTCCTCATCTGTAAAATGAGCTGGAAAAAGAAATGACAAACCCTCTTAGTATCTTTGCCAAGAAAACCTCAGATGGGGTCAGGAAGAGTTGTGCACAACTGAAAATGGCCACACAACAACAACATTGAAACTTAAAAGTTCAGCTTCCTTTTGATTGACCCACACCACCTTCCATGTGTAGATGCTTAAAGAAAAAGAGAGACATTCTGAGTGTTGTTCTTATGCTAGTTAGAGGAAAAACGAAGTGTAACTTGGATTTGTTTTTGCATCATGTTAGATTTTACAGGGACATGTGATCCTGGTCAGTTTCAGTGTCCTGATCATCGCTGCATTGACCCATTCTATGTGTGTGATGGAGATAGAGACTGTGCAGATGGAGCTGATGAAGTTGATTGTAGTAAGTAGGAGGTTTCTCTCGATAGTTGCTTAGTATTTTTGGTGTTTAGTGATTTCTACCTGAGTTGAACTCTAATACCATGCTCCTTCATCCGTAGTATATAACTGCACTGCCTCTGAATTCAAGTGTGCCAGTGGAGACCAATGTATCAGTAATATTTACCACTGTGATGGCGTTTTTGACTGCAATGACCACTCTGATGAGGCTGGCTGTCGTAAGTGCCAAATACCCAACAATCCAGATGAAGGAAATATTCTGTGGTGCTAGCATGGTTATTATGGGAACTTTAATAATTAATTCACAATAACTAGGGGAAGCCTAGGGTAGATTACAAAATATATTAAATGAATTCATGCTACTACTTTCAAGTATGGTGTTCACGTACAGTAACTCAAGTGAGAACTAAGTTGTCATATAGAGGACCCTACTTAATTATTAGATCAGAATACAACAAACATTTAACTTCTATTAGCATACCCAGTGTCTATACATGGGGTTTTTCTAAAATGTTTTATCTCATCTTTTAGTAGGTTAAATATCTCTGATATAATTTAATCTGCTGCTTTTCCCTGCCGATATAACACAAAGTTAATATCCATATGATCACAAATTCCACATTAGAGGGGTCCAAATTAATGAGGTTTTTGTAATTAAATGTACATGAATACTTCACATGAAATCTCATTAGAAAGACTGAAGTGTAACATAGATACACAGTCCACCTTTCACTGAGAAATTTTGGGATCAGTATGGGTATGACATATTATAATTTCCATAGGCTGCAGCCTGATAGTGGAAATGATTTATTATTTTTCACTGTGTATATATGTTAGGTATGACCTTTGTGCTTTTAGGAAATGTCAATAGAATAGTTAATTACTTAGAGTAGAGACATTTCTTACCATGGGAAGGTTGGTTTCCTAGATGCCTGTTAATCAGTAATTAAATTAATAGGCAGGCAAACTAAAAATTACAGAAAATACCTAAGTATTTGGAAAAATTTCCATGGTTTGTTTAAAAATCCCCAAGCACTATCTTGACATTTTTTTGGATGAGAATATGAATTTTTTTTCTGCTGTTTTGAGGTAACACAGTACTGTTAATGGCAGCTGAATTGCTATTTCATTATAGAATATTGTGGCAATTTCCAGATTCTCATCTGCAAAAAGCTTTTATGGATTGAAAACTGATAACATAATAAGTATTTCCTGTAAACGTTAACTCTACATTTAATGTATTTGAATTTTATTTAAAATGGTTCCTTAAGGGAAATGATTTCATCTCCATAGCGTAAAAAGAAAATATGAAATTAAACACATTTAGTGTAGAATAGCTATTAAAAGCATGATGATGATGATAACTACTTACATTTATATTAGCATTTTAAGTTACAAATCACTTTCACATATCAATTATACCTCAGCGAAAAAAGAGAGGGCAGAAATCTAAGAGATTTTTTAGCTCAGAATTCAATTTTAAATCTAATTTCCTTATCAAATCTGTGTTTCAAAGCATTTCCAATATGAGAAAAAAAGAGCAGATTCTCAACTCAATCACTTTTCTTCCTCAGAGTACTCTACTAAGACAAACGTTAGATCATATGAACTGGCACTTTGCACACTTAAAAAAATGTAAATGCACAAGCCAGTTGGCAAGTACTAGGTTATTTCGGTCTTGAATGAGTATGTCACCATACTTTATCCTTAGGTCACAAAACTGTGATTGACAAAACAAAACAAAACAAAAACCTGGGGCATGTAAAGTTACTCCATAATCAAAGACCATCAATGGAATTGTGAGCCACATTTGTGAATCTGCTTTTTAAATGCCTCTCTTTTAGCTACCAGACCTCCAGGAATGTGCCACCAGAATGAGTTTCAATGCCAATCAGATGGCACCTGTATCCCGAACAACTGGGAGTGTGATGGGCATCCGGATTGCATGGATGGTTCTGATGAACACAATGGCTGTCTTCCCATGACCTGTCCTCCATCTCTTTTCCGCTGCGACAATGGAAACTGCATCTACAGGGCTTGGATCTGTGATGGGGACAATGACTGCAGGGACATGAGTGATGAGAGGGACTGTCCCACTCAGCCCTTTCGGTGCCCTAGCTGGCAGTGGCAGTGCCCAGGCCATAGCATCTGTGTGAATCTGAGCTCAGTATGTGATGACATCCCAGACTGCCCTAATGGGGCAGATGAGTCCCCAGTTTGCAGTAAGTTTTTTGACCACAGATTACAGGCTATAAAGCCCTTTTGAGCTGCAGGATAACAAAACCCAATGCTGTCACTGTCACTGTCACTGGGGTGTCTGAAGGGTAGTAGCACTTTACAGAAAGTCATTTTTAATGCCTTTGTGAGTTTAGAAATGTTTGAGGGGGGTAATATATAGTTTAATTTAAGTAAATCATCACTGAATAATATTTCTCATTAAATTCTTCACACTTTGGTTATGTGTTTTTGTTTCTTTTCATGTTGGTGTCTAGAAAAAGAAGATTAATGGGGCTATTAGACTATTAAATTACATTTGGTTCTATCTATAATGTGCTCTTAGGTTTTCTAACTTTAATATTTTCTAATTTCAATCAGAATGCGCCATAAAAACAATGAAGCTCGGGGTTTGTGTTTACTGTGATTGCAAATGCTGTGATTGGCATGTAATCCTAACTACTGTCCTTTCTTTCTTTCCTCTTTAATCAATGCCCACTCTCAGATGAACCCCAGCCAGGTATGATTGTGACATATTTTAGATTTTTATGATTTCATACTGTGTTGTGTTTGTGCAGAAGATGACTGAAATCCTTTATATTAATTTGTTCCTCTCCCCCCCCTCCTCCCACAGTCTAGGTGCATAGAGTACTCTTTTAAAATTAATTTTATGGAAAGCATGCAAATTGAAGACATTTATTATCCAGTCACTGGATAGCTTCTCCCACAGCTATTTTGACCTGAGGGAGGAGAATGATGGTATAATAAATAATCCATCTGTGCCCTTCTGTTCCTCCCCTAGAACTTTCCCCCATCGCTTTATGTAACCCAAGATGCTTGTCAACATCTCCTTCTACCTGCCAGCCACTTTATTTCTAGATTAGGTCGGTTGAGGTGTCAGTTGGGTAAATACCTTAGATTTCTTTGCATGCTTGAATTATTGAGATGAGAAGCTATTGTATTTCTTCTACATAAATTACTCCTCCCCCATGTTTCTACCACTGCTCTAAGTAGAAATTGGCAAAGGAGGTTTAAAAGCTGAATGATGGTTGGTATCATAAACAAGGACAAGTGAGTGCAGGCACCATTAATCTTACAACTCAGTCAAGTGAATACAACTCTCAATGGCTGTTTGGAAGTTGCATTGTTTTGCACATGAGGAGTATTGCTCCACAGTAATTGAAGAATGAGATTTCTGACACTTTTCTTTTCATTTTCTTCCTTTCCTCTAGACCAGGAGAGCTGCTTAGACAATAATGCTGGTTGCACTCATGAGTGCATTCAAGGGCCTTTTGGGGCTCAGTGTTTGTGCCCATTTGGATATCAGCTCACCAATGACTCTAAAACCTGTGAAGACATCAATGAATGTGAAATTCCAGGTTTTTGCAGCCAGCATTGTTATAATGAAAGAGGGTCTTCCCGATGTTGGTGTGATGAAGGGTATATATTAGAAGGCAATGGGAAGACTTGCAAAGTTTCTGGTGAGGATTGTTTTTGAAAATGATCAGTCTTTGATAACTTATTAATTGAGTTTAATGCCAAATGTCATCATAGATCAGGATTGGCTTTATGTATAGTTAGTTTCCCAATTTGGGGAGCTCTGGGACATTCTCTTAGCCCTCAGAAATCTTGTCCTCATGGAGCTTATATTTTACTGATATGTACATTAGTATCGTGTTTTTGGTTTAATTAAGAATTTGCTGCTGGAATAATTTAAATGGCATTTATTACCCATTAAAAATGAAGTGCATGCATGATACTTATTCATCCTTATTCAGTTAACAGTTTGGAACATTTTTGAAGATAAATTTTGAAAGAAAGAATGAAACTTACATTGATAGCAGATAACTTTGGTGTGGGAAGAATTTTGAAAAGGTTTCTGCATCAATGTATAAGATCCATGTGTTTAACGTAGCTATTAATTTCACAGATAATACATACTATGTTCGAGGCATGGTCCCTGGCCTCAAGAAATTTACATTCTAGTAGGTGTGAGGTAAGACAGAACAGAATATAAATTCCATATCAAAGCACTAAATAAGAATTCAGAACAAAGAAAGGTTACTCTCAGGTGGCAAATTTAGTGTATCAAATACTGAAATGTATTTTTTAATGGTGAAAGATGCTTCAGGTCAGCAAGAATATTTTATTTTGAAAATAATTTGATAAAAGAATTTCAGAGAAGTTATTTCTGCATTTTAACTTCCTTCGGCTATTGAAAGTATCTTGTATCAAGTGTTTGAAAGAGAAAATTTTTTCCTTCTAAGAAAATCATTGACATTTTTGCATTTGATTCTTTCACAGCTTCGGGAAATCTGTTGTTGTTAGTGACTAGTCGGAACCAAATAGTTGCTGACAACATCACCGCTCAGGGACATAATATCTATTCACTTATCCGTGATGGTGAGCACATTGTAGCAATTGACTTTGATTCACTCAGTGGTCGTATCTTTTGGTCTGACATAAGACAGGATAAAATCTGGAGTGCTTTTCAAAATGGAACAGACCGAAAAGTAGTAAGTGCAATTTCAATCTGTATTTTTCCAACTTTTTATTTTTATTGGAACATTTAAATATTACTTGGCTTTACGCATCAGTAAGAAACAGGGTGACATTTTATCCTGTATAACTCTAAAACTGCCTTCTTCGAGTCCAGGATTTCTTAAACTTTTTCCAATCGTGATCCTTTCATTGCTTCTTAAACTGTGGGTCATGACCCCACAGTTTAAGGAGTGCTGCACTAAGTCATGTACCTGGGGACTAGATGTCCATTTCAACAAGATAATGACAATTTTAGAGGTAGAGCAAGTAAGAAGGTAGATAGATATTCTGCATTCTAGCTCACATAATGTGAGAGCTTAGGAAGACTTCCATAGCCCCCATCATTCTGGCCACATGGGCAAAAATAGAGACAGTAAAAGAACAAGAAGATTGTAATTCTAGACCTTTATGTTGTTATCTGGGGCAAAACTTGCTCCAAAATCTCAGCTATCTTACGTTCCAGTGTTACTTTCACTATTTTTTTTTTTCATTTTCTGGCTGGACTTGTGATTTCATTGGTACTGGGAATTCCTGATGAGGGAACTCCCCCTACCCATGAAGATCAGCAAATATTCTTAGAGACAAGTCAAGTGACTTGCCCGGAGTCATACAGTCAATTTGTGTCAGAAGTAAGACTTGAGCTCAGGTCTTGACTCTGAAGCTGCCTCTTGATCTTACATAATACTAACTCTCTTCTCTACTTCCACTATGCCAACTGTATGATGTAACAGAAAAAGGTGACCAATTTAAAGAAGTTGCAGTCTATGCCTAGCTGTAGGAACTTAAAAGCAACTAATTTAATTAAACCTGATGTTTTATATAGTAAAGTCCAACAGCATCATAACTCTAAATGTTTCATAGTAGGTGTTTAATATTTATTTATACTATGTTTAATATTTATTAACATTTATAGTTTAATGATTGATTTAAAAAGAACTACTTTTATAAGGTTTCCTCACTGAGATGCTGCCTTTTCTACATTAATGTAGACACAAATCTATACATATTTATATCTCAGAGAATTTGCTTATTTGATTTCTCTCTCTCTCTCTCTCTCTTTCTCTCTCTCTCTCTCTCCCTTTCCCTCTCTCTCTATTTCTTCTTCTCCTTCCCTACAGGTATTTGACAGTGGTGTCACCGTGACTGAAAGTATTGCGGTAGACTGGGTGGGTCGTAATCTTTACTGGACAGACTATGTTCTGGAAACAATTGAAGTCTCTAAAATCAATGGGAACCACAGGACTGTGCTGATTAGTGAAAATGTAACAAACCCAAGGGGACTAGTATTAGATCCCAGAATTGAGTAAGATTTTTTTGTTTTGTTTTGTTTCAAAATGGTGCTATCTCAGAATGATTACAATGGGGGGGTGGGGAAGAAACAATAACAGGCTTTAACTTACATCTGAGTTGCAGTGTTTAAGATGATCCTCAGTTTTTGTTTTTGTTTAACAGTTTAGTTTATAAATACATATAAATAAATTTCATAGAAGACTTTGGAGTCATGGGAGTTATAGGCATAAAGTTGTTTTGTTGCTGCTTTTAACCTAATCTGTCACTTTCACAAACTTATTCTTTTTGTCTGAAGATAATTTGGATTATTAACTTTTAATAATGCAGTATTTAAAATGATTAGCTGTATGATTTTATAATTCATTTTCTAATTGTTAGACAATATTGTAGTTTTCTATAAAAGGACCAATGTGCTGCAGTTTTAGTATATATGACTACTTTATGATACCTAATAAAAGAGTTAGCTCCTCCAGTTGATAACACTCCATTGTAAGTCATAAAAAAGAGGAAAAAAATCATTCTTTTGTGCCCCTTCTTAAAGAAGAAGGACAAATTATCTCATTTTTGCAAAATACCAGGAGAGCTTCTTTACATGAATTTAAAATCACCCAGTCCTCTATGTTGGTTGGAGAATTGTGCTGGATTTATCTGTAGCTGATTCCCTTGACAATAGAAAGTATTGTACCTCAATACTTCAGGAATAAATATGAATATTTATAAATTGACTTTCCTATCTTAAACATTATAAAATATGAACTGAAACAGATGGGTTTCACAAATCTCTTAATTTTTGGATTAACTGTAAATGTTAGCCAGTGGTGATACAGTAGAAAGAGCCTTGGATGGGATAGACTTGGATCCTAGCCTGGCTCAGCTACTACCTAGCCAGGTGGATTCTGGGACATCATTTCACTTCACTATGCCTCAGCTTCTTCACCTATAAAATGTAGGGTTTGTGCTAGGAAAACTACAAAGTAGTCTTCAGCCATAGAAAATGAAATACTTCAGTGGCTCTATAAATGATAAATTAATATTGAAAATCTCAGATGTCATCATGTACTCCACTGGCAGGAGAACAGTGTAAAAATACCCAGATGGCAGAAGATTACATTTTGATTAGGGTTTTGCATTGTAAAACAAACATAACAAACATTTAGCTTGTATTTGGAATTGAAAATGGCTATTTAAAAATATCAATATGGCAATCATTTTGAATATTTCACCCTTTTACTACCATCAGTAATTAGCTTTTTTTCACAGTGCACATCTGATGTTCTGGTCAGACTGGGGCAAAAATCCTCGAATTGAAAGGGCCAGTATGGATGGCACCAATCGCACAGTTATCATCAAGAATAAGATCTATTGGCCCAATGGCTTGGCTATTGACTACCCCAATAAATTGCTCTACTTCACGGATGCCTATCTTGATTACATTGACTTTTGTGATTATGACGGAAACCACCGGAGGCAGGTGGTAGCCAGTGATTTGGTAAGACGGCAATGAAAAGAAATATTCAAAAGCTTATGGGTCAAAATAGCACAAAGTGAACTGAGAAGCAAATCTTGTTCAGTGTTCTAGACTCTGTCATGCTGAACGCTGAGGGATTCAAGAGATATTTTAAGTATGGATAAGCTTTTGGGGCAGCTAATAGAAAAAGAGGGCCTTTTCCTGAATCTAGTTGGTTATTAGCTTTTAATAAAGTAGTATTTAAAATGATTAGTTGTATAATTTTATAATTCATTTCCTAATTAGTAGATATTATTATAATTTCTACAAAAGGTCTAATGTACTGCAGTTTTGATATATATAAATACTTTATGATACCTATAATACAGAGCCAACTCCTCTAGTTCCATAATGCTCCACTGTAAGTTATGAAAGAGAGAAAAAAAAATCTTGTGACCAGCTAATGCCCTAACAGCATTCAAGAATCATTTATTTATTGAGATTCTATTATGTGCCATAAACTATGCTAAAATTTGGGAATACAAAGATAAAAATAAACAGTCTTTTTCCTCAAGGACTGTACATTCTCCTGGGGGAAATACCATGTACACAGATATAGAACATATACTTAAAGAAATATAAAGTAATTTTCTGAGGAGAGGGGAAGGGGAAGAAGAACATTGCTGTGAAAGAATACTTTTTCAATGAGTTTATATGTTATTGGGAGAAACAAGTACATACAAGAGTAAGTAAAAATATGTATCAAATAAATCCTAAATACTTTTTTGAAGGGGGTGGTGGGAAAGACCACTTGAAGGAGATGGAATTTGAGCTGAATCTTGAGACTTCTTGATTCTGACAGGTGGAAGTGAGGAGAGAGGATTTTGGGGAGAGAAGGAGTAGGATTGATAACATCAATCACTCCTGTCACTTACTTGAACTGCAGGTTTCCTTCCACATTTTTCATTATTTTCTCAACATTTTATGTTTACTAATAATGAATAATGAAATAAAGAAGTGTATAAATTTATCTCTGTGCATTTAAAATTTTTATTCTGTTGCAGTTAACTCCACTAGTTAAAAATGTGTTTTCTGTTTAACAAGGAACTCTCAGTGACTTGTAATTAATTAAGATCTAAAACTCTTTGGTTCAACTACCAAGAATATACTGCAGATCTGACAGCCACAGGCTTGATGGAACTTTGGAAGACCCTTTCTAGCTGTCCCAGGCCAATTAATGTGAACCTATGAGAAGTAACATAGTACAGGTGAAAAAGCATTGGGTTAGGGACTACCCACGTAATCTCAGGCAAATCACCTAAAACTCTCCATGCCTCAGGGGCCATCTGTAATATGGGAATAAAGAATACTGACTAATTTGCTTAACAGTGTTGTGGTGAGACTGAAATGAGATGTGTGAAAGTGACTTGAAAGATGTAGGTGCTACAAAGCAAGGTATGATTATTTTAGGATAGTCATGGAAAGTACAATAGTACTTTCTGTTTCTATTAAGTGAAAAAAGTCCAAAAGTGACTAATTTATTAGAGAGGCATTGTTTTCTACACTGGCTGGCTTGGTCTTAATTTTTGTATGAGGCCTCAATATCACAATTAAGGACTCATAGCTGGAAAATTCCTGTCTTGTAGATATTACGTCATCCTCATGCCTTGACTCTCTTTGAAGATTTTGTTTATTGGACAGACCGCCATACTCATCGAGTCATCCGTGCCAACAAGTGGCGTGGAGGAAATCAAACAGTCATGATTTATAATATTCACCAGCCTCTGGGAATTGCTGCTGTGCACCCAGTTAAACAACCTAAGAGTAAGTGAAGCTAAGTTGTGTAGACTGGGCTGTGAGTAGAAGGGAAGCCTTTCCTCTGGGAACGCTTATGAGATTGCTATCAAGTCATCTGTTTGCTAGTAAATATTTGAACTATAGGCTTTCTTGTCTTCTTTGCATCTTCCCAGTTTGCAACACTTCTATTTAACACTAAGAAGTCAAATCTCTTGTTTGGACAGAAATAAGTCTTAATTTGTGAGTAGCCTGAGAGAAACTGGTTTATAGTAGTAGTTTCTTATGGCCCCTTGATCTTGTTGGGTGCTCTGACTTGCCAAGTTATATATGTTAGACAGCAAGGCTACTGTGATCACTGTAGAGGCAGTGTGGTACGGTGGAAATTGTACGATTTGGGGTCAGAGTATTGGGGTCCAAATCCCAGTCTTGTTACTTAGTGCCTGAGTGACCTGGGACAAATCACAACTTAAAGTGAAGGGTTTTGATGGCTTCAGTATCCCCTTAGTGTGTGCTCCTATGATTGTGTGATATCACAGATCACTCTGTTTGGTGGTGGGAAGTACTCTTGGAATGCTGTCCCATGGTTTTCTTTTCTGATGGACCAGGGAGATAATTCAATTGCTCTACAGATACACATATACAGAATGTTTACAGTGTGTACAACACTGTTCAATTTTCAGAGTATACACACTGTTGCTGTTCTCAAAGAACCGATAGTCTAAGAGGGAAAAGGGACAGCTGACTCACAGTTATAGCATTTTGAGCTGGAATAGACTGTTTTAATCATCTTATCCAATTCCCTCATTTGGCAGATAAGGAATTGTTGATGAATGTGGTGAATATGTGATTCTAATAGTCTAACTTTATTAAAGTTTTCAAAGCTGGGATAAAAGATATCAGGATGGGAGTAAATATCCTAGACATTTAGAAAACAGAAAACAACTTTTGGTACAGATTCACTTAGTGGTTCATCTCTTAAATCTAAGGGTAGACAAATAAATAAATGGGGATTAGCAGCCACATTTTGTTGGCTTACCAAGGTGTCCCATCGATTATTTGTTCCATTTCTGACTCAGCATTTGCTTCGTCTGTGAACTCAGGCAGGTCATTTGTCCTTGTTACCTCTTGTATGAGGTATCTGTCACTGGGGAAGAGGAAGACAGACCAGGAAGTTAGGGGCAGGCATAAAAGCTCAGTTAACTTGTGAAATGGATACTAAAACCACTTTGCTTACAAATGTGAATACATATAGGAGAACCATGCCATTCTAGTACACTAGAATGTACAATGAGAGAAAAATGTTGTACTTAATGCATTGTATTTGAAAATGGGAAACAGATTTGATAATAATTTTTGGTTATGTGATTTGTGTTTTTTTATTACAGGTACAAATTCATGTACATCTGCCCCTTGTAGCCACCTGTGCTTGCTTTCTTCATTAGGACCAAGGTTTTATTCTTGTGCTTGTCCTTCAGGGTGGACTCTTTCTTCTGATTCTATTAATTGCTTGAGAGGTATGGTGCTCATTCTATCTTATGAATGTAAATGCAAATGACTTTAGACTTTAGACCTTGTTGAGCACTTCACACAATCTCCTCATTTTGCATGTGAGGAGAATGAGACCCAAGGTGAAGTGACTTACTTAAGGGCATATAGCTTGTGAGTGGCACAGAACACAGATCTGACCTCAGTGCCTTTGTACACAGTAGATGATTAATAAATGTTTGTTGAATTTTTGAATTGTACTGAAGAGCCTAGTCTTCTTTCTGCTACATTTTACTGCTTCACTTAATCATTATTTTGCAGACAGACAAATCAATAAACATTTGTTAAGTTCCTATTGAGGTACTCATTTATTAAGCATAGGTGCCAGGCATTATGCTGGGGCTAGGAAAAAAATGAGATAGTTCTTGCCCTCAAGGAGCATATTGCTATCAGGTACAGGGGAGGCCTCATAGTTGAGGGAGGTAATCAGGAAATGTTTCATATAGGAAGCAGCACTTAAGCTAAATTTTCAAGGAAGTTGGCATGAAGGAATCATAATATAATCTGTGAGGAATAATGGTATAAACTGTGAAGACATACTAGATCCCTATATAGATTGATTATAAACAAAGAAAGCAAAGATTCTCTCACTTTATTTTTGTATCTTATGGATCTATAATAGGAAGGTAGCATGGCACATAGTGTATAGGGTAGCAGAGCTGGCCAAGGAGTCAGGAAGACCTGAGTTTAAATCCTGCCCCTGATACAGGCTTTGTGACCCTGGAAAAGTTATTTAACATCTCAGTGCTTCAGCCAAGTCTTTGAGACTAGAAATTGTGGAGCAGGTGCTCATCTACATTGGTAGAGGGAATTTCCACACCAGGAGTTGCTTTCACAAATGAAATTCCAGGTCTGGAAAACAAAAAGAAAACCCTTTGTGCCTAGCACAGTACCTTATACATTTGTCGTTATTCAGTGATTTCAATTGTGTCCTACTCTTTGTGACCCAGTTTGGGGTTTTCTTGGCAAAGATACTGGAATGGTTTGCCATTTCCTTCTCCAGCCTTATATATAGTAAATGCTTAATAAATCTTGTTGAATGGGCTTGCACTGAATTGAGATAAGTTACTTGTATGGTACCTATCACTTCTGGACTATTGGTATGCATGCAAATGAATTATTTCTTGGCTCACCTTTTCTCTCATATTGGTAGGTGAAGGTAGGTCTGTGACAAAACAGAAGAATAGAAGCTTCTAGAGTCTGTAATTAAGAAGTAAAATGCAGAACTTTCACTATATGAAGCATTGTGCACTATTAGTTTAGCAGTTTGCTTTTCCTATTGCCTCATTGATATTTCCCTTAACCGGATGGTTAATGCTCATTAGACATAGCATCCTCTGTACAAAGAGCTTGTGTTATAGTGAATTAGAAAGTAAAAAAAAAAAACATCATTGTTCCACTTGAGAAATTTACTTTGGGAAAAAGCAAGATAATGTCAAAATATGTGCCTTGTGACTAAAAGACTGCCTTTTCTCATTCTCTACTGTTTTAAAACTTAAAAGTGTGCACAAAAGCCAAATCTCAGGGAACACACTAAATGAAGTGAAATAAACGTATTTGGCCAGTGATGAAAGATGACACAAGACAAAGCTTAAAGACTGATCTTCAAATGGCACATTATTTCCACAGCAATTGATTAAGTGTTTCTTTTTAAAATGAATATTGGATTCTCTAATCTGGAATTAAAATCAGTTTCCAAATGGAAAATATATCCCCAAACCAGGAAATTTAGGGTACCTTCATATAATACAGACAGGGCAGATTTATTGAAAGTCAGATGCTTATCAAGAAATAGTACTGTGCCATGATGGTTATTCCTTCCATGGTGAAAGGTTTTAATTATTGCTAATGGTTACAAAAGGATCGACATTTGCCATTTTTCTTCAGAGATTTACTCTGAACCTAATCCTTGTTGACATTTCTTAATTTAGTCTGCTGGTAAAAAAGATTAGACAGCTATACACATTTGGGATACAACAGATTCTTTTAGCATAGTAATATTGTCGAATTATGTGTTGTAAACTGGCATATCCAGCATGACTAACTTGAAGGTGATTGATGGATGCTAATTCTCCTTTCTTTTGTATTTTTTGTTGATTCTCATATGACCTGATGGTTTTTTCTATGACCTAGACCAGACTTTTTGAGATGGAAACTTTTCAGTCTTTACAAATCGGTTTCTGGGGACAGCTAGGTGGTGCAGTAGAGCACCTGCCCTAGATTCAGGAGGACCTGAGTTCAAATCTGGCCTTAAACACATAGCATGTATTAGCTGTGTGACCCTGGGCAAGTCACTTAACCCCATTGCCTAACCAAAAAAAAACAAAAAAAAACCCCAAAAAACCAAATCAGTTTCTGAGTGACCTCAATATATGCTAATTAAAAGTAAGGCTATCCCTTTAATAGAAAGAGACTTAAGAGAGATAATTTAAATTGATCATTTCAAACAACTTCTCCATTCCATCCTGGGGGGAAAAAGCAATGCCTTTTGCCCAATAGTATTGGGGAATAATAGGGTCATAGATTTAGAGCTGGAAGAGATCTGAGAGGACATGTAGACCAAGCTATGTTCCAGTTGAGGAAGAGAAGCCTATAAAGGTTAAATGACTTGCCCAAGGTCATATTGATAATAAGTAAATAAGAGACAGCAGAGCCAGGATTTGAATCTGGGTCTGCTGACTTGAATTACAGCATTCTTTCCATCATACGATAATGCATCCAACATGAAGGATCTCTACTTGGGACACTAAATGTCATTCTTGGGTTCAAATTTAATTTTTATCACTTTTGCTTCTAGTACCTGAATCTATTACCACTCACATTAATATATATAAAAATAAATTACATGTTTTCAGTCTTGAAATTCTGTGGAACAATTAGCTAGAATGCACTTTGATGATCCTGGGTCATTCCATTGGCACAAATTCAATTCTTTCCCATCCCCAATTTCTTATTCCCCCTAGTTTGGTTTTTTTTCTTTGTCTACATGCAATTTATGCATGTGGTTGGTTTCAATAAATCTAATGCCCGACTTCCTTCTATTCTAAGTGGCACTTTTTATGCTACTCCCGTTGTCTTCACTATCCCACCTACTGCTTGAATCACTGTTGTCTTCCAGTGTTCCTCTCTTCAGCTTCTTGGCTTTCAGATCTTTTGATAATTATAACAACGAATGAAGCCACATTTAGTGCTTTATAAATATTCAGCCTGTAGGACATATGTGGGTCATTAATGGTTCAGACAGAAGCCGGACAATAGTACAAGAAGGAAGCAAAACATGAGTAATAAGACAGGAAATGAATGTATCCTAAGAAGGAGAATTGCAGTGGTTAAGGAAGAATGAAAAGGTTTTCCCGCCACTAGGCTTAGTCTTATCCTGCTATGAGTAGGAACTGTGTCAGGTTCAGTCAGGGAGAGTTGCTTACTTAAGGCATTTGAGGATTGGGTCTGAAAAGATTTTTTAAAAAGTCTTGTGTAATTTGGAAATACTTTTTGTTTTTAGTAGAGACAGACATGTGTAATATGCAAGATAATAAATATTTGTTGATTTGATCTGAAGGCTTTTACCGGGTCTAAATTCAACAGGCAGTATGGTATAATTGATAAAGAGTTGACCTTGGTAGTAGGAAGACTTGGGTTGAGGTATCTCTTCTGATACACATTGACTGTGTTACCTTGGATAACACAGTCTGTCAGTGCTCTGGGCCAAAGGTGTCAAATATGAACCCTCAGTCTACATGGACTCATAATACTCTCTACGAACCAGATTAAATGGGAGTATTTAACAAAATAAATAAAAATACAATAGAACATAGGTAACATTACATTTTAAAACTAATTAAATACACCATCCACAGGGATTTTTATGTTCAAATTAATGGTCCATTCCTATCTGAGTTTGACACTGTGTTCTTGGCAAATCTCTAAAACCATAAATTTCAGAGAAAGTGCAGATGACATTGGTAGAGGAAGTTTCCTTACCTGGGAGTTCCCAGTACCAATGAAATAATAGGTCTACTCTCTATCCATATCCTAAATTCAACACATAATAATAAAATCATATCTTTGAGATTTTTAGACTGTGGCTTACTTTTTTTTAATTATACTTAAATTATACTGAAAAGTAACTGAACAACAGTATGTAGTTAATAATCATATTTTCCAATATTAAATCCATAAAACACATTCTGATGTTATTTTCTTCTTTTGAAGGAAACATATGCTAAAGTTGCATCTACGCCCCTTTAATTTGGAACTTATGAGAATTAGGACAGAAGCTAGCCTGAAGTTTTTATTATTTTTGAAAATAATTTATTATCTATGAGCTAATAGCACAAATAAGGTTTTAGGAGGGATACTTAAGTTTCAATGGAGAATATGCATTTTAAACATCTTTAAAATATTAAAATTATAAATTTATACATAGATAGTTACTTTGCTAAATGTAAATCATTCCTATTTATTAATAAAATTCTCCTGAAGACATCTACTAGGCAACGCTTGATTAGCTTTCATAGCTATAATTTTATACATTTTGAATCTAATGCAGCATAACTTCTTTAACATCTTATATAATTCAGACTTAGAAATTCAGACTGGACTCAGATTTTTTATGTAACCTCTCTGGACTTCATTTTCCTTATCTATAGAGTGAAGGAGTTGGACAACAAGCCCCTTTTACCTTTAGGTTTAGGATCCTATAGAAATGAGATATGATTTTAGTGTCCCTGTACGGTGGAAAGGAGCAACTAGGTGGCCCAGTGGGTAGAGTTCTGGGCCTGGAGTCAGGGAGACATGAGTTCAAATCTAGCCTCAGTCACTTACTAGCTGTGTGACCTGGGGTAACTCACTTCACCCTGTTTGCCTCAGTTTCCTTAGCTGTAAAATGAGCTAGAGAAGGAAATGGCAAACCACACCAGTATCTTATCAAGAAAACCCCAAATGACCAAAAGAAGGAAAAAATAGAAGACAATGTGAAATATCTCATTGGAACAACAGCTGCGCTGGAAAATAGAGCCAGGAGAGATTATTTTAAAATTATTGGACTTCCTGAAAGCCATGATCAAAAAAAGAGCCTTGACATTATCTTTCAAGAAATCATCAAGGAAAACTGTCCTGATATTCTAGAATGAGAGGGTAAAATAGAAATTGAAAGAATCCACTGATTACCTCCTGAAAGAGATCCAAAAATGAAAATATTATAGTAATATTATAGCCAAATTCAGAGCTCCCAGGTCAGGGAGAAAATATGTGTTTCTTCTCTGTATTGACCCAGTGATTTTGCTCTGATTACTCAGAGAGTCAAGGACTGTGCTGTTTGATGTTCTTTCTACCCATGAAGACATAGACTTAAAGGTGCCATTCCTAGATCTTCCTGTCATCGTGAGTTATAGCAAATGGCCTAATTGGACCATATAGGCAAGGACAGACAGGGTCATATTTTTCTGACCTATTTTAACCCTGTATCAAGCAGTTAATGCTCATAGCTTCTGGTTCAATAAAACTCTTGGCTGACCAAAAAAAAAAAGAAGAAAGAAAAAAAAAAGAAAACCCCAAATGGGGTCATGTAGGGTCAGACATGACTGAAAAATGACTGAACAATGGTGGAAAGAGCATTAGCTCTAGAATTTGGGGACCTAGATTCAAAGCCAGTCTCTAACATGTACTCCCTGTATGACCTTGGCCAAGTCCTTTCTCTCTCTGGGTCTGAGTTTCATCATCTCTAAGATGAAGGGGTTGGATTAGATGGCTGCTGAGGGCCATATGGATCGATGATTCTGTGATTCTAGTAGCTATTTAAGGAAACTGAAGAACTTTCTAATATGAAATTCATCAAGCATGAAATGGGTTTATCAAGGAAAGCTTCCAAACCTTTCTTTTACAGACTTTGGAGTTGGAAGAGCCTTTTAGGGATCCTACTCTATCATCTTGCAGATGAGGAGATTGAGTCCTAGAGAGGTGAAGGGACTTACCCACAGATCATTAGTGGCCAAACCAGGATTAAAACTCAGTATGTCTGATGTCAGATCCTGTCTTTATTCTGCTGTACCCTGCTTCCTCTCCATGTAGAGCAGTGAAAAGACCACTGCATCTTTAAGAACAGATGGGAAATTTAGGACCCCTAAATTGAGGGTACTGGACCCTATGAAGATTCTTTGTTAACCCTTGTATGATGCTGTGATTGTTTGGGTAAATATTTTTTGTGCTTTACATTTATTACTACAGAGAAAATTTATCCCACAAAGACATAACATCTTGCTGCATTCCATTTCTCTAAGTAGCAGAAAACATCAGAATAGAATTCTGATTGATGTTATATTATTTTCACAGATGAACAACCCTTCCTCATAACTGTAAGAATGAATATAATTTATGGAATCTCCCTTAATCCTGAGGAGAAAACCAATGATGCCATGGTTCCTATCGCGGGGCTACATAATGGCTATGATGTTGACTTCGATGATTCAGAGCAGTTCATCTATTGGGTTGAAAATCCAGTGAGTATTATATTTTAGGGAACATCAAGATCACTTTGGAAAAACCTGAACAATCTCTTTATGAGAAGAATATATTTTGTACTGTGGAAACTGGTGAAATGGTGCAGAAGTGTATGAAATTAACAAGTCTCTTGATTAGTTGAACACATGTAATTATATTACTGCAAAGCAGCATAGTGTATGTAGTGGATTAAGTTCCAGCCTTGTAGTCAAGAAGACTTGGGCTTAAGACCACCCTATGACACATAGTATCTGTGTGACCATGAGCAGGGTACTTAATGTCTTAGTGCTCTAGGCAAGGCAACTCTTTTAGATTATAAACTTTGTAGATTTGTATTGGTGGAGGGAATTTTGTCTTGAGAATTCCATTCATGAATGAAATGATAGTTCTTTTTCTCCCCCCAAGATTTTGGAGAATTTTTTTTACTTTTTACATCTCCCCCCCCCCTTTTTACCCAATTATATCTAAAAACAATTTTTAACATTCTTTTTAAAAAATTTTGAGTTCCAAATTTTTTCCCTTCCTTCCCTCCCCTCCCCCCAGCCATTGAGAAGGCAAGCAATTTGATATAGGTTATATATGTGTAGTCATGCAAAACATATTTCCACATCAGTCATGCTGTGAAAGAAAACACAGACCAAAAAAAAAATACCGAGAAAAGTAAAAAAAAGTATGCTTTGGGGGCAGCTAGGTGGCATATTGGATAGAGCACCGGCCCTGAAGTAAGGAGGACCTGAGTTCAAATCCGGCCTCAGACCAAACACTTGACACTTACTAGCTGTGTGACCCTGGGCAAGTCACTTAACCCCAATTGCCTAAAAAAAAAATTCCTCCTAGAAAAAGTATACTTTGATCTACATTCAGACACCATCAATTATTTCTCTGGAGATAAATAACATTTTTTCTTTTTTTAAATTTATTTTTAGATTCACAGAACAAAACAGTTTTGTTAGCACTTTTTTGTTAGCATTTTTCATCATATGTCCTTCAGAATCACCTTGGATCATTGTATTGCTAAGAATAACCTAGTCATTCACAACTGATCATCATACAATATTGTTGTAACTATGTACACTGTTTTCCTAGTTCTGCTCAGTTCACCTTGCATCAGTTGATGTAATTCTTTTCAGGTTTTTCTGAGAGCATCCTGCTTATCATTGCATGTAATAGCACAATAGTATTCCATCAGAATCATATACCACAACTTGGTCAGCCATTCCCCAATTGATGAGCATTTCCACAATTTCCAATTCTTCGACACTGCTAAAGGACCTGCTATAAATATTTTTTATATGTATAAGTCTTTTTTACTTTTTGTTTTTTATCTCTGTGGGACACAGACCTAGTAGTGGTATTACTGGGTCAAAGAATATGCATGATTTTATAGCCCAAATTGCTCCCCAGAATGGTTGAATCAATTCACAACTCCACCAATAGTGTATTAATGTCTTAATTCTCCTACATCCCCTCCAACATTTGTCATTTTCCTTTTCAAAATCACAGTTTTTAAGTAAAAAAAAATCTCACATATCTATGGTATTTAGTGTACAAAGAGGTTCCTCCCAACAACTTTGTGAGTCAGGTAACACAAATATTATCTTTATTTGACAAATAAGCAAGCTGAAACTCTGACACTTATCCATGGTGACATACCTAATAAGTATTACAACTAAGACTTCAGCACAAGTCTTCTGATGCTAAAGCCAATAGTTTTCCCACCACATAACACTGCTTCCCTAATAAAATCTCCAAATGCATGCCAATGCCTGGTACTCATCAACCTGTGTCTTATTGAAACACTCACATGCAAGCATGAAATTGCCCCAGAACAAGAGTCAGCAACCTTTTGCCCTGAGTGCCACCAATTAGGGCTAAACAATGGCCATGGGACCATTGAATGTCACTGACAGACCTAAAACATAGGGAGAAGAAAAGGGAAAAAAGAGAAAGGAAGAAGAAAAGAATTAGGAAGGGAATAGAAAGAGAGAGAGAAAACTAGGAAAATAAAAGAGGTGAGAGAAAGAAGAAAAAAAAAGAAAAGCAAATGGACATATGTTGGGAAGTGTTTGAATAGCACCACGAATTTCCTTGAAGGTTACTTAGCAGCCTCTATCCTGCAGTTCTTTATCTATTTTCTACAAGATGCTTCTCAGCAATTATTAAATTATTATTAAATAATCTTTAAATATAAATTTAAATAAATAATATAAATAAATAAGAATCCTTTAGACAAGGTGACAGGAAGACCCTGGAGAGTTTGGGAATGTAGCAAACCTACTAGGAATCTGTCACAACTTCTGTACACACTCAGCAGTAGGCCAGTTCCTTCTCTAGACGTGGGTTTGTTACTGAGAGTGTTACTCCTGCCTACATCACTTCCTCAGTTTCTCTCTATCCTCGCTTTATTTGCTGTTCATACATTTGCTTCCAGAATAACAGAGAACAGCACAAGATCACCTGATGTCATATGCCCCCCATGGAATTTGAGTAATAGAAGGTGATACAAGTGACATAGATGAGAAACAGTGTGGGGCTGCTTGGCTCCAGAATAACATACCACTTTCTTGAGACCAGGTTTCCAGGCCTCACATTTAACATCTTTGGTGGATTCTTTTTGATCATTATTCCTGTCATAAAAGAAGAAGTATCTTTATAGTTAACCTTAGTTTATAATCTAGCAAGTGAACCCTGTTTGCTCACTCCCTTCAAACTGGAGTACGTACATTTCAGCCCATACACTTAAAAATCAGTTTTGTTATGTCATCAGTATTAAGGAAGGAAGAAACACACATTTATTAAGTGCTTACTATGTGCCAGTCACTGTACTAAGCCCTGGAGATAAAAATACAATCAGAGACAAAGTTTGTCCCTGCCCTAGAAGCTTGCATTCTAATGGGGAAAGATCACACATAGTAGGTAGCCAAAAAAAAGCGAGAAAGACTGGAAATGGAGATGCCCAGCCTGACAGCATGGGTTTGAAGCCCAGAAACCAGACCCCAGGGCTGGGAGGGGAATTAGGGCCAGCTTAGGCCCTCCATAAAATGGAGGTTCCAAGAGCAACTGACCAATGGGAGGAGGGGGTGGGCCTTCCAGAGAGCTATTCCAGGTTGAGAAGGATGAAGGGGAGGTTTGATGTTCCAGGGCAAGGAGGCCTTATGTGATGAGGGAAGTTCTAGGATGAGGCATTGGCAGAAGCATGGTTTTGACATTCAGCAGCCAGGAACATTCACCAATGACAAAACATCTACTGGTTGCTACTTTTGCATCAAATATATAAAGTGTTGGACAAGTAAAGTATTTGGTAGGAAAAGGCAAGTTCATTATGAATCCCTGTCTTTGAGGGAGGGAGGGATAGAATTTGGAACTCAAAACTTTAAAAAAAATTTGAAATGATTTTAACATATAATTGGGGGAAAATAAAATATTATATTAAAAAAGAATCTCTGTCCCTGAAATTGTCTCATTTTCTTTGCCTTTTTTTCCAAGGGTGAAATTCACAGAGTGAAATCAGATGGCACCAACAGGACAGTGTTTGCTCCTGCATCTGTTTTGGGATCTCCAGTAAGCCTAGCTTTAGACTGGATCTCTAGAAATCTTTATTATACCAATCCTGGAACACAGTCAATTGAGGTAATTATTCCACAATCCTCTTTAAATAGTAGCTGCCATTTATATATAGTGCTTTAAGATTTATAGAATACTTTACACATGTTAACTCATTTGATCCTCAACCTAACCCTATGAGGTAAGTGCTATTATTAGCCCCACTTTATAGATGAAGAGACTGAGGCACAGAAAACTTAAATGACTTGCCTTGTGTCACAAGGCTAGTATCTGAGGAGGAATTTGACCTCAGGTCTTTCTGATTCCAAGTCCAGTGTTCTATGTACTGTGCCAGCTTTCTGCCTTGCTCCTGAAATGAGGAATTTTTAAAAAATGATTCTCTAGCCATATGAAGATATCATTTGGAAAAATAATAAATTGAAAACAAATTAATAAGGTAGATTTTGAAATTATTGAAAAAGAAATGTACCAACGCATCTAGGTCACTCACTGGATAGAATGCTGGGACCTGGAGTTAGGAAGACCTGGGTTCAAATTCAGCCTCAGATACTACATATGTGATCCTGGGCAAGTCACTTAACCTCTGTCTGCCTCAATTTCCTCAACTGTAAAATGGGGCAAAGAGTACCTACCTCCAGGAGTTGTTGTGAGGATCAAATGACATGAGTAAAGCACTTAGGACAATGCCTGGCACATGGTAAGTACTTAGTAATGTTTGTTCCCCTCCTTCCTTTCCTTTCATACTGAGGTAGAGAAAAGAGGAAGAATATTTTGCTGTACAGAGACTAAAATCCTCAGAGTTATTGGAGAAAATGAATTCTTCAAAAGAATCATTCTTTCCTTCTTTCTTCTTGAGTATTTATTCTGTTTCTCCTCATTTCAGTTCTAATTAAAAGTCGAATGTTACCTTTCTGATTTGAGGTCGATTACTGGATGTCTCTGCCTTCTTTTGATGGATTTCTTGCATGTGATAAGCATTATCTCCTAGGCTAATTTCAGAAGCAACTCAAGCTACCGACCGAGTCGATATATAACTGTACTGAGTGGAGAAGGAAAGGTATTTGTTTATATCCATATGGAACCAAATGGATGGAGGTTGAGCTTGATAATTTTTCATAAAAACCCTGAATAAATTATGTATTTTGTTATGTATCATCAGTTAGTGACTACTGTTCAAGAATGAACTGTCAACTCTTTGGATTTGTGGCTTATTGAACTCTATTCAATCCAATGTAAGTTTAGAAAGAGGAAGGGAACATTGCAAGTAGAGCTTGTAAAACTAAGCTAATACAATTCACCAAGAGTAAATTAGAGACTACCCAGTAAGAAGAAAGTATAATATACTAATATACTTTTATCTTTTCCAATAGTAAAACCAGATGGAATTAAGCGAGATGAAATATAACCAATTTGAGGAATGTGTAATAGGAAATATTGAATAAAATACAGAAATTCACTACTCAGAATATTAGCACAGTCATTTAGCTATGTAAGAAAAGATTTTAAGTTGATCTTGATTCTTGAGTGATTTAATTAATGTACAAATACACAAACAAAATATTATATCTAAAATTTAATTAATTTAGCTTCGATGTAAGTTAATTTACTTCATTTGGATCAGCATTTGTCTCTTATAATATTTTTGTAGTATTATCAATAAAAGTCCTTTAGGAAGAATGACCTTGGATTAATTAGACAATTGGGTATCTTTTGTCTATTTTTTCCTTTGGGAAGGATTTAAATAGCATTGATTTATTTGTAAATGAAGCTGTTCTCTGCCAATGCCAGTTTCATTAATTTTATTAATAAATTGTATTAATTTCATTAATAAAAGAGGATACTTCCCCTACTATTTGTCTGTTTTTTTAAACATAGAGTTCTTTAATTTCAATGTAAAAATAAAAGTGCTGAAGAAATGGACACACAGCTTCCCACTAGGGGTAGCTATATGTCTGTTCTCTAAAAGGAATTTTGCAACTAAAGAAGGAGTTTGAAAAGCATGAGAGAGTGAGAACCTCATCCATGTAGAAAAACAAGGGAAAGAGGCTTTCTTTTTGAACAAAGAAAATCATAGACTTTGGGAAACGGAAGTCTTGTTGCAATGAAAGGCTTCTTGGCAATCCAAAGAGTCTGAAAGAAGAGAGACTCATTGGATGAATCTAGTAGCTTGGCAAGAAAATAGGGCAGTATGCTGAGAAATAAAATATGAGGGGCAAGAAACTGGATTTCCATGGATGTACTTTTTGGTGGCAAAATTCCTCAAGTGAAAGGATGTTTGTGCTGAACGGGACTTAGAGATCATCAAGTTCTCTCATTTTCTAGGAAACTGAGATCCTAAAGAAGTGAGGTGGCTTCCTTGGTTCACACAATAGAGCTGGATCAAGAATCTCAGTCTCTAGTCTGCCTTACAACCTGCTTCATTCTTTGCTCTCTGTTTTCTTAATGAGTATTCCTTTCTTATTTTTATTTTTAGGCAATTGGGGTTAACAGGGTCACACAGTTAGTAAGCGTCACGTGTTTTTGAGGTCGGATTTGAACTCAGGTCCTTCTGATTCCAGAGCCGGTGCTCTATCCACTGTGCCACCTAGCTGCCCCCTTAATAAGTATTCTTTAAATATTTACTGTCATTATCCTTCACCTTTCCCAGATAAAGGCCAGGCAGTATTCATATCATTAAAAACTTGGAAGTATTTTTTTTTTTTGGGCCCAATCTTCCATATTGAAAAGCTCTGTCTGATTTTTGGAGGCTAACTAATGATTCTTGCCTTGCAAAACCATATGACTCTACAGTACCCATCAGATTACCTGTTGATTTGGAATAGAATTTGCTACAGCTCAGATCAGCCTCCATGTGTAGTGTAGTTTTAGTAATATATTACAGGTGATATTATTGTGGCCAGGTGAATTAGTACTGAGAATGTGACATGGAATTTGTGTGGATGAGTAAAGTTTTTTTTTAAATAGTAAAAAAGTAGATGTTTATAATTTTTTTGGTCCTTTCTGAATCTATGTTCCTTCTGGTTATAATTTTGAAAGTTTCCCCATTGAGAAATACTTTTCCATAAGAATTTTTCTCTCTTAAAATTTTAAGGGAACTCAGAGAATACATTTGAGTGAATGATTGTTCTTTTTCTGGTATTGTCATTTGATAGAGTTCTTTTGTCATAGCCCTGAAGTATACAATTATATGTTATTGTCTGCATGTCACTTGAGCCTTTCTACTGTGCCTCTCATATTTTATTTCTCAGCATACTATCCTATTCTTTCGCTAAACCACTACATTGATCTGATAAGACCTTCTACCAATCTGTGTTTATGCTTTATGAGTTAGTCATGACATGTATGCTTTCTTGCTGTTTTGTTATGTTTTTCTGCTACAGGTTTTAACACTTCGAGGTGAAACAAGGTACAGAAAATCTCTGATTACCAATGATGGGACCCCTCTTGGAGCTGGCCTTCCAATTGGCATAACTATTGATCCTGTCAATGGGTCAGTTTACAAAATTACACGTAATCTTAACATCAAACTTATTCATAATATTAAAGCATAATACAACAAAACATGTAGGAGGATGTAATCTTGAGGGAAGGATATCTCTGCATCATCAGATTCTAGTACAGTGCCTAGTGTTTAAGTAGTCAGTCAGTCAATAAACATTTATTGTCTTCTATGTGCTAAGCACTATGCTAAGCAATGGTAATACAAAAAAAGGCAAAAGGTAGTTCCTGTACACAAGAAACTCACAGTTTAATGGGGAAGACATTACAGAAACAACTATGTACAAGCAAGCTATATGTAGTATAAATTGGAAATAATCAACAGGAAGAAGGCATTAGAATTAAAGGAGGATCAAGAAAAGTTTCTTGTAGATTGTGGTATTTTTGTTGGGACTTAAATAAAACCAATTTCTTTCAGGAGGCAATTGGTGGATTCTTTCAATCCATCTTTACTTTGTCCTCTGACTCTAATAGATTTGGGTAGTTTTCATTTGTGATTCTTTAAAGTATATTATCCAGGTTTTTTTTTAATCATGGTTTACAGGAAGTCCAATAATTCTTAAATGATCTCTCCTTGGATTGTTTTCCAGGTCAGTTGTTTTTGATCCCAGATATCTTAGATTCCCCCCCCCCCACTTTTTCAATCTTTTGGTTTTATTCTGTGATTTCTTGCAATATTATAGAGTAATTGATTTCTCTTTGCTCTATTATGGTTCTCAGAGATTCAATTTTTCTTAAGTAATGTTTACCTTCTTCTAAACTAATTATTCTTTTTTTTTGTTAGACAATGAGGTTAAGTGACTTGCTCAGGGTCACACAACTAGTAAGTGTCTGAGGCCAGATTTGAGTTCAGGTTCTCCTGAATCCAGGGCCAGTGCTCTATCCACTGTGCCACCTAGCTGCACCTAAACTAATTATTCTTGATCTAATTCTTTCAATGCTTTTATTTCATTTTTAATCTCTTGATTAAATCAAGACTAAATCATGCATAAGACCGTAGTATTTATGAGGCCAAGCATGACTATTTGGGAATCTTCTTTGGTATTATACAGTAGGAAGAAGAACCAGAAAATGCAGTAATTTTTTTTACTATTTTGTGCTAGAGCTTGCTAGCTTTGAAAAAAATTTTAAATTTATTATATGTTGTAAGAAAGCAAATTTTATAAAATTTGGTTTGTAGTTTCAGGTGCAATCATTTTTAGTTCTTTTTTCACTGAATTCTTTTTTAAAAAAATTTTCAGTTAAAAATTTTTCCCTCTTTCTTCTTCCTTCCTTACCCATTGAGAAGGCAAGAAATATGATACTCATTACACATATAAAGTCATGCAAAACATATTTCCTATTATTCATTTTCCATATTAGCTATATTAGAAACAAAACAAGAAAAATAAAGGAAAAAATATTCTTCACTCTGCACTGAGTCCATCAGTTCTCTATCTGCATGTAGACAGCATTTTGCATCATGAATCCTTTGGAGTTGTGTTGGATTATTATATTGATGAGTTACTAAATCTTTCACAGTTGATTATCTTTACAGTATTTCCATTACTGTGTAGATTGTTCTCCACATTCTGCTCACTTTACTTTTCATCAGTTCATATAAGTCTTTCCAGGTTTTTCTGAAACCATTCCCTTCATCATTTTTTATAGTACAATAGTATTCCATCATATTCTTATACCATTAATTTGTTCAACCACTCCCCAATTGATGAGTTTCAGTATCCAATTCTTTGCCACCACAAAAAGAGCTACTGTAAATATTTTGTCTGAGTCCTTTTTCTTTGCTCTCCTTGGGATATATACCTAGTAGTAGTATTTCTGCATCAAAGGATATGCACAGTTTTATAACACTTTGGGAATAGTTCCAAATTGTTCTCCAGAACTGCAAGACTGGTTCACAACTCTACCAAGAGTATATTAGTGTATCTATTTTTCCCACGTCCTGTCCAGCATTTATCATTTTCCTTTTCTGTCATCTTAGCCAATTTGATGGGTGTGAGGTAGTGTCTCAGAGTTGTTTTGATTTACATTTCTCTAATTATTAGTGAGTTAGAATATTTTTTCCTATGATTATTGGTAGCTTTGATGCCTTCCTCTGAAAACTGCCTCTTCATATCTTTTGACCATTTATTAGTTGGGGAATGGCCAAGTTTTTGTTTCAGCCCCGAAAATGTTACCAATAAAATGTTCTTCATATGCCAATTGTGGACTTGAAACCATTGAGTTTGAACAAAAATTCATTCTACTTGTCTATTACATCATATATTTATATTAGCATAATACAAGGCAATAATATTGATTGTTTAAATTCATTTATCCAATTTTCTAGTCAGGTTTTACATTTGAAAATAAGAGGGTCACAGAATCCTAGGTCTGGAAGGGATTTGAAGAAATCATTTAATCTAGAACTTTGCCTCAAATATACAAATCAAGGTCTTTATTCATCCATCTCATTCTTAAAGGGCTTCAGGGACAAAGCTTCATAAACTCTTTTGTTAACCTACTTTAGTGTCTAATCATTTTTTCTGCCAGCGTATGTTATTAGATATTAAGCCCCTCTTTTAAAATTCATTGTCTTTCTATTTATTTATAATTCATTTAGTGATTCAAGAAGCATTTATTATCAGCAGACTGTTGTTGCCTGCTATATATAGACACTTTATTGAGTGGTATGGTGAACACAAAGATAAATAAATCATAATCTCTGCATTCAGAAAACTTACAGTTTAATAGGGAAATTCCAGGTCTACAAATGGGGGAAAACCCAAGAGGCAATTTGTAACAAGTATTATAGAAGAGTTACAAGTCAAGTACTATGGGAACTAAGAAAAAGGAGAGATCACTTCCACATGGAAAATTGGGGAAGAACTTGTTGAGGATATGATATTTATCTTGGTTTGAGGGATAATAGGATTTTGGCAGTCAAGATGGCAATCATGTGAGTGAGAGAGGAAAAGCCAGATGTAGAGAAAGAAATAAGAAAAGTCAATGAGATAGAAAATTATAGGGCACATTAGGGGAAAGTCAAATAAGTAATGTTTTTCTCGAACATGTGATGGTGTATGGGGGAATGACAAGACTAGACTAAACTAGAATGACAAGACTAGAAAGATAGGTTAGGACCAGAACTTAAATTTGGATTTTATTTGGTAGATAATGGAAAACTTTTGAAATATTTTGAACAAAGGAGAGATCAAAACTGTGTTTTGGGAAAATTGTTCTGACAACCATTTATATGAAGGATTTGAAGTGGAAAGCCCAATTAGGAGCCTACTAGTTCACTATAATAATCTGAGTAAAAGGAAGTATGGACTTTTCATGTAGGGTGGTGGTATTGTAAATGAAAAAGAAAGGACATATATGATAGAGATTGTTAATGTAGAATTGATAAAACTCAGTAACTAGATACTGAGATCAATGGAGAAAAGGAAGAAAAGATGACTGAAGTTTTAAGAATGGGTGACTTGGACAATGGTAGTCTTATCTATAGAAATTGGAGCTCACATAAGGAGAAGACTCTATTTTGGGAAATGATTTTAGTTTAGAATATATTGAGTTTGAAATAATGGGCAAGACATTAAGGTAAAGATATTAATGGACATTTGAAAATGAGGAAAGAGACTTGGAAGAAAGATTCATACTAGAGATAAAATTTGTAAGTAATTGACACAGAGTTCACAGTTGAAACTGGGAGTATATGAGTTCATCAAGGGAAAAGAGTACATATACATACACACATACACATATATGTGTGTGTGTATATATGTGTATGTATGTATATATATGTATATATAATGAGGGAGAGGGGGGATGGAAGGAGAGAGAGAAAGAGAAAGAGGGAGGGAGAGAGAGAGAGAGCCTAAAGATCATCAGATGGTTCCTCTATTTAGAAGGGGAAGGGAAAGAAGAGGAACCAAGGAAAGAAGTAGATAGAAAAGTGTTTATGATTTTCTAAAGAAGTGAGGTTAACTAAAATAGTGTAGGATGGTGTAATGACATGGTAGACAAGGTAAATGAGATTGGGGTTCTAAGAAGGAAATTTGAAAGGGTGATGAAAAGTTAACTATGGAGCCCAAGGTATGTAGAGAGACAAGTGAATTCTGAAGGGTAATGACAGTTTGGGAGAGTGGTTTTGGTGAGGGAATGAGAGAAATAGTGGCTGAGTTAGAGAGGGGAACTTCAAAGTTCAAGATCTTAGAATTGTAGTATAAGAATTAGGTATATCTGTATTGGTGTGAGGCTAGGGTAGAGATGAAGGTCACCGGATTTGCAGAGTTTGAAGAACTGTGAGGCCAAATTGATTGTTGAAAAGCTCATAAATGTGGATTTTTAGATTGCCAATCTAGGCAATATATGAATGTTTTCAGTGGAGATAAAAACATTTGTGTTCTGATTGATTGTTAACAAAGCATCTTATTAGAGCATTGATTGCTTTACACTAATGGGCAAATTATTTTCTACATATTTATCTCCCTCACTATAAAACAAAATGCATCTAAAATTGAAGTTAGAAAAGAGAGTGACCTAAGATAACTTTAAATTTCTCATGGATATATTCTCATTACTTGATCTGAACATCATAGATTCATTGCATCATAAGAATATAGATTTAAAGCAGGAAAGTATCTCAGAGACTATCTAGCCCAATCCTATTATTTTACAGATAAGAAAACTGAGGCCCAGACAAATTAAGTGACTTGCCGAAAGTCACACAAGTATTAAGTACCAGTAATGAGGTATGAAGCTATGAAAGTACTGGTTTAGAATATAAAATCATTCGTGAAATCTTATGAAGAATAATAGAAGATTATTGGTAGTATTGTCACATTAGACTGAGAAGTAGTGAAAAAAAAAGATTTTGTAGAAATCCTAGCAAGAGATGCACTTTAACCAGATCATCTCAAGATCTTCTAGATGTGATATTGGAAGAGAAACAATAAGACAATAAATGGAAAAGCTCTGTCAGCATTTCTATAACAAACTCTTTGCAATGACAGTGGAGCTAACACACTGCAGTCTGCAGAAAGACAAGAAAGAGAAATGATACCAAAGAATGAAGAGCAATTGGATTAGCTTAATTCTCATAGAAAAAGAAGGTGATGGAGATAATACAAATTTGATATTCTTGTAAAATTGATTCTCAAATATATAAAAGCAGGAAAGATACAGAATGATTAGAAAGAAATCATGGAAGGAGTCAGTGTGGTATAGTAGAAAGAACAACACCACTGGAGTTAGAGGTCCTAGGTTCAAATCCTGTCTCTGACAGTTACTACCTGTGTGACTCTGAGTAAGTCATTTAACTTTTTTGAGCCTTAGTTTTCTCATGTGTAAAATAAAGTAGTTCAACTAAGTGGCTTCTGAGGTCCCCTTCAGTTCTAGAGTTATAATCTTGCAATTACTACCAAAAAAGATGATTAATAGGATATCAGGCACCACCAATTTTCACATGTTCAGCTTTTCAACTCCACGACTATTTATGAGAATGCTCTACACACATCTATCAAGAGTGGCCTTGATGAAACTATAGTAAGGCAGAATTTTTCAAATTATATTCTATGGCATCTTAATAATCATACAATTGACTGACAGGTACAAAGGATATACAATTCCACTGTGTTTTTGTTTATTTACTCAAAAAAAGCATTTTATTTGGTAGAGCAAAATTCACCCTAAAGCATCTCCTCCAAGACATCTCACATTCATATATGAAGATAATACGAGATTCTTTGGTAGATGTAATAGTGGGGATAGTTTTGACAGTTCTCTGATTATTAATTTTGAGCAAGGCATTAAACAGGAAGACAGGCACTCACCTACATGGTGTCCAGCACAGAGTTCAAATAAAAGCAGGTGGTCTGTAAATGATGAGATCCTCTAGCTGCTCCTATTTGTGATTGTTGTTATATTAATCACCTCAAATTGCTGACACTATACATCCTCCTGAGTGAGATTCACAATTACTTAAATGATTTTGACCTGATTTTCCACAAAGGAAAAATCAAATGGATAAAAGAATGCCTATTCTCTATACTAAGTGGTTGAATGGACATCTCATTGAGCTGGTCCAACAGTACATATAGTTCAAATAGACATGGCAAATGGGCACTGAACTGGGATCATAATTGAATAGGAGGAAGATAGTAAGCTGAATTGCACTTGAGAAACTGTACAGGTCTTTCAGTGACCCCCAAGCTTCTCTTTAAAGCAAAAATCCATCTATTTCATTTCCTGTGATGCTATATAGTCATGAATCATGGAATAACATACAATCTCTGAAGAATTAACATAGCTAGTCACCCTTAGGACAATTTGAGAGATATATAAGCATAAATGGGAAGCAACATGTTATCATTGATGATTAGAATACAAGAAGCAGCAGAAAAGATATTTTTCAAGATCTATATTACTGGAAAAGGAGGTTGGTCATAATATAGCAAGAATTAGGGATAAAAGATGATAAGCCTGCATTCAGTACTGATACACACAAAATGTCACAAGACTTTGAAGAAGGCACTGTTCCCCCCACCCCCGCCCTGCCAAATGTTGAATGGACCCTCAGTGGAGGATTTATGAGAGGAAATGAAGATGAGAAGGCAAGAATTGGTTGTATCCTGTACCCTTGGAAGGAGTAACTAAACTGATGAGGTCCTATGGTCTATTGGAGAACTGAAATATATGATATAGTGAAAAGTTTTATTATGTTTTTGAAATAAAGCATTTTCAAGGCATGTTTAAATTGACCTTATTTATTGATTCATTCTTGTACAAATTCCTGGACACCAGCATAACAATGGGATTCTCGTGTACTAGGAAATTATTACCTCCTTTTCCTTTAATTAACTACATTAAAATCCATCCTTTCTTTTAATTTTCCTCATGAAAACCAGAATATATGAGGGAGTACAGCTAATGGTTACTAGGGATGAAAAAGGATTCATGAGAATTAGTTGATAGCTAACCCCTTTTCTCCTCTTCCAGTCTCTCCCATTTGGTTTTCTTGCAGTACTAAGAATCAAGGAAAGTTTCTCTATAAAGTGAGGCTAAGATATTGATATTAGTATCTGTCTTCTGAATGCCTTTCATCTGCTAAGAACCTTCTTTGCAGATCTCTATCCTGTTTGGTTGAGAGACTTTTATAGTCATCACTGGGTAAAAATCCTCATCTGACTTCTGAGAAAACAGTTCCAAAGACTGAGGGTTTCAGTTGTCAAGATAGAGAATCTATTTCGTAAATTGCTAGGGATGGTGCTAATGATCCAGTATGTGGGACATGGTTTGGGTTTTGTTAGCTTTCCCTGGGATCAATAAACAAAGTCAGCAAGCTAGAAAACATTAAGAGTAGGTGCCATTCATCTTTAAGTAGGTTCCCTTCTTCATTAAGTCACCCTATGTTGTTACAGGAAAATGTACTGGACTGATCATGGAACTGAAAGTGGGATACCAGCAAAGGTTGCTAGTGCTAACATGGATGGCTCACAGAGAAAAACTCTGTTCACTGGAAACCTTGACCACTTGGAGTTCATCACCATTGACATAAAGGAACAAAAGCTATACTGGGCAGTCACCAGCACAGGAGTGGTATGAAAAATAATGCTTGTTAGCATTATTAACCGACTTACATTTGTGTGGGGCTTTTACAGCTCACCAAGTTCCTTTTAGACAATAGCTTTATGAGGTAGGTAGAGAAAGTATCATGATCCTCTTTTTTTTAAGGATAAGGAAGCTGAGGATCCAAGAAGTTGGGACCTGCCCACAGTCACACAACTTATTTTGGGTTTGTCTATATTGGAATTCATACCTAAGCCTTCTACCTTCAAATTCAGTGTTGTTTCTCCTCTACTACTCTGTTTCAACAAGCTCATGTAGCTTATACAGATGGAGTTTTAACTTGCTTTGCCATAATTCTTGTTAATTTTTGCTGTTCTTGTAGTTGAGATCATAAAAGATATAGAGTCTATAATTTGTCTTAGAAAATTGTTATGGTATTTACTCACTCTTTTTTACCAGTAATTTTTCTTGAGTCCATTCTAAAACCTCTTTGCAATGCAAGTCTATTTCTTCTGTTCCTGGTAGATATTCAGAAAAGCTTGTCACAATCTGTTATAGAACAACCCTTTATCCCAATAACTGTCACATTGGTCTTTTCTTCTTCAGGGTAAATTATCCTAATTCTTCACTTGCCCACAAAGGTTTTTTTTTTCCTCCCTCCAACTCTTTAATTTTCTTAATCTCATTCCCTGGAAACTCCTTCAACTCCTTCAGTTACAGAGTTTACAATCTGGCACCATATGTTCATTGGACTTTTACTTAAAATACTTCTGCTTATATAGTCTAATCTGAAGTTGAGAGCCGGGATAGTTTCTAATACTTCTTTCTTTCATGTAAAACTAATGATATGATAAATGCCTCCTTAGATTGAGAGGGGAAATGTGGATGGTACCAATCGAATGATCGTGGTATTCCATCTTTCTCATCCGTGGGGAATTGCTGTCTATGATTCCTTCCTCTATTACTCCGACCAAGATTATGAAGTCATTGAGCGGGTTGACAAATCTACTGGTGCAAACAAAGTCTCCCTGAGGGACAATGTTCCCAACCTGAGGTGCCTGCGAGTTTATTACAGAGACAGTGAGTATTTGTCACCCCCTTCCCATAACAGTAAAAGCACAAATCTCCCAAACCCTCAAGGTACAGACTCCAAAATGAAGTTGTATAAAAAGAATAGTGAAAAAATATTATGCCATCCCTCAAGCATTTCATAACGTTCCAAATATTTGTAAGGATTTGTTAGATGATAAATCCATTCCTTACTATGTCTACACACTGAGTATTCTTAAGACTGGGAGAGGAGTGAGATGATCTAGAATCTGCCTTACCAACATATCCTTAAAGCAGTGATTCACAGGAATCACTACGTCTTGGACAGAAGAACAATGGAATTAGAATTTCAGCAGAGCGTTCTTACACAGCTTTAGACTCTGCCTGCAATGCTATCATGCATATTATTGAAATGTCAGGATTTTAAAACGGAAATGTTGATTTTTTAAAAAAATGTTGAGATTATTGCAGTATAGTTTGACAGAAGGAAAGAAATTAATGTATATACATGAAAACAGTTAATACATTTCCATTTTTGCCTTATTGTGCACAATTTGTAATGAAATGTTAACCAATGATAATTTTAAAATTACTGAGCAGTAGTTAACATTCATTTCAAATATCTTTAGGTGTTAGATTGTTCTACCCTAAGCATTCTTATATCTATTCTAAGCATTGTTCTAAGCATTATTCTCCTTTTTTTTTTTTTTGCATGGGAGTAATTAGTATATATGTTATTTCCTTGCTGTGGCTTTTAACGATGAACTATTTTGGAATTCTATTTTAAAATAAGAGATGGGGAAACAAGTAAATGTCTTAAGTGATTAAAAACATACACATACACACACTCCTCCTTCTATTATAGATTCTGCTGGTTCATCAAATGGCTGTGGCAACAACATGAATGCTTGTCAGCAAATTTGCCTGCCCATCCCTGGAGAGCTGTTTTCCTGTGCCTGTGCTACAGGATTTAAACTCAACTCTGATAATCGAACCTGCTCACCATATAATTCATTCATAGTTGTTTCAATGCTAACTGCAATCAAAGGCTTTAGTTTGGAGGCATCAGATCATTCAGAAGCCATGGTACCAATGGCAGGCCGAGGTAGGTGACAGTAAAGATGTGTTCACATCTGGCTTCATTTCAGTACCAGGTTTAGGTCCATGCCCATCATTCAGATAAGACCTTAATTTTTCTTTCCAACCTCTCCTATCACTATATGGCAAAATAACATGTTATATGGGTTAGTGGCTCTATACCCACATACACAATTTTTATAAGAAACTGACACGGGAATGCAAAGAAATGAGAAATCTGTTTCCAAATTGTTTTGGAGTTAGCTTTTTAGACATGCATGGTAGTATGGAAAGAGTGGGTCATAGGCAGGGTAGAGGGAGAAGATGAAGAAGAGGGAAGAAAAGAAAGATGTAATTGAAAAGGAAGTCGAAAGGTGGGGCAAGTCACTAACAGTTATTCCAGTAGTCACTTGGTTATAAAGCAGACTTTTGAAATTTCTAAGAGTTGCAAAAATACAAAAAATTCAGTTATTTTGTTTTTTAATTCCCCAAAGCATGAAAACTTATAAAACAAACTCTTTTGCTTTCTGAAGGTAGGATAATGATAGGTAGTAGGGTAGTAGAGGGAGACAAGGAAGCATAGTGGCAGAAAGGTGGATGTATGCAATATTCTACTTGTTTGTACAGAATAGCTAATGTATCAACTTTTAAATGTTTTAGGACGAAATGCATTGCATGTGGATGTCCATGTGCCTTCTGGCTTCATTTACTGGTGTGATTTCAGCAGCACTGTCGCATCTCAGAATGGAATACGCAGAATTAAACCCGATGGGTCTTATTTTAGAAATGTCATCACAAATGGGATAGGACAAAATGGAGTCCGGGGTATCGCAGTTGATTGGGTAGCAGGTAAGTGATCACACTGAATCAACGAATCAGTAAGTATTTATTAAGTATGTGCTAAGTGCCAGGCACTGTTTTAGGCCCTGGGGATACAAGTACAATGAATGAAACAACCCCTACTCTTATGAAACTTATACTTAAGGAAATTTTATTCCTTTTATATTTTTTGCATTTTTGGTCCGTGTAGCCTAAAACTTGTTTAAACTATGTATCCTGCAGAACTTGTTTCCTAGATAATTACTATTGGAATAATTTCAAATGAATATGCAGTGTGAATTTAAATTAGACTAATATGATTATGTTATAATCATAATGTATAATTATTAAGTATAAGTTATATGATTAAATTCATGAAGGACAATTGGTGCCAAGGTCTTTCAGATGATAAATTTAAAAATCACGGTCACATTATTCACTACTGCTGATACATACAGATCTGTAAAAAAAATTGTCCAGAAACTTTCAATTTGGATCTGTGTTAAGAAACATTCAGCTCTCACACGTAACTAACACCTTTTCTCATAATTAGCTATAGCTATGATTAGTCAAGGAGCACACTTAAATGTAAGACCAACTTTTTTTTTAAAGAGAACTTCATTTTTTTCCCCTGCCAACTTGTTTTATTTATTTATTTAGGGTTACATTTGAGTTCTCTCTGTTTTCTTCCCTCCTCACTAGAGAAGGCCAACATTTGACATATATATATATATATGTGTGTGTGTGTGTATATATATATATTATATATAGTGAAACTATACAGTACATAGTTCCAAATATCAATTCTTTCTCTAGAGGTGGATAGCAACTTCCGTCATAAGTCCTTTGTAGTTGATTTAAATATTCATATTACTCAGAATAGCTTAGTCATTCACATTTACTCTTTGAACATTATTGCTGTTACTGTATACAATGTTCTCTTGGTTCTGCTTGTTTCACTTTTCTTTATTTCATGCTTTCCATGTTTTCCTAAAATCAACCTGCTCATCGTTTCTTATGGCACAGTGACATTCCATCACAATCATGTACAACTTATTCAACCATTCTCCAATCAATGGGCATTCCCTCAATTTCTGTTTTTTTTTTTGCCACCACAAAGAGAGTTGCTATAAATATTTTAGAACATATAGATAATTTTCCTTTTTCCCTGATCACCTTGAGAAATGAACCTAATAGTGGTATTGTTGGGTCAAAGTGTATACACAGTTTTATAACTCTTTGGGCAAGAAAATTGATTTTTAAAATAGTTCCTGCTATCTAAATGTTACATTAAATCAATTGAATAGTTACCACTTTGGCATGCTGCACCATAGGTGGATTTTTGAATGGGACATCATTTGATTTTGTATGGGCATTAGCTCCATCAGTGCATATCACAACCTTCCAAGGGCTCAGCAGAGGTGCTTTGTGGGTTGCTGTGACCAAAAATTCATTATCTGATTGCCAACCTTCTGGGGAGTTTTTCTTACCTTAATTTGGTCCTCTGAGGATAGACATATACATAGTCTTATTATAGGGCCTGTACTTAAGATTTGTTAGGACCTTTTAGAGTTTGCACTTCCTTGACCAAATCTATTGAGGACCTTGGCTCACCTCCATGCACCAATCAAGCCCTGCAATAAGATGCTAGTGGAAGGAATGCAGCTATATCTTACAAATAACGGACATCAATATACATCTCCAAGTCATACAGATTACATAGTTAGTTGCATCACTTATAACAATGAACACTTTTCCTTGTTCTGTTAAAAAAACAGATTAAGAGCTTTAATGTAATAAAATAATACTAATAAATGCAGTAATAAATGTAGTCATATAAGTAGACTGAACTTTAAGTGGACTCTTGGATCCAATTTTGAACTTCGTTTTGGACCAGACCTATGTATGAGAAAATCATCAGTATGAGAAAATCCTGGAGTAAAATCCCTCTTATTGTTGCCTATGCAGGTACAACTGCTTCTCCACTTAAATTTTTAGAGATTTTAGAGAACTTTAGAGCAACTTTAGAGTGTTTTCTGAAGCACTGAATTAAGAGATTTGCTTGCACAGCTGGGAGATTTCAGAGGCAGGACTAGAACACATTTCTTTTTGACTTTGTAGTCAGTTCTGTCCATTACCCCATACTGTCTCTTCTTGCATCCAATGACTTTTTTTTTTTTTAACAAATAAGCTGAGATGCAATGTGGCATAGTGGAAAGCATGCTTGACTTGGAGCCAGGAGGGAGCTGTGTTCAGATTCAATGTGATGCTTATTAGTTGTGTGATCATGGAAGTTTCTTTATCTATGGGGATAATACCTATGGAACTCTCTTCATAGGGATTTGTGAGGATTAGAATGCAAACTGTTTTGTGAACTTTAAAGCACTATATAAAGTAGTTTGTTATATATTCATTTACCTCATGGTACAGAGTATGTGTAGAAGTAGTGTCAGAAAGAAGAATCTCAATACTTTTTTTTGCTCCAGTGAAAGTTAAAGTTTTGTTAAATAGAACACAATTAATATGATTCTCAGGTTTATAAATTGGTGAGCTGTGATTTTAGAGACCAAAGATGTATAGAATTTCGAAGAATGGTTTATTGGTGGTAGCAACAACAGCCAAAAACTTTGTGCTATATAAACACAGTGGAGACCAGTAAATGTCTACCATTGATTTCCTCTCCATCCTCCCCACCTGCCCTGCGAGAATTGAGATTTTATTCTAAGAGGAAGATATGTAATGTGAATTTTCTTTTGGATTGATGTTGAGCCTTTGGAAGAGTTAGGATAAAAAATTCTGTGAATTAGTTTTATTTAGTATAGTCTAGGAAAAGACTCTTAAAATGCTCTTAAATATATATAAAAAGATCACGTGAAATAGTGTGCAGACTATCTCACATAGTCTGATGGCTCTTATTTATTGATGCTCTGTCATTGACATATGGGAAGAATCCAGAAGGGAGATGGAGCTGCCTCCCCTGGATCCCTCAAAGATGATGAGTTTTCAGAGCTTTGGAAGAAGCAGAGTTAAATATCCATTACCTTAGGTGTCACAGGAAGAATATTCTGAGAACTATGCCTTCAAATGGAAAACAAGTTATAGATTTTGATGAAAATTTTAATTTTCTCCAGGGGCCAATATAGACTTCCACTGTAATCTCGAAGAAACAATCTTTAGTATCTAATAGTAAACATTCATCTTTCTAGTTCCAACTTCAGGCATTTGCTTATCACCTTTGAGAGGATGACATGTATTGACCTAAACCTGACATGTTTTGGCCTGAACTTGAAAAGCTGTCACCTTTTCTTTCCTTACCTTTCAATTTATTCATTACCATTTAGTTTTGTTTCTTTTACACAGGAAACCTTTACTTCACCAATGCTTTTTTGACTGAGACATTGATAGAAGTGCTACGAATCAATTCTACTTACCGCCGTGTTCTTCTGAAAACAACTGTGGACATGCCCAGGCATATAGTGGTAGACCCCAAGAACAGATACTTGTTCTGGGCTGACTATGGACAGAATCCAAAGATTGAACGCGCTTTTCTTGACTGCACGAACCGAACGGTGCTGGTGTCTGAGGGCATTGTCACACCCAGGGGTTTGGCAGTGGACCACAGCAATGGCTACATTTATTGGGTTGATGATTCTTTAGATATAATTGCCAGAATCAATCAGGAAGGAGGTGATACTGAAATGGTTCGTTATGGGAGTCGCTATCCTACACCCTATGGCATCACCATTTTTGAAAACACTATGATATGGGTGGACAGGAACCTGAAGAAAGTCTACCAAGCTAGTAAAGAACCAGGGAATACAGACCCTCCAAGAGTGATAAGGGACAACATCAACTGGCTAAGAGATGTGACCATCTTCAACCCACAGTTTCAGCCCCTATTACCTGAGGAAGTTAACCACAACCCATGCTTGGAGAATTATGGAGGATGTTCCCATTTATGTTTTGCATTACCTGGATTGCAGGCACCAAAATGTGGCTGTGCCTTTGGGGAACTGGAAAGTGATGGAAAGAGATGTGCCATTTCTACAGAAAATTACCTTATTTTTGCCATGGAGAATTCTCTGAGAAGCATATATCTGGACCCTGAGAATCACAGCCCACCATTTCGTAAATTTAATGTGCCCAGGACTGCAGTTGCTTTAGACTTTGACAGCATCAACAACAGAATATACTTTACGCAAAGTTCTACATCGGCGAGTGGCAAGATTTCCTATGTTAGTCTGTTATCTGGGGCTGCTTCTCCAACTGTCATTGCAACAGGTTAGTGTGTTATAGATTCTGCTTGTTTTGAAGTCAAGCATGGTGAGCTGAAATATGATGATTAGTTGAATGGTTCCAAGGTGGCTGCACAGAGCCTAACTGTTTTCTTTTTCTCTCTGTGTATTTGCATATAGATGTAGGGATTCCAGATGGCATTGCATTTGATTGGATCAACAGTAGAGTTTATTACAGTGATTATTTGAACCAGACCATTAGCTCCATGGCAGTGGATGGATCTAATCATACTGTGGTTGCTCGAGTACCACGACCAAGGGCGATTGTGTTAGATCCTTGCAGAGGGTTTGTCTTTTTCTTCCTTTTGGCCTATGTGTCCTTACTCATTGCTTCTCTATATTTTGGGGGTAAGTGGGTGGACAGGACCTAATTTTTATGTACAACTGACTTTTTATGTGCCTATAAAAGTCACATGGAAATAGAAAGTTAGGAGAATACTGAGTGGCTATTAACAAGTTGATCTTTTTACGTGGAAAATTTTTGGAAGGGAGAATGAACAACTAATGCATTCTCCTACCTCCCCTAAAATGCAGGTCACACCTAAGTGAAGAGGTTGACAGCATGACAGGGAAATTGATATACTACTATCTACCAATTCAGTAAATCCTGGTTGATGATGCTTATGAAAGCATGAAGGTGGAAATGGAATAAATTGATGCCTCCTTACATTATGTAGTCTGAGTGTTTCTGCTTTTTATATAAAAGAGAATTTTATATGTGCTGAATTGATGATTGATTAATCATTGCTCTTCTTTTTGGATGAATAGATACATGTATTGGACCGACTGGAGTACCAATGCTAAAATTGAGCGAGCCACATTGGGAGGAAACTTCAGAATTCACATTGTAAACACCAGTCTGGTTTGGCCAAATGGTCTTACTCTGGACTATGATGAAGACTGGCTGTACTGGGCAGATGCAAACCTGTATGTGTCTTTGTTCCCCATGTGGTATTTTTCAAGTGGTTTTTGTTTTTCAAAAGAGAGAAACATTTTAGGGACTATAGTTGGTGAAAAATATAACTAAAAGCAACTAGAGTAAAGAATCAAATTTAGGAATTACATGATAAGTATCCTTTATAAACTACTGTTGTTACTTTATATGTGACTTCTCTTAGTAGGCCATGAAGTCACACAGGATTCTTCCTTGTACTCAACTCTGTGGAGTTACTGAGGGATTGATCTGATCCAATTAACTTGGGGTTGATGACCACATGATAGGAATTCTAACATTTCCTCTTTGTTCTCAGTTTATCTTGTGATTTTGGTTATGTGATATTGGGTAACTCAGTCTGATCTATGCCTCATTTTCTTATTGTTGTTTGTACTTCATTTTTGAAGAGGACCAATGACATCACGGGTGATGTTTTGACTTGTCTATGAATTGGATTTAAGTGAGACAAAACTGTGCAAAGTCATCAACCTTGCTATTTCTTCCTCAGTCATCAAAGTCCAGTGGCAGGACAAAAGTCAAGTTGACTGGCTATGGCCCAGGATTCAGTGGATGACCTTGGCATCTTCAATGCCTGACCAAGCTTTAAACGCTCCACTATGCCTGCTCCAGGCACCTTCATGGTCATTGGAACAGATTGTTTCTCATCAGCGTATTAGGTTGCACAGTGTTCAGGAGGACTAGCACCTCTGGTGTGAGAGCTTGCTAAGCCTTTTTGAGGCTGCTTATCCACCTCTGGTGTCCACTTTCACCCAACTCTCACCTGTGGCTACAAAGAGATGTAGCATGTGCAGTGGCCACATCTTGGTAAACCATCTCATCAGATGGGCTAAACCAGGTTGAGGATAACTGCCAAGTCTCAAACATGTCAATGAGGTAGGGAGATGTCTATCCAAAGCATGTGAAGACTTCTGCTGGTGGAATGGGTGGATGAGAACATTTTCTTTTACATAAGATGGGTCAATGGTACTTTATGTCCTTACTTCTATGTTTCCATATAAATGCTTAAATTAAGGTACCCACTAAAAGCTGAAGAAGTATGTCTTCACGTTCCTTATGTCAGGCTGGTTTTCTCTATGGATATCTGAGACTTCTAGTTTCAAGGATGATTTTATGTTCACTTACTATGTAAGTGACTTTTGCAAAATCATTTAACCTTTTTGGTCTCAATTTCCTCATCTATAAAATTGAGGGTAATGGACTAGGTAATCTTGAAGGTCACTTCCAGTTAGAGATCCTATGATTCTACTTGGAAATCATTGACTAAGGAAACAAGACCCCCTTTCATGGTAAGAAAAAGCATAAGAAAAACAGTCCTATTGGCAAACATGCTCATGAAGAAGTCAGATTTGAGAGTGGGATAAAAGCAGTAGTTGGGTATAGGAGATGAGTGAGGTATTTGGAAGGCTAGACTTTCTGAATTTTTGTGTGATCTCATTCATTTTAGGCAGAAGATTGAACGCTCCTCCCTGACTGGGGCAAACCGGGAGGTAATTATCAGTACAGCGATCCATCCCTTTGCCATGACTGTCTATGACCAGCATATTTATTGGACTGACTGGAACACGAGGACTATTTATAGAGCCAACAAATATGATGGTTCAGAACAGATTGTAATGATCATGAATTTGCCACTGCGGCCAATGGATATTCATGTTCTAGTGAAGAGTAGACAGCGGCAGTGCCCCAACCCCTGTAGCCAATTTAATGGGGGATGCAGTCATATCTGTGCACCAGGTAAGACATTGCCATGGATGATAGAAATGAATATGCCCAAAGACATGAACAGGAAAAGCAACCATGGGTTACAAATGTGAGGAAGACATCAGGCAGCTTTGCCTAAGATGTAATAATAGAAGATTGCTTCAGAACACTGATTTCTCTAGTCAGGCCATATCTAAGCCTCTGGCTTTGATCTCACATGGATCCTTCTAGGGTTGCAAATAAGCAACTAATTTTTCAGTTTAATTCAGGCAATGAGGATTAAAAACAAGATGAGAAGTTGAATTACTGAATTTTATGGACTGAAGGAACAATGCTATAGAGTTGAAAAAAATGTTGAATTTTGAATCAAAGTAGCCACATCAAATCCTGGTTCTGCCACTTACTACTTGAGTCACCTGGCTAAGTCACTTAATATCTCTGGAACTCAGTTTCTTTATCCATAAAATGAATGAATTGGACTAGATCGGTGGTGTCAAACTAAAATAAAAACATCCCAGTGGGCCTCATATTGACTTAGAAAACCACAAATTAACATTACTTAGGTTGTATTATATTTTTATTTATTATGCTAAGCATTTTCTAATCACATTTTAGTCTGGTTCTGCCAAACTTGAGAGTTTTTCATGTTGCAAGGAATTTGACACCTATGGATTAGATGACCTTTATGGTCTTTTCCACTCTGAATCTATGATATGACTAATAGTATCAATATGGGCAAAAGCTAAGCTACCTATCTTTAGTAGACAGATGTGGCTCATTCGCTTTAAGGAATGGAATATCTTATTTGAAATACTTGTCATGATACTTTGTAGTATGATGTCATATACATTAACAATAAGTTTTGTAAAGAATCATTTTGGAATCTGGGCCTGCGATTTCATTGGTATCGATTGATTCCCATTTTGGAGACCCTGTCCACTAATTTGAGATTGTCAACTTGTTTACAATTTATAGTCCAGTGAGGTTCCAGGGGCCTTTGAGGTTGAAATTAAGAAACTTACCCACGATAGCAAGACAGTTTGTGTCAGTGGTTGGATTGGAACCGAGGTGTTCCTGATTCCAAAGTTGACCTACTTTCCACCAAGTAATGATATCTTTCCTTCTGATTCACATTGCTTTACAAATTGGGTAAATTTTGCAGAAAAAGGAGTGTTCTTAGGATTAGGATTTCTACATAGGGGAAGGCTGTTTCTTTAAAGATTAAGTTGAACTACTTTTACTAAAAATATTTTTTGCTCTTTTATCACAAATAACAACAATTAACATTTAAATAATGATTCAAGGTTTAAAAATTACTTTCCTCACAATAACCCTGTGAAGTAGATAGTAAAAATAATATTTTCTTCATTTTTGTACAGATCTAGACTTGGAAGGGACCTTAGAGATCATCTGGTCCAGTTTCCTTATTTATCAGATGAATAAACTGAGGCTCAGATAGGTTAAGTGACTTGCCCATGATGGGCCAACTGCTTCCTAGCTAGCAGGAATTCAACCTCAGTTTTCCTTATACCAGCCCAATGTTTTTTCACATGGTAACATGCCACTTTACGGGGCAGCAAGGTGGCACAGTGTATAGAGTGCTGCGCCTGAAGTCAGGAAGATTCATCTTCTTGAGATCAGTTCTGACCTCAGACACTTACTAGCTGTGTGACCCTGGGCAAGTCACTTAACCCTGTTTGCCTCAGTTCCTCATCTGTTAAATGAGCTGGAGGAGGAGATGGCAAACCACTCCCGTATCTTTACCAAAAAGAGTCAGACATGCCTGAACAACAACAACAATGCCACTTTTCAAATAAATTAAATCAAAATGCAGGAAATGTGTTTCTATCAAACGTATGTAGGCCTATTGAGGCAGTTGAGTACATAGATGAAAGAACACTAGACTTGGGAGTCTAAAGACCAAGAACTTTGAATTTGGAGTCAGCAGGCTTGCTGACAGTAGCTATGGGACCATGTGTTTCCTTATCTGTAAAATAGGGATAAAAATATACTACATACTTCACAATGTTGTGAGGAAAATCTCATTTAGGACCACAGGAGCATAGACATGGAGATGGAAGGGACCCCAGAGGCCATCTGGTCCAATCTTCTAATTTTACAAATGAGTAAACTCATGCCCAGAGAGTTTAGTTCACACCAGTCATAACTGGCAGAGGTCAGGATGTGAACCCAGGTCCTTGGCCTCCAGGTATGGTACTCTTTGCATACTTCCTCTCTATGCAAATTCAAGTAATTAGTGTGGTGAATTCCAATCTGATTATTTTGTGTAGGTGTTAATGCAAGCCAGTGTTTCAGAAGGAAAATAGAAATGTTTTGACATTCTGATCTTTTATTTCTTTCCGGCATAACTTTCTTCAGGTCCTAATGGTGCTGAATGTCAGTGCCCATCTCAGGGCCGCTGGTATTTGGCAAATGGAAACAAACACTGCATTACAGACAATGGTACAAGATGCGAAGGGGTACAGTTCACATGCCTTAATGGGCGATGCATCTCAGAAAGGTGGAAGTGCGATAATGACAATGACTGTGGGGATGGCAGCGATGAGCTGGAAAGTGTCTGTGGTAAGACCCTTTTTGTCTCTCTGCCAAGAAGGTGGCTTGCAGGAAATTCCAAGGGTTGGGATATGATACTGTTGAGAAGTTAAGTAACAAGATTTATTGCACCCAGGTATTGGATTTAGGATGGAAATGTAAATAACAATTTGGGAATTCTGACTAGATTACTGTTACATCTTTAGTACATTGCTACAGAATTTACATAATACAAGGGGCAAGAGACCCCAGCATTGCACTCCCTTGGGATTCTTTCCCTAGTCTCCACTTCCATCTTCAAGTGCATTATAGTACATAACACAGGAGTCTTTCTGTGAGCTGTGAGGTCAACTACTGTCTCTGTTTCTTCCTAAGAAAAGCTGCTTGTACTCTGCTTGTTTTTCTGGGGTTGAGATAAGCAGTTATATCTTGAGAGGAATGTATAGGCAAAAGAAAGGGGAATAACTTCTTTTCATCATAGTTAATTTGGTATTTAAAAAGAATATAAAAGGTATTTTGCATAATTGGACTAATCCAAGACGCTATCTACATTGCACGCAGTCCATTTCGCGGCAGCTTTCCTTCTGGAAGGTAAATCCCAAAGCTTTCAGACTTTTTTGGCTGCTTTTTTTTTTTCTTCTTGAAACTGAAATGCTGCTTTAGTGAATACATCCCTTCAATCTTTTGTCCTTCTCCCTAGCATTTCACACTTGTCAGCCAACAGCATTCACCTGTGGCAACGGGCGCTGCGTCCCTTACCATTATCGCTGCGATCACTACAATGATTGCGGAGACAATAGTGATGAGGCAGGCTGCTTATTCCGAACGTGTGACTCCAACACAGAGTTTGCTTGCAACAATGGGAGGTGCATATCCCTGGACTATGTCTGCAATGGTGTCAATAACTGCTATGATAATGGCACTACAGATGAGAGGAACTGCCGTAAGTCCATCATAACCACCTATGACGTTTGAGGATTTGAAACCTTAGAATACATTAGATAAAATCAACCATTCCCCAAATTGTTGGGCATATGGATTACGTTTAGGGTCTTTTTTTGGCTATTATTAAATATTTTTTATGGTTAGGTCTTCTTTCTCCCCCACCTCCTTTTAATAGCATTCCTAGCCACCATTTTATTTTATGGAAGAAGAAATTGAGACCTAGAGAAATGAAGTGATTTGCTCAACTTGTACAAGTAATTAATGGCACAACCAAGATTAGACCCATTTTCTACGATGTTCTGTGTTCTTTTTACTTTTTTCATTGTTGAAAAAGCATCTTTTAAAATGATACATATTACACTTTTTGTTTTGTTGCATATTGTGATTTAGTAGCCTGAAAGTGATCTAAATGTTAGCCTTATTTTTTTTTAATCATTTCAAGCTGATCGAACTTGTCAGTCTGGATTTACAAAATGTCAGAACACAAATATTTGTATTCCTCGAACTTATCTTTGTGATGGAGATAATGACTGTGGAGATATGAGTGATGAGAGTCCCACTCATTGTGGTAAGTTTGCAGTGCTTTACTCATATTCAATTTTTTTTTTTTTTGCTTAGGCAATTGAGGTTAAGTGATTTGCCCAGGGTTACACTGCCAATAAGTGTCAAGTGTCTGAGGCTGGATTTCAATTCAGGTCCTCCTGACTCCAAAGCCAGAGCTCTATCCACTGCACCACCTAGCTGCCCCTCTCATATTCAATTTTAAGGAGTTATGACAGATTTCATAATGTAATCAAAATAATTAGTTATCATTTTAGAATTGTCACTCAAATTGTTATCTTAAAAGCAGCCCCCTAACAAACAGAGTGGAGAATTTCTTATATGAAGGTCAAACTTCTGCTCCCCTCCCCATGTTTCCAAATTGTCCTCCAATGGCCTGTCTTACTACCTGAACCAGTTCTGAGATTCATTCCTGTGAGTTTTGAAGGTTTTATGGTCTTCAACAGTACCCTGTTAAAAGATAAAAATAACCCCAAAGTTTATTTACTTAAGGTTATTTACTTAAGCCATTTCTTTGGGTTTTTAAGATCCTTTACTAAAATACAAATACCCCTAAGAGTATATTAAGTACGGTAAGCAAGCACCTTGATTGAATTGGCCATTGTTTTTACATTTTGTAAATAAGTATGTTTCTTGACAGGTAGCAGCATCTACCAATCACTTTTTGGGCGTCAGCAATCCAAGTCAGAAGGCCTTTTTAAAGCACCAATTATCCTTCAGAATAAAAGTTTAGATAGATCTATAGTGTATGAATGTCTTAATTAATCTGTTCTTCTGACCAATGCACAAGAGTAGAAAGCATGGAGTTAACAATGGAAGAATCATGAAGAAGAAGGAAGGACCTGAATGCAAGTGTGAATCAGGGATACAGGTATCAGTCAGGAGTAGACAGAATAAATAGGGCTATCTTTGGGCCATCTGGCTCATTATCAATATTTTCTGGCCAATCACCATATTTTATGGGTGGTATCAGGTCAAGAGGCTGCTCCAGGCTGGAACAAGTCCTGTAGGATCATTGAAGCCAAGCTACAAGACGGGAGCAGGAAAGGAATCTGAGTTGAGTCAAGTATGTATATAGTTAAAGGAGCCTATAATTGGAGAATGAAAGGAGTCATCTGCCTACTCCCTACAAATCTGCTCCTACAAAATCTTTCCACTTTGCCACCAAGAAACAGAGACATATTAGAAGCTGTGATGATACAATGTAATAGTTGGGTGGGCAAAAATTCTGAGCAACAAGCTTGTGTTTCATTCATAGGTTTTATCTTCTCTCCTTCCTGTAGTCTCTCTGACTTGTACCAGCAGTGAGTTCCGCTGTACATCTGGGCGCTGTATTCCTGCTCATTGGTACTGTGATCAAGGAGTGGATTGTGCTGATGGCTCTGATGAACCTCCTTCTTGTGGTAAGAAAGGAATCAGACTTAAGAAGTGCTACAGGGTCGTGTACGACTAGAGCAGTAGCTCTCACTCCAAGGTTCATGGACCTCCTCCAGGGGTTCTGTGGATTGATTTCAGGGTGTTCTATGAAGTTGGATGGGAAAAATTAGGTCTTTATTTTCACTAATCTTTGGCTTCCTTGGTAATCCTTTGTATTTTATTTTATGCATTTAAAAACATGATTCTGAGAAGAGGTGCATGGGCTTCAACAGACTGTCAAAGGGGTCCATGACACGAAGTAGGTTAAGAGCTTCTGGCCTAAAGGGTGGATTGTGACGTAGAAAATACCTTCTTCTCTTCTTGTTCCCTTCTTCCTCCATTTCCCTCCCCCAAAATGAATTGAAAGTCCTGGACGTGTAGTTATTAGACCAGCGTTAACTAGATTGTGTCACCTTTGGCAAATCTTTTAACCTCTCAAGACTTCATTTCACTCATTTGTAAAATAAGGGTTTTGGATGATGAGAGTCTTTTTAGCTTTGATATTGTGTAATTTTGTTTGTTCAATTAAGTTTAATTAAGTTAAAAAAAAAACCAAACCACTGAACACTCAATTTTTTAGTTACCTAATGCTGGAGTGTGGTAAGGTGCTTGTTACTCCCCAATTCCGGTGTCTGTGATTCTCCTTCTGAGGCTCCCTAGAGTAGCTAACTGTGCCCTCTCTGCCCTTTCCCTTCCCATCATTTGCCTTTCCTTTGTTACCGTGTGGGGGATGCAGGACTGGAGCTGAGTTCATTTGGAGCCCATCATCACCATCAGTGCAGTCTGGCCCATGAGTAGAGAGCAGGAAATTCTTCAGCCTTTTTGCATTGTGGATATCTTTGGAAGTCTGGTGAAGCCCAAGAACTTCTTCCAGGGAATAATGCTTGTAAATGCATAAAATAAAATATAAAAGATTACAAAGAAACCAATTAAATTGAAATACAGTTCTCAAAATATATTTTTAAAAATGGTCACTGGCTACAGGTTAAGAACCTCTGCTTTGGAGAGATTTTACTGGTTGTTTCTCTTAGTTATGATGTTTGTGGCCAATTTGGAGTTCTGGTACTTGGAAATATCTGGTAAAACTCTTTTTCTTACACTGGAAGATGTTAGTAATAGGAAGAGAGTATTAGATTTGATATCAGAAAATCTGCGTTTGAATCCTGACCACTGGCTTACTAGCTTACTTACTGGCAAATCACAGAACTTTTCTGAGCCTGAGCCTCTGTTTCCTCATCTATAAAAATGGAAAAATAATACCTATGTTAGCTATGTTTCAGACTTATTGTGAGGTTCAAATTAGATAATGTATGTAAATGAAAAGCATGATGCACCACACAAATGTCTTAAGTTTACTATTTCTTCAAAAATAATATTTAATTTTCCCCCCAGTTACATGTAAAAACAATTTTTAACATTCATCATTTCTTTTAAGTTTTGAGTTTCAAATTCTATCCCTCCCTGCCATTTCTCCCCTCTCCTGAGATGGTAAGCAATCTGATATAGGTTATGCATGTGCAATCATGTAAAACATTTCCATATTAGTCATTTTGTAGAAGAAAACTCGAACTAAAAAAGAAAGAATGTAAAAAATAGTATATGTCAATCTGTATTCAAACTCTATCAGTTTTTTCTCTGGAAGCATATAGCATTTTTCATCATGAGTCTTTTGGGATTGTCTTGGATCATTGTACTGCTGAGAATAGCTAAGTCAATCACAGTTGTTCCTCATACGCTTTGTTGTTACTGTGTACAGTGTTCTCCTGGTTCTGCTCACTTCACTCTGCGTCAGTTCATGTAGGTCTTTCCAGGTTTTTCTGAAATCGTCCTTTTCGTCATTTCTTATAGTACAAAAATATTCCATTGTAATCATATACTACAACTTGTTCAACTATTCCCCAACTGATGGGCATTCCCTCAATTTCTACTTTAACCAACACAAAAAGAGCTGCTATAAATATTTTTGTACAAATAGGTTCTGTTTCCTTTTTAAAAAAATCTCTTTGGGGGGTGGCTAGGTGGCACAGTGGATAGAGCACTGGCCCTGAAGTCAGGAGGACCTGAGTTCAAATCCAGCCTCAGACCAAACACTTGACATGTACTAGCTGTGTGACCCTGGGCAAGTCACTTAACCCCAATTGCCTAAAAAAAAAAATTAAAAAAATTTTAAAAATCTCTTTGGGATACAGAGCTAGTAGCACTATTGCAAGATCAAAGGGTGTGCATAGTTTTATAGCCCTTTTGGCATAGTTCTAAATTGCTCTCCAGAATGGTTGGGTCAGTTCACAACTCCACCAACAGTGCATTAGTGTCCCAGTTTTTCCACCTCCTCTCCAACATTTATCATTTTCTTTTTCTGTCATATTAACTAATTTGTAGGTGTGAGGTAGTAGCTCAGAGTTGTTTTAATTTGCATTTCTCTAACCAATAGTGATTTAGAGGATTTTTTCATATGACTATAGATAGCTTTGATTTCTTCATCTGAAAACTGTCTATTCATATCCTTGGATCATTTATCAATTGAGGAATGACATGTATTCTTATAAATTTGACTTAGTTCTCTATACAATTGAGAAATGAGGACTTTATCAGAATTATTTGCTATAAATTTTTTTTATCTAGTTTTATGATTTCCTTCTAATTTTGGTTGAATTGGTTTTATTTGTGTAAAACCTTTTTAATTTAATATAATGCAAATCATCCATTTTACATTGTGTAATGCTCCCCATATCTTATTTGGTTTCTTCCTTCATCCATAGATCTGACAGGCAAACTATCCCATGCTCTCCTAATTTGCTTGTGCTATCACTCTTTATGTCAAAATCATGTACCCATTTTGACCTTATCTTAGTATAGGGTATGTTTTCTATTTACTATTAATTTAAAAGGCAAAGGGATAACATAGAGTCTGACTGGACTTTCCCAGACTCAGGAAGGGAGAATTAAGAACTGCTTAGTGAATAGAGCCATTTTGCAGATATGTCCCAAGAAATGTCTCTACAAAGACAGTTATTCACCTGAAAAAATTGTTCCTGGCTCTTTTCATTCAGACCAGTGCATCAATGTTGTTAAATTTCATAAGTTCAGTGAGAAGAAGAGTAAGACTGGTAATATTAATACTAGATTAATAATAATAATAATAATAATAATGATAATGACTAGCATTTACATAGGACTTATTATATGCCAGAGACTGTGCTAAGTGGTTTTTTTTAATCTTGTTTGATCCCCATAACAACTCTGTTGTTATGCTATTATGATCTCCCTTTTATATTTTATTATGATCTCCCTTTTTCTCCCTTTGAGGAAACTGAGGCAAAGAGAGGTTAAATGACTTGCCCAAGGTCGCATAACTAGTAAGTCAGGTGACATCTGAACTCAGATTTTCCTGACTTCAGGCCAACCACTCCATCCATTGTGCCACCTACTTGCCTCTAATTCAGAGAGCAAGTTGATTTGATGGCTTATCATCAAATTAAGTAACCTCGGATGAAATAGAAAGTTAGTGAAGTACAATTACATAATGAATAACATAAGTTTGGAGAGAGAGGATTTGCATCTTAGTTTTGATGCTTGTGTTTTCCAGTCTTGGATCCATAAATGTAGACTTTTGTGAATTTTTGATTTCTCTAGAAACCAAACCTGTTTAATCTAACTGATCACATTAAGCAAGGTATTAATTTTGCAGCGTCTCATGTGAGGACTTGTTCAGCAGACCAGTTCAGATGTGATGATGGCAGGTGTATTCCAAGCACATGGATCTGTGATGGTGACAATGACTGTGGGGATATGAGTGATGAGGATCAAAGACACAGCTGTGGTACGTGGAATAAATCTCATCCAATGCAATGTTTCATCCCTTGGAAATAATGCTGAGTGACTCTTTTATCCTTGGACAGTTTTATGCTTAGAAGAGATTTCTTTTTAATTGAATGGAGGTGTCAGAATTTTCTCTTTGCATTTCATCCTATAATTATTTGATGTTCTCCACTTAAATACTTTACAATATATAAATAAAAAGTAACCCCACATTAATTTATCTCTGATGCACTTAGCCAGCACAAGTAATTACCTAAATGGAGGTGATTTTATAAGGCTATCAATTTCTAGAGCAGATGAAGACAACTCTGAGTCTTGTTTTAGGAACAATTTTGCCAATAAATCTGCAACTCAAATTCTCATAATTTGGTTTTTTAGCTGTTCCTTGTTGTCTGGGGAAGGGGAAGTTATTCCATCTAAGTGTCTCTATCTGTTTCTAAATGAAAAGGCAGATTTTCTCATTGAATCCCAAAAGAAAACTGGAATGCTGGCCAACATGCCTCAGGAGATTCCTTTCCCACTACAGAAAATTCAAAACACAGGGGTTCTGCAGGTCCAACAACACCTGTGTAACCCTCTTGTGTGAAATGACTGTGGCCTATAGTTCAGCTTTGGATGAGCTGAATAGAGAGGTTGGTAGGAGCCTATGAATTGATCTTGCTGTTTATTTCCCTGCTCTTTGAGCAGTTCCGAGCCACCAGCAATGGGATTGAATGGAGTGACTGCATCTTTATCTTTCTTTTAATGAAAACATGCTAGAAACTCATTTGTTCTCTGCTAAGTTATTTAATTTCAGAGTTTCAGCAACTCTTTAGTGAAAATAACTCCCCTCACCTACTCTGCTTCTATGGGATTTTTGTTGTTGTTCAGTTGTTTCAATCGTGTCTGACTCTTCATGACCCCATTTGGGGTTTTCTTGGCAGAGATATTGAAGTGTTTGCCATTTCCTTCTTCAGCTCATTTTACAGATGAGAAAACTGAGGCAAGCAGCCTTAAGTGACTTATCCAGCATCACACAGCTAGTAAGTATCTGAGGCCAGTTTTGAACTCAGATCTTTCTGACTTCAGGTCTGGTACTCTATCCATTGTGCCACCTAGCTGCCCTGCTTCTGTGGGATACCTTATTATTTAAGAATATACTGAAATGTCTGGGACAAAAAGGAGTCTTTTACTATAAAGTTTATAGATTACCTTGTAATGGAGGCATAGTGTTGTAGAAAGAACACTGAACTGGGTTTGAATTACAACTTTGCTACTTCTTAACAGCTAGGTGGATAACAACTTGGTCCTGGAGCCAGGAAGACCTGAGTTCAAATTCAACCTCAGACATTTGCTAGCTGTGTGATCCTGGGCAAGCCTCTTAACCTTTGCCTCAGATTCTTCAACTGTAAAATGGGAACAATAACAGCACGTACCTTGAAGAGCTGTTGTGAGGATAAAATGAGATGATGTTTGCAAATTGCTTGGTATACTGCTTAGCACATAGTTGGTGCCATATAATTGCTTATTCTCCCTCTCCCTCACCCATCCTCTAGCTGTGTGATTTGGGGCAAATCACTTAATCTTCTTGAACTTCAAGTTCCTTAGCTATAAAATAGGCATAGCCATACCTGCATACCTGTACCATGTAGGTCAGTGTGGTCCATGGGACAGAGTGCTGAACTTTGAGGCAGAAAGGCCTGGGTTCAGATATTGTTTTTTGATACTTATCAGCTGTTTGATCACGAGTAAGGCACTTAATCTCATCTCATGGGGTTGTTGTAAAGCTAAAATTCAATAATGTAGGAAAAATGGTTTGCCTACTGGAAAGTGCTATGTAGAGCCAGTTAGTGTTATTACCTAGTTCCTATTATGAGCATAGTATATGCAGTGTACTTTTCCATTTCTACCATCACAACATCTCTCATCCAGCTCCTCTTCTTTACTCGAATACTAGCCTCTATACTAATTTAGGCCCTCATCACCTCATGCCTGGACCATTGCAAAAGCCTCTTGCTTGGACTCCGTCTTAAATCTCCTGCATTCCACCCTCACCCTCCACACAGCTGCCAAATCAGTTTCCCTAAGGCACAGGTGTAATTATATAACTGTCCTACTCAGTAAACTCTGGTGCCTTCCTCTTGTGTTTAGGATCAAATAAATCCCTCTGGCCTTTAACCCTCTTTGCAATCAAGTCCTGACCTAGCTTTTCAACCTTGTTATACATTTCTCTCCCAAACTCTGCAGTCCAAATAGATTGACCTTCTTATTGAACATACAATGCTCCAATACCTGTATCTGTGCCTTTGAGCTCCATCCTTCGAATGGGGCAGGGGGGTAGGGGTGGTGGGTGGGGTTGCTTCTTTACCTCCATGTCTAAAAATCTTTTGTTTCCTTCAAAATTCAGCTGAAACTCTTTCCATGGGAAGCCTTTTCTGATCTCATCAGCTGTGACTGACTCTCCCAACCCATATTACCTTGTATTTATTTTGTTTATATTTATATATGCCCATGTTGTCTGCCCATATATAACAGGGGTAACTGTGCTAGAATGTAAGCTTCTTGAGGGCAGGTACTTTTTCATTTTTGGTTTTGTATCCCAAGTTCCTGGTATAGTTCTTGGTATGTTATAGAGGGTTAATAAATATCTGTTGATTGATAAAATGTAAGATAATTTTAAAATTTTTTGTTAAATTATGCATTTTCTGAGGGTAAGGAAGATATCTAATTTATCTCTGTTTCCATTTTAGCCACTAAGGCATTGCTTTGCCTGTAGTAGGTGCACAATAAATATTTGTTGAGCAAGTAAATAAGTGAATGAAATGTGATAGATCAGTTCTATTTCTTTCATCTGACAGAATCTAGGTTCAGGCAATTGAAAAGACATTTTTAGATGTATTTTTATTACAGTCTATAATTTGTATAGAATGTGTTTTGCCATCTTTTCTCCTATTTATATGAAATGCCTGCTAACTTAAAACAAAAGGAAGAAGTAAACAAATCAAATTGGAACAATTTTTCACGAGATATGTGGTTCTCTCAATGTGTTTTGGTTTCAGCTGACCGCAACTGTAGTCTTTCTGAATTTACATGTATCAACAACCAGCCTCCCCTCAGGAGGTGCATTCCCAGAGCCTGGATCTGTGACGGAGATGCAGACTGCAGTGATGCTTATGATGAACATCAGAACTGCACCAGGCGTTCTTGCACCGAAAACGAATTCACCTGTGGCAATGGGCTGTGTATCCGAAACTCTTACAGGTTGGTTTTGGTATGAGAGAAGCATCAATCAGGCCCTTCACGATGCAGAGCAATCCTTTCATTTTTCTTTGGTGGATTCATTATCATGTTCCCTGAAGAAGCTGCTCTAAACCTTATTCATTATCCTCAAGTCTGCCACCATCCCTCTTACATTCTGCAAATGACCTTGCCTTCTATTTTAGGGAGATTAAGGTTATCAGACTCACTTCCATCAACTTCCTTTTTCTGTATCTCAGCTTTTCTACATGTCTTTTCCTATCCTTTCTTACACTATCATCAATCTAATTCAGGCCCTTATTACTTCTTTTAGAGAGATAGACTTGCTCTAGCAGATAGAGATTTGTCTTAGAGTCAGGGAGCCTTCTGACATGTACTGATTGTATGGTCCTGAGCAAGTTGCTTGACAGTTCAGTGCCCCAGACAACTTTCTAAGCTTATAAATTGAAAAGCAGGTCTTGTTCTGCATTAGAAGATGAAATCTCCTCTTTGAGAATTCCTTATAGATACAAAATTGCATACCTTCTAAGTGGATGGAAAAAGGGTGGGAGGGAGAGAAAAAGAAAAAAATGTTAAAAAGAAATAAGAAAGGAAGTGAAATGACAGATCTTTGCACCCTGCCTCTAAGTATCTATTAATAATAACAACTAAAATTTATACAGCACTTTAAGAATTGCAAAATGCTTCATAAATATTTTCTCATTTTATGCTCACAACTCTGAGAGGTAAATGCTGTTATTATCCTCATTTTATAGTTGAGGAAACTGATGTAGACAGAGATTAAGTGACTTACTCCATGTCATACAGATAGTAAGTATCTGAGGCTAGATTTGAACTCAGGTGTTCCTGTCTTCCTGGTTAGTGTTCTGTCTATTATGCCACCTAGCTGCCTCAAAACTGGGTTTTTTCGTCAGTTTATGATAATTTTGGGCTTTAAATATGGATTGGTCCTCAGAGTTTATCCTCATTTTACAGATGAGCAAATTGAGTATCAGAGAGCTGGAGTGACTTCCTTGAGGTCAGAGTCAATCATTTAACAAGCAGAGACAAAGATTCAAAACCAGATCTTCTAATTCCATATCTAGTGCTCATTTCATTATATCATGAAGTGTACCTTTTGAACCAATCCCAAGTCCACCACTACCTGATCCATCAATGATCTGTTCTGTTTTGCACCTTTAATTTGTAGCTCTTTGTTGGTACCTTCCCCTCTTTATTGGTGCCGTGCCAACAAATATTCTTGGATTGAAGAATGGCACCACCATTGTCCCAGTTACTTGGGCTAGAAACCTCCATTATCTTTGACTCATCATTCATTTTTCCCCATATGTACAATCAGTTACCAAATGATGCTTATTTGTCACTTGAAATGTCAGTGTCTCTGGAATCCGTTGTTTCTTGTTTACACTTGCACAAACCTAACTCAGTTACTTATTTAATTTGCTTCCTAATTGGTCTTCTTTTTTCTAAGTTATTCTTCTTTTAAGCCATACTACACGGTACTTGATAGATTAGTAGGCTGTATATTTTCTTATGGGCAGAGACTGTCACATTCTCCTCATTGTTTAGCATAGTATTTGGCAGAAGCATGTAGGTGGTACAGTAGAAAAAGTGCTGGAATTGGAGGCAGACAGACCTAATTTCAAATCCTGCCTCAGATACTAGTTCTATAACCTTGAACAAATTATTTAACCTCTCTGAGTCTCACTTTCCCCATCTGCAAAATGGGGATAATAATAATTCCTCCTTCACAGGGTTGTGAGCATCAAATGGGATAACATATATAAAGAGCTTTGTAAACCTTAAAGCGTTATATAAATGCTACTATTATTATCATTAGTACTTTTATGGTATTGTATGTACTTGGTGCTTCATAAATGTTTGTCTTGTTATCATTGTATTATATTCATACAGCATTGCTCCAATCTTGTTTTTCTCTTGTTCAAAGCCTCTTTTTGTATTCAACCTTTTGAATACCGCCATTCACCTCTTCAACCTTTTCTTCCACTACTACTCACAGTTAATGAACATGTACTGGGCTTCTCTGCCACTGTGGTTTTACTCAAGGATTCCCCTCTCCTTGTAATGCTTTCCCCTTCTCTGTTAAAATCCTATCTCATAAATTCCAGCTCAGATGCCACCCCCATCATGGAATGTTCTCTGAGTGATCCCAGTTGGAAGCTTTGATGTGACTTAGGGTTGGAACGGACCTTAGAAATCATCTAGTGCAAATCTTCATTTTGCAGATGAGGAACCTGGGTCCAAGAGACATGAATTATCTTATTCAAGATCATACAGTTAGTATGCAACAGAGTTTGAATTTGAACCTGGTCTTCTGACTATGAATCTTGGGTTCTTTCTATCAGGCTACCCTGTCTTCTATCAACTTGTTTTGTACTTTCCTTTTGGCACATATATTTTCCTCATGAGTTCCTTGAAGGCAGGGACTGTCTTTTGCCTATCTTTGTACCCTGGTGCTCAGCCTGGCACACAGTAGGTGCTTAATAATGCTTATTGGCTGACTGACTAATGGTCTTGTGCTGCATTATAGCCATTTCTGCACATATCTCATCTCCCCTGCCAGACTATAATCTCCTTTCAGGGAAAGATTATTATTTATCTTCATTTCTTATTTGCCTTGAAGGGAATCATGCATAAGAGGAATTAGATTTGTCCGTAGAACAGGGGCAATGGGTGGGAGATTCAGAAAGGCAAATTTAGGCAGGATGTCAAGGAGAAATTCTTAACAGGGCTCTCTAAAAGCAAAATAGACTTCTTTTGGGAAGTAGTGGGTTCCCTTTCACTTAAGGTCTTCATGTAAAGGATGGATGAACTTTTAGGGAGGATGTTAAACAGGGGAGACTTATTTCAGATATGGATTACACTAGATGGCCTCTGAAATTCTGTGACCCATATTCCCCATTGGACCCATCACAGAGCCTTCTGCTTAGTAAATAATTAATAAATACATATTGAAGGAACAAATCCTACACGCACACACATACACACACAAACATACACATACACATCTACCCTTCATCTGTAAACTTTTACCATATAGTCATTCCACTTTTTATATCAAATTTTTGTGCTTTTTAAAGCTGCAAACTGTCTTCCTTTATAGTTGACATAGTTGTTTGCACATAAATATTCAATATGATTATTCTAAGCTATAAAAACACCTGAAGCATGGTTCCCAGAGGTGATATTGCAGTAGAGGCTCATTATGTTCAAAGTTACTGGGCTTTCCTTCTTTCTAAGCTTCACTGTGGGCTCCTTTCATTCTTATTCTTATTACTTACCTCTGTACTAATAGCTTTGTATTCCCTTTTCTTTTCTTATCTGCTGGTTGACGGGTTTTGAATTGCTTTGGCCCTCGGTTATAAACAGTAGAAGGCCTGCCATTTGTCAGATCATCAATGTAATGGTGTTTAAAACAGTTCAGAATTTTTCTCCTCTGGATTGCCAGTGGCTTCTAGAAAGTGTGCTGGTAAGTAATATGAATCCACTTGGATGCTCAGAGGAATACCAAGAGCAAATTGGGAGGTCTTGTTTTCTTGTGTTTTTAGAGGTGCCTAGTGGGAAATCTTTTCTTTTTCTTTTCTTTTCTTCTCTTTTCTTTTCTTTTGTAATGGATTCCTCTTTCAGCTCATTATTGATGCTGTTGAAGAATTGGGATGACAGTCAGTCATGAGCAGCTTGATTTAACAGTGATAAATTGTTGTGAATTAAAGACTCTGGCAATATGTTTCCTTAACTGACCTTTTCTACCTTCCTGGTTGTGTCTGACATAGAGAAAGGAAAAAAAGTTCTGTTCATTCAAGTCACGTGGAAATCAGTTAAACACTTCTATGTTTCTAAGAGGGTCCACATTATTTTACTTTGATCACACATTGTCTTCATAGCTACATTGTGTGTTTAGGTAAGAATTAGTAGTGCCATGCCACTCCTGGAGGCAGGTAGGTGGCATAGCCAATAGAGTTCTGGTTCTGGGATCAGGATGATCTGAGTTTAAATCTGGCCTTAGACCCTAATTTTGTGACCTTGGGCAAGTCATTTAATCTCTGTTTGTCTCAATTTCCTCAACTGTAAAATGGGGATCATAATAGCACCTACCTTCCAGGGTTGTTGTGAGGATCAAATGAGGTAATATTTGTAAAGTGCTCAGTGCAGTGCCTGGTTCATAGTAGGTACTATATAAATGCTAGCTATTATTATTGCTGTTGTGTTGTTTTCATCAACATCATCATCATCTTTTTTATTATTATGCACTCAAAGGGCTGTTTGACTTTGTCGCTGGCTTTCATCTTTCCAGTGGATCCTCTTCCACCCCCAATGCCAACTGAATGAATGAATGAATGAAAAAAAAATATATTAATGGCTTACGCTGTGCCATGCAGTATATTAAGTGCCAGGGTTACAAACACAAGCAAGACATATTCGTAAATAGTGGCCAGGGAGGAGTGTTAGGACAGAGAAGTCAGAGAGAATAGAAATTGGAGACATGGGACAAGTGACTGGTGTGTCCTTTCCAGGAATGACAATATTGATTTGATCACCATTTTCAAAGTTAGAGTTGGAAAGGGGCGTGAGAGAGTCCCATCCTGAGACTGGGCAAGATAAAGTGAATGCTCATCCATCATAGGTCAGGGTTGTGGGGTGAGAGCTTAAGCCTTGCTTAAGCCTCTGAGATGGCAGCATCTCATCAGCATCTATGTTGATCTTGAAAGTTTGCTGATGGAGGGGGAGGGTGTTCAGGTTGATGTTCATGGTGGCACTGCTGCCCCTGCTTAATAGGAGCAGATCAGACTGGCTTGTCGGTTTGGTCACATTCCTCTAGCTTTCTTCAAGGTTCAACTCACTTTCTTCACAAGGTCCAGTCTGATCCATGAGGCTTGTCTGATTTGCTAATATGCCCTCCGCCACTCTTCTCCCATTATTTATTTATTTATTTTTTGGTGAGGTAATTGGGGTTAAGTGACTTGCCCAGGGTCACACAGCTAGTAAGTGTCAAGTGTTTGATCTGAGGCCAGATTTGAACTCAGGTCTTCCTGACTTCAGGGCCGGTGCTCTATCCACTGCACTGCCTAGCTGCTCCCCCCCCCCCATTATTTTGTATTTATGTTTCTTTACTTATCTGTGAACATGTTTTTTTTCCTCCCAATGGAATAGAAGAAGGGCAAGGACTTTTGCTTTTATGTTTGTGGTCCTAGGATCTAGCTTTGCGCTAGGCACATCACGAGCACTTAGTAAATGTTAGTTGAATGAATGAATGACTGAGCACCCAACTTCATCTGTGGAATCTTGCCTAACATACGGATGAATAGGTAATTTTGGTTTTCATATTCAAATGTTGAAGCTTGTTCAAAGTTATATATTCAGTCTGATTATAGCCTACCATCTTAAGTTTTAATGCTGCAAAAAATGGATATCCTTTTTACTGTGATCGTTATGATCATTATGACTATCATGGTTTCTGATGAAAGCGTCGCTTCCTTTCCCAGGTGTGACAGGCGCAATGACTGTGGCGACAGCAGTGATGAGAGAGGCTGTGTATACCCACCTTGCCAGCAGTACCAGTTTACTTGTCAGAATGGCCGGTGCATTTCTAAAGCTTACCTCTGTGATGGAGACAATGACTGTGGAGATTTGTCTGATGAGCTAGAACATCTTTGTACTACTCCAGAAGCCACATGCCCACCCCATCAATTCAAGTGTGACAATGGAAACTGCATTGAAATGATGCAAATCTGCAACCATCTAGATGACTGTGGTGATAATAGTGATGAGAAAGGATGTGGTGAGTGCTCTAATGGCTTTGGGTAAAGGTAGGCTGGGAGATCAATTGAGGTTTCTTAAAGGTGTTGTTAAAAGTACACATCAGGGTACATTAACACATGATTGGTCTTCCTGGGTAGCTTGGGCTTGTAAGAACATTGATTTAGAGAAGGATGGGACTTCAGAGGTGATTTTTTCCAATCTCTTCATTTCGTGGTGAAACTGAGGCCCAGAGAGGTTAAGTTACTTGCCCAAGGTCATACAGATAGTAAATGACAGAGAAACAAGGTCCTGTGGCTCTAAATACAACATTGTTTCCACTGCACCATGCTGCCATCTTTTTCCTTCTTCTTCTTTTTTGGTGAGGCAATCGGGGTTAACTGACTTGCCCAGGGTCACACAGCTAGTAAGTATAAAGGTTGGATTTGAACTCAGGTCCTTCTGACTCCAAGGCTGGAGCTTTCTCCACTATGCCACTTAGCTACCCCTGTTCTTTAACTTCTTGAAGCAATTATATGTTGTTCTTTCACTCCCTCATAAGTCAACCAGTATTTATTAAATGCATTACTTGACCAATATCACCTGAGCACCATGGTGATTGGCAGTAATCTTAACCAAAGAATGAATCAGTCTCTTAGTGATAATGGTCTATTTGTCTAGTTCAGTCAACTGTCATTCTGGAGCATAGCTTTTGTTCTCTTGTTTTGCTTTCTAATTGCTTCATATAATGTTGGTCTTCCTTCACTAAAGTCCTGCTAAGATACTTCAATATAAGATGGCCCTGGGGTCTTGAAAGTAATTACCAAGGGGATAAAAGCTTGAGCAAGTTCTACCAAGCCAGAAAGGTTTCAAATATGAGCCCAATAGCTGACTGTGTGTCTATCATCTGAGGACCAACCTAGCCAAATCTGGAGAGGTTTGTTGCTAGAATATTTGCCACTATGATGAATTATGATAATAATGATAATGATAATGCTGCCACGGCTACTCATGAAAATTCTGAGGTATGAAAGGGTTAAGACTCTGTGTTAGTGTCATTAAACTAGTAATACGTACTCACTAGTAGCAGCTAGTTGATGCCATGGATAGCGTACTGGGCCTGGAGTCAGGAAGACTCATCTTCCTGAGTTTAAATCTGGCCTCAGATACTTACTAGCTATATGACCCTGGGTAAGTCACTTAACTCTGTTTGCCTCAGTTTCCTTATCTGTAAAATGAGCTGGAGAAGAAATTGGCAAACCACTCAAGTATGTTTATCAAGAAAACCCCAAAAGGAGTCACAAAGAGCCAGACATGACTGAAACAACAACAATAACAGCAACAACAACAACAACATGTACTCACTAGTACCCATACTAACAAAACAAATGGTTCATTTCTATTATATTTCAATATTTAGTTCTTATCTCTACAACTAGAATGTAAGATCTCTGAGGGCAAAGACTATGTCTTATGCTTCAAATGTTTGGACTATGGCACCATATTGGGCACAAAGGGAATACTCAAGAAATACCTAATGATTAAAATAGAATATAGCATCCTAATCCTCAAAAATAGGAGAGACTTATTTATATGAAACAAGAGATTGTCATTAAGTGCTAATTTCTGAGGTATAAACTCAAAGCACTATAGTAATTCAGAAGAAAACATGTAAGATATAAAAATTAGTTTTTTGTTCTACCACAATAAAACATATGTTACTATATTTTTATGTACAGTTAAATAAACTTTCATTTAATACTTGTGGTCAAGTATTTTTCATGGAGAGAAGGCACATGAAAATCATTGAGAATATTCCTAGACTTGATTTTGATTCAAGCAATTTCCCATTAATTTTTAGTTAGATTCTTCTTCATGTTCAGTTGTTTCAGTCATGTCCTACTTTTTGTGACTCCATTTGGGGTTTTCTTGGCAAGGATACTAGATAGCATTAGAATGGTTTGTCATTTACTTCTCCAGCTCATTTTACAGATGAGGAAACTGTGGCAAACAAAGTTAAGTGACTTGCCCAAAGTCACACAGCTAGTAAGTGTCTGAGGCTGGATTTGAACTCAGGAAGATGAATTTTTCTGACTCCAGGCCCAGCGCTCTATTCACTATGACACTTACTTTTTATCAATGAAATCTTCTAATGTATTCTATTCAGAATCAGAATTTTATTTTGAAAAAGAGTAGACCTCAATATTTGCAGAGTATATGATCTCTTGAGATCTCTTCTTAATTTATGGGTCTATGAAATGTGGGTGTTAAAATCCAGGAAATAATTTCTAATGCAACCTTGTCCTCTTATATACTTCCCCCCCCCATTCTCCGTGATTGGCCATTTTTTTGTAGTATTAACTGCAATAAAATACTTTTTTCATATTTTAATTATCCATTTGGAAGGTGATCTAACTCTTTTCTTTTTCTCTTCTTTCTCTTCTCCATAGCTCTCCATCTCTAGGCCATTTCATGCTTCATTACTATCTCTACCAGAAGGTAGGCAGAGATAGGGAGGGAAAACAAGTGAAACTCTAGTTAGTCAATGAATTTGATTACTTATCAGTAGATCTGATGAATGACTAGATTGGGGAAGAACTTGAAAATATTGGCTAAAGGAAATTTTGGATTATCATTGACTTTCATAAATATATGTAATTCTTATTTTCTTGAAACATTTAAAAATAGTTTCACAAAATTTTAAGTGAGCATCAATACAACCAAACAACTGGTTTAGTAACCACATTTTAATCCCTTACTTTCAGTACATAGAAGTATTATAAAAATTTTTCAGTCACTCCTGCCTAATCCTCATCAGCAATTTTCCTACATTCATGCTTCCTTTTACATGGTCGTAGTAGTGCATACTCCATTTTTCTGGTTCTGCCTTTTTCCACTTCATTTTTCATAAAGATCTTTCCAAATTTAGTTGTATTCCTCAAATTTTGTCTTTTTAAATACTATACTGTTCCATTACATTAGTATACCGTAATATTTTTAATCATTCCTCTGTTTTTATACTTTGATAACATTTTCAGGTTATATTCCTAAAAATGGAATTATCAGGTCAAAAGATATGACTGTCTTGGGAACTTTTACTGTGTACTGCCAGATTGTTCTCCAGAAATATTTTATATTTGTAGTTCCATCAGCAATGAATGAGCATACGTGTTCCTCCCAAACCCTGGAAGCATTGAGTTTCATTGGTTTTAAAGATTTTTTGCAACTTTGATGGGTGTGAAGTAATGCTCATTTTTCCTATTATCACAAGATGGATTATTGACAACTGGCTCTAATCAAACAGATATGTTCATTTTTGCTGATGTATAAGGGGTTATTTTTTGGTTGTTTCAAGTGTATGAATAATTAATATCTTTCTCCTGTAGGTATTAATGAATGCAATGACCCTTCAATCAGTGGCTGTGACCACAACTGTACAGACACCCAAACCAGTTTTTACTGTACATGTCTCCCTGGATACAAACTTATGTCTGATAAGAAGACCTGTGATGATATTGATGAATGTAATGAAACTCCATCTGTCTGTAGCCAGATGTGTGAGAACACTGCTGGGTCCTACATCTGTAAGTGTGCCCGAGGCTACATCCGGGAACCAGATGGAAAGAGATGCCGGCAAAACAGTGACATTTCACCCTACCTCATTTTTAGCAACCGCTACTACCTGAGAAATATGACCGCAGATGGTCAGTCTTACTCCCTCATTTTGCAAGGACTGGGCCTGGCAGTGGCATTGGATTTTGATCGGGTAGAAAAGAGATTGTATTGGATTGATTTAGAAAGGCAAGTCATTGAGAGAATGTTTCTGAATGGGACAAACAAAGAGACAGTCATAAACAGCAATCTGCCTGCTGGGGAAGGTTTGGCTGTTGATTGGGTTGCCAGGTAAGAGTATTTATAATGTTCTTAAAATATGAAATCAATATTAAATGTTGCCATCGCTGATGGATTTTTTTAAAACATAAAACTTTTATTGCAAACTTAGAACTTTATCAAGAAAAAATGTTTTATCTAGTAGCATAATAATAATAATAATAATAATAATAATAGCTAGCATTTATATAGAGCTTTAAGGTTTGTAAAGAGCTTTGCATGTATGATTTCATTTGATTCTCCCATCAACCCTGTAGAATAAGTGTTATTATTATCCCAATTTTATAGATGAGAAAACTTAGGCAAATAGAGGTTAAGTGACTTACCCAGGGTCACATAGCTAGTCAATGCCTAAGGCAGAATTTGAATTATGTGATAATGTATTAACATTAAATTTAATTTAATTTGCAATTAAAATACGAGTAACATTGTAAATTTAGCATCAATATCTTGAATCATTTTGTAATCCTTTATATATAACTATACATAATTATGTATAGTTATACACCTGTATAAAACTATATATATATTTGTATAGGACTAATGCTATATACATATATAACTATACATATATTTGTATGTGTATAACTATACATATGTGTATAACTATACATTTATTTGTATATGTATAACTATATTTCTATGTCATTGTAGTTCATAAGCATTGCTTTTACATCTGATCATTATTTCTTTTGTATTCCTCATTTTGTTATTCTTAATGGCTATATAATTTTCTTTTATATTGATAGACCATCTGTTTAGCTATTCTTCTAATGCTGAGCATCTAGATTGTTTCTCCTTTTCTCCTATATATTGTCTTTTCACCTTCAATCATAATTGATCTCTTCCTATTTTTCTATAATATGAATATAGCTAATTTTGCTTCTTTCTTTGATTTATTCCTTAATGCATCAGGCTTCTTGGCTCAAAAGTTTAGGATATCACAGTTCTGAAGTCCAACGACCCATTTAAAAGAAAAAAGTACCCATCATATTTTGGAATATGTAGAGGTTGAGGAAAAGATAGAGGATGACAGTATGAGAACAGAAAATAATACTTTCAGAAACTTCTCAATAGTAATGAATCACTAGTGATGATGAGGGGAATTATTTCCATCGCTTTGCCAATTTAACAGACTTAATTTGGGCATAAAATGGGGAGTGGAGCATCTTTTGTGCCTTCTTTGAAGTCAGGGTGGTGATCTATAAGGCCCTGATAAAAATCTGAAATTTCATCAGGGGTTCTGACTTATTCTTAGATACTATCTATCGTATTGTGAGGCTAGATAGGTCTCTTTCACGTGATTCTTATTTTTTCAAGATTATTCATGATTTTTAAATTCTATATTACAATTTTTAGTCTGTTCCATTCTCTAGAGGATACTTAGGCATACTTTGCCTAACATGGCTAAATGACACACTAATACAATATTAAGCAAAATAATGTTATTTGAGCAGTTAGTTCTATAGGAATAATGTTTTAAATGGACAATTTATTACATTGTGGGTCTTGTGACTTTATAGTAGGGTTTGTTTATAATATATAATGTACTAAGATACTAATAACATACTAAATTATTGTGAAATGACATTAGTCAAAGCAGTGTTAGGTGGGGGTATGTTTATAGCAGTTGTATGAATCCTTTGTTTAATTACAATGAGTTAGAGAGATGTTTGACTATTAGTGCTCTTGGAGGAAGATTTTGTTTGAGAATTTTAGCTATTAATACATCTTTGTAAATAAAGGTGTTGAGTTCCTTCGTCTTCTATACAAAAGACACATGAAAGTGCTATAATTTGGGATGGACCATGGTGTAGTTGAGAGTGCAGATCAGGCCATGTCTTCCCTCTCCCTCCAGCTGCTGGGTTCTTAAATGTTATAACAAAGGAGAAGAAGATACAGAATCACAGAATGTTAGATATGTGTAAAGGACCTTATCAGATCTAGTCTTCTAATTTTACAGATGGGGAAACTGAGGTCCAAAGAGAAAAAGTGACTTAGAGATATGGAAGATATCTGTATTTTATTAAAAAGATAATTGATTGAAAGCAGATTCAAGATGAGAACTCTGTTCTCTCAATGTTTTTCCATTACATCATGTTGCTCGGTATTTTTAGGTGTCAATGACTTGCTAACTTTCTATAGGTAGAACTTGATAAAGATACAGTGTCTTTGTGAATTATACAGGCCCTGAGAAATTATGGATTATTTTCCTGTTTTCTCTCAGAGTAAATGGCATAATGACATTCCAAGCTGCTGCCAGTCATCATCTACACTTGGGCATTCACTTGGCTAGAGTGAAGAATTCTATGCAGGAGAGTAACAACCACATTTTCTTCTATATCTAAGAGGTAGCTCAGTTAGTCAATGTTCTTTTTGATCAAAAAAGAAACAAATAGAGCCCAATAAAGTTGGCAGCTTAAATTTCTTGGATCTCATCCAAATTGGCTGACATTGAAAACATGAGATTTTTTTTTTCAATGCCATTGGGAATGCCTATTGCTGAAACAGAAGTTTTGTTTCCAGAGCCTCCAATCTTGGTAATAGCAATGTGCTGTTTTTAATAGAAAATGTAATATTATCAATCCACTCAGTAGGATATATATATACATTTATTTCCAGTTTTTTTTAGAGGGGGGAGGGATTTGCACGAACCTCTGATACACTGTCATGATTTGTAGGATGAACCTAAGCAGATAATTAGTTAGAGTTAGGAGGAGTCTCTCATCATGGGCCACTGGAAACGAAATGGCCTATAAAAAGATTTCATTCATAACATTGAATTTGTAGAATCAAATGCTACATCTGCTATTTATTATTTCTGTGACCTTGAGCAAAAGTTATTTTTCTCTGGACCGCAAATTCCTCATCTGCAAAATGAGGAGTTGAATTAGATGATGACTAATGTTCTTTCTAATTCTAAATATATGATCCTCCAAATCAACTCTCCAGACTCTTATAAGTTTATATATGTTCAATCTTTCACCTACCTAAACAAACATTGATAGGGACCATCCACAACATTTTCTAAGTCTGCTTGAGGTCTGATATTAGATCAACACACCCAGAAACAAGCTCTCCATTTTATTTTCATGGTGGACATTTAGAAGACCCAAACATAATACTTCTTAATAAGGGAGACTTATCTGATTATGAAAATCTCTTCGAATTTGTTTAGATTTATGAAGAAATTTAAGTGTTTGTTCTAATCACCAAAAAAAAAGAAATCTATATGACATTGACAGGAATGGCATTGTAACTAAAGCATTCTTCAGGTAGAGTCTTAAGGGGCAGCTTCCACTGAGTCTGTAATTCTTCTTAGTTTTATTGAGATAAAATATAATGAGAACTTGGCTTTGTTTGGATCATGTCTTTTTAATCTGATGGGGCTAATATTTTGCGACTTAAAGGAACATTCTTTTTTCTTGTCTTTCAGAGTTTTCCAAGCATGTATTTTCAGTGATATACTTATTAATTTTCTTGAAAATCCTTTCTATTTTAGATGTCAGACCACTAAAGAAATGAGAAACCAAGAAAGTGATCACATTATTCATGTGAAGAATAGCCCCAGATTTTTATATTTATGTAAGGGTAGAGTTGAAACCATGTCTTCTTGAATCAGTTAAAGCCAATGTATTAGAGACTAGGTAATTCCCTGAGATGTTTATATAAAAGGGAAAGCTTTCTCAGAATTTCTTCTTCCTCCCATTCAGAGATTGTTTCTCCCTTTTACATAAATTATTTAGAACATGACTCAATCTCTAAAACAAATGGCTTTTGGGCAGTGAGGTGGCACAGTGGATAGAGCACCGGCCTTGAGTCAGGAGGACCCAAGTTCAAATCCAGCCTCAGACACTTGACACTTACTAGCTGTGTGACTCTGGACAAGTCACTTAACCCCATTGCCTAGCCAAAAAACAAAAACAAAAACAAAAAGAAACAAACAAATGAAAAACCAAAAAAATCAAAAAATAAATGGCTTTGATTGAGTCAAGAAGATATACAGGTCCTGTTAACACTCAGTTCTGATTGAGTCAATTGAAAAGTGCTTTCACCTAATGAAAGCACAAGAGCATAATGGGTTGTCTTCAACTCCACCCTTATGCTTATTTCTACATAGTTCTTACAACACAATATCATACACCCCAAATTATCTTAATTTAAGAAAGACTAATTCCTCATATTTTACTTTTTTCCCACCTCTGGCTGCTACTCCTAAGAGCTGGATATGTGGCTCCAACCATGATTCTTTGTTGGTCTGTACTGAAAATTGTGAGAGAAGAATGGATAAAATAGCTGTTTGAAAATTTTCTCATTATTCATTTCAGAAAATTGTATTGGCTAGACGCCTACCTCAATTGTCTCTCTGTTGCCAATCTTGATGGCCGATTCCGCCGAAAACTAGCTGAGCACTGTGTGGACTCCAACAACACCTTCTGCTTCCAGAATCCAAGAGGGATTGTCCTTCATCCAAGATATGGGTATAGCCTTCTTTTTCTAAGTAGTATTGGTTTCCCTTCCTTCATATGTCTTTGCAAAGACTGTTTTAGCACTGTCTTTACTGAATTTTCTCTCCTGTGGAATATAGTTACAGTGGTGTTAAACTGGGAGTTAAATGTCTTCTTATCTATGTATGCTGAGACACTGTTTGGTGGTGTTTTTGTTTTCTTTGTGATAAGACATCTTCATACTTCTGTAGTCAAGTGTTGACCTAACATAAAGAGGTATGGGGCCAAAATACTTAATTAACAGATTAATAATGATAGAGTTCCTGAAATCTACATATTGGTCCTCCTCATCTTTTATGTGTCCCAACTCCTCATTTCCTTTCTTTCTTTCATACTATTTTAAAATTGTCTCCCCTTCCTTCAGAGGCTTTTAAAAAAAACCCTATATTTTAAAAATTATGCTACTCCATAACATAACAGAAGGAAGCCATTAGTCTTTGCTACCAGATTTTATATTCGAAAACTGATAAAAAAAATGTTTGTTTAAATAGACAGGTTTACTGGACAGACTGGGCAGACCGAGCATACATTGGGAGAGTGGGCATGGATGGAACCAATAAAACTGTGATAATCTCTACCAAGTTATCATGGCCCAATGGAATCACTATTGATTACACCAATGACAAGTTGTACTGGTCAGATGCCCACCTGAGCTACATTGAGTACGTACATAGAGAAGAATAAAGGAACTGGGTAACTTTTCATACCAAATATCAGGGGTCACACTTTGTTTTTATTAGTTTTTTTTTTTAACATTTAGGTGGTCCATATGTAACAATGATGATAATGATGTTGTGTTTGTACTTACACTTCTCAGTAAAGTCCTCTATACAGAGTTCTATGAGGTCCACTTCATCCATATTTTTGCTTTGACATTTTCTCTCTGAATTTTAGTTTCCTCACCTGTCAGATAGGAATTAGTAATAATTATATTATCCATATAGAGTTATTTTGCTAAAAACATTTTTTGAAGATTTAGAAAGCAATAAAAATGGTAGCTTGATCTTAAATTCATCCTTTGTAATATGAGTGTATTGGACTAGAATCGGGGTGGGGAACCTGTGGCCTTAAGGCCACATGTGGCCTTCTAGATCCTTGGGTGTGGCCTTTTGACTGAGTCCAAGTTTTACAGAACAAATCCTTTTGTTAGGAGGATTTGTTCTGTGAAGTTTGGATTCAGTCAGAGGGCTGCATTATTATTTTTAATAATAAAAATAAAAAACAATAACTTTGCACCTCAGTTTTTCAGCTGAAAAGTAGAGATAATTCTAGTTGCACTTATAGAATTCTTGTGATGTACATACTTTGTAAATCTTAAAGTGCTAAAAGATATAATAATTATTGTTATATCTTCTGGGCATCATAATTCTGTATCAGAGAAAACAAAAATAGAAAGAAAGACCTTTTCTCATTGATAAATACAGTTGTTTTAGATAGCAGTAGATCCTATCATTTATTAAATTGGATTCTACATGTGAGCCTTTATGCCAAATGTGATATTTCAAAATGTATCCAAAGATACATTGTTCAATGAAAAACAAAAGGGTAAAACAAGAATATATATTATTAAATAAAATACATATTACCTACATGGACTATAGTAGTGCTGGCAAGACAATTCTGTTTCCCAAGCAAAGCCAGCCATGTTCAGCAGTACCAAAGGATTAACTCATTCATCTTATTGTGCTGTCATTCCTATTCTAGAAGCATTTTGGAGCTCTGAAGCTCTGGTCTCTGCCTCAGCATTATATAACAAATCTTACTGGCTGAGAGGATAAGAATGAAAGGGAAGGACCTAGGACACTGAAGATGACAAATTATCCAATTCACACACCAAGTACTTTCTCACTGATCTTACAGAACTACTCTACTCCTCTCCTCGTTACAAATGGGTTGTGATCTACTTTGATGGAGGGAATTTCTACTCCAACATACCTCTACCTGAATTCACAGATTTGAACCTCTACCCCCAAAGCTGTTAGAACTATAAGGATACCCAAAGAGGCTCCTATAACTTTTTGGTTGTTCCAAGATCTTTCAAGCCTTTGGAGGGTTGCTTAGTCCTGAAAGTTTGTCAGATGTAGTAGAGGTAAATAATGTATGCAAATATAGTATTATATGTAACATCAAAGGTTTCTGTAAATTTTCTGCAGTTGTTTCTTAGATAATTCTTAGCTACCCTGGGGTTGTCTGCCAGTAGGCATGTTGATTTCCTGATCTGCCTTGTGAGTGAGAGGAAAGGAGAGTAGCTACTTTTGTGCTCAGGACCCCTAACTTGTAGGCACTACAGTAATACTAAGAACATTTTATATTTATATAGCCTTTTAAAGTTTCCAAAGCACTTTCCTCAGTACCATACTATGAGGTCGGTAGTGCAAGCATAATTATTCCCACTTTACCAATCGTACCAAAAGAGAAACCATCTGCCTAAGTTGGCACAGAGAAAGACTGAGAACCTTGCTGTGAATGTCTTGTATCATTTGAATCAAATGACAGAGCTAGTTTGCATTTCAGTTTATTAATCTGGAAATTGATATTTGTGATACCCAAGGTTTCTTTAGAGGTTATTAGAACTAAATGAATATTATAAAATACCATTCAAATATGAAAAAATGGCTATACTTTAGATATGCAATGATTAGACCCTTAAACTGTAACTTAACTCAGGGTCAGATATTTACTTTAGTGGATCAAAGGATCAATTTTTACTGTAAAATGTTTATCCACAGAGAAATAAAGCTTTAAGATGACAACATTTGGCTTTATGTTTCTATGCTATGAATTTTTCCTTCTGTTTGAATATTAAGAAGTCAGGGAAGAAGGATAGGGATTAGACCCATGATTTAATTGGTGTAGGGGAACTCCCAGATGAGGAAATTCCCTCTCTCAGGGTGTACTGTCACCTCCTCTGCAACTTATAGTCTTATAGAGATACCTAGAACATTGAGTGGTTAAGTGACTCACCCAATGGTTATATTTTGTTTGTGGTATTGAGTTGGTTTCACAACAATTCTTTGTGACCCTGTTTGGGGTTTTCTTGGTAAAGATACTAGAGTGGTTTACCGTTTCCTTCTCTAGCTAATTTTGCAGATGAGAATACTGAGGCAAACAGGGCTAAGTGACTTGCCCAAGGTCACACAGGTAGTTAAGGTCTAAGCCCAGATTTGAACTCAGGAAGATGAGTTTTCCTGATCCAGGCTGGGAACTCTGTCCTCTACACCACCTAGCTGCCCTGAATGGTAATATAGCCAATTTATATCAAAGGTAAAATTTGAACCCAGGGTTTCCTAGTTTTAAGGCCAACTCTCTATACTCTACACCAGGTATCAAAGAAATTTTCACTGTGATTAGACAGTGGCTATCATTTAAGCTTTTGGTGCCTCTAAAGTTGTATTTAAATATTATTTTAAAATGGTGATTTTTTCAACTTCATACTTTGTCTAGTCAGATGGAATGTTGTTTTGAGTTCAGTTAATTTAAAAAAAACAATTATTGTGGTCAAAAATTTTAGTTATCTTATAAAGTAAATGTTCACTGGGTGACATTTATCATGGTATGACTTTTTTTTTCTGTTGCCTTAGATTCTCTGACTTGGAGGGACAGCATCGGCACACAGTGTTTGATGGGACTTTGCCTCACCCCTTTGCTCTCACAATCTTTGAAGATACTGTATTTTGGACTGACTGGAACACAAGAACGGTTGAAAAAGGAAACAAATATAATGGGTTGGGCAGAATGGTGCTGGTGAATACAACACACAGACCCTTTGATATCCATGTCTATCACCCATACCGACAGCCAATTGGTGAGCAGATAGTTATAGAGTCAACTCCTGTACCCATTTACCTTTGTCTGCTTCAGATTAGGTAGGTCTTATGCTGGTCTCTTGTAAACATGAAATCTTTATCTTAGGAGCTTTTTTCACTTTTCATGTTTCCTATAAGACAATTTGCATATTCAATATCAGATAATTGTTGTTTTGGAAGTCTGCTAGAGGTCCTTGGGTCTATTTCCTTGCTTCATATACAAGACTGTATCTAAAAAACTTTATTCTTAAATCTTAACCTATTTGTAAATATCAACGCATTTTAATAGCTCTCTAGAGAAGAAGATTCTGTAGTTTTAATCAACAAAAATGTCACATACCTATTTGCATATGGAGCTGTGTGATAGTTTAAGACAGGCTAACGAAATGGGCCCCTTATTCCATTGTCTCAGAACATATAGGTGAGGGAATTTTTTTTCTCCCCAACATTTGCTTAACTTATATCTTTGCTGCTGCTACATAGGCCCCTTTGTTAGATTCTTTGGAATTTTGTGGATGCATGGCATTTTATATGCCTTCTTGGTGGAAGTGGTTTTACATGCTGAATGTGGACTCTTTTCCTCCTTGTTAAATGTGAAAATGACATTGCATTGAATGATGAATTTAAAATTTAGTAAAAGGGTAGGTATTGTCAAAAGGAAGCTGTGCCCATGACCGTACTCATGACATTTCTGAAATGAATATTCTTTAGGTGTCTGAAGAATATTCTTCAGCAATCTTACACAGAGGCTCACAAACATCTATCTGCAGGCCCACTTGTGGTCTCATCAGCCTACAAAATGAGGATAGGCTCTGCCTCCATTTGTCAATGTCCTGCTAAGTATTCTGGACCAAAGCCCTTCTCTCCTGCTATTATTTATATCACTAGAATGAGAGAATATAGTGTCTACCTGAAATTCGTAATCTTAGCATCCTTCATGAAACAAAGATTCCTAAGAAAACCCCATGAACATTTTATTGAAAATGGAAAGGAAAAAATACATCCAATTAATGTGTACCAATTTATTTTTTAGATCAGGTCAAATCTCATTTGGTTTCTGAGCACATGAATATGAGTTGATGTTCATGATTTGTCTGCTGGGTCCTAATATCTTTTCTAGCTAGAAAATCGACTTCATACTACTGATAGCACTTGGATGGATTTGATTTGCCACCTGTTACTTAAATAATTCTGTAGTTAGCCCTAGCTATGAATTGTTAGCAAGACAGAATAATTGTGAAAGTTAATTTTCTCATTCCATAAGAGAAAATATTAAAGGTAGGGTCTTAATTTCAATTAGGGCAATCAAATAATCTTGGGAGTGGCATTTTCTTTATGCAAAAGAACCATTTGTTTTCCTTCTCTTCCCTTAGTAAATAATCCCTGTGGTACCAACAATGGTGGCTGCTCCCATCTCTGCCTCATCAAAGCAGGTGGGCAGGGTTTCACCTGTGAATGTCCAGACAACTTCCAAACTCTCCAACTTGGCAGTGTGACACGTTGCTTGCCCATGTGCTCTAGCACCCAGTTCTTGTGTGGAGACAGTGAAAGGTACGCCATCCACCTCCCAACATTCTCTTCATTACACTTCAAGGTCTCCCATTTTAGGGATCTGTAATTAATTAAGTGTATGGCTATTTCAAGTATAGCTCAGACTGTCCCATTGTTTTCTATGAGTCAGTGATTTTAGGTGGTTCTCTTTAGAAATTTTGAATCGAAATTATTATGGTTGTTTTGTAATGGGTTGTTTTGTAAGGAAGAAGTAAGCCTTATCTTCTGCATCAGTCAAGTTTAATAAATTTTAAGGGCAGAGTATACAAAATAGAATCACAAAAAATAATAAGTATTCATTGATCATAGATTTCATAGCTTGTTCTTTGTCTAGTAGTGGATTCTTTTCTATGAACTTCTTAGCTTTGCTGTTTTGGGCACTATACTAATGAAAGTATAATTTTGGTTTTGGTTCTAACATAGATCAATTAGCATTATTCTCTTTCATGGCTGCATACTTTGCCTCTAACATAAGAGAGTCACTAAACCACTGATCATAAAGAGAAAAGCTAGAAAATATGGCTGGATTAGCACAAACTCATAAAATAATGCAGACTACGTGCTGGTGGGCTAATGGCATCATTTTAGTTGTTGAAGCATAGTATCATCATATATTTGAATCTTGACAACCATCGTTTGAGGTCTATCCCCCTTGTTAAATATATTATCCCTCTTAAAGTACACTTAGTGACTTAGACTTAGTACATTAACTTCAAGGTCTAAATGTAATTATGAAAGGACTAATATCCTCCTTTGACACTTAATGGCAAACCTCCACTTTCATGATATTTATTAGCTTCTGGTGTTTTGTGATGACAGCAGAGAAATACTATTTGATATAAGGTAAATAGTAGGTGTATCTTGGTAGGTGTATCCCTATCTGGTGGAAATGTGATGGACAGAGAGACTGCAGGGATGGTTCAGATGAACCATCGACTTGCCCACAGCGATATTGTCAACTTGGACAGTTCCAATGCAGTGATGGGAATTGCACGAATCCACATTTCCTGTGTAATGCCTTAAGGGAGTGTCCTGATGGATCAGATGAGGACCATGTTCTTTGTGGTATGTTGAATTATCTTATCTTATCATCAATCATTATTAAAGTTGATTGTTTTTGATCATGACATACATTACAGACCAAGAAGTATTCTAAGAACTGTGTGACAACATGGTCTCTGACCTCCCCCTATCTTTTATAGGGTGTTTTGGAAAGCCTGAGTTCACTATAGGACAAATTCTGTATATGTGTTGTGTTTCCCATTTTAGAGCTAGGGAAGCAGAGACAATTCTGTTCTTTGTTCCTGGTTCTATATTCTATATTATGAAAAGACAACTAACAGCATTAGTTGAAGCATTTATCATTTTATCTGAGAGCAATCTGGGTGGTACAGTGAGTATTATGACAGATCTCTCGTCAGCAGGAACTGAATTCAAATATTACTTCAGACAATTAGCTCTGTGATTCTTAAGCAAGTCTGCCTAACCTCTGCCTGACTCAGTTCCTTCATTTGTAAAATAAATAAATAAGTAAAAAGGAATCATTATAACTCCCTATCTCTGAGGGTTGTTGTGAGGATAAAATGAGATAATATTAATAAAGCATGGTATAAATTCTAAAGGACTATATAAATACTAGCTATTATTATTCCAATGATGTAGTGCTCAACTTTTCCGTACATTATTTCTGTAGACTGTAAGTTTGAGCAAAAGTGCTATTTCATTCATGTCTCAGCTTTCCTAGCACCTCGCCAGTGCCTATCATATACTAGCTTATTCATTAGTTCATTGGTTTATTGACTGATGTCCAAAAAACTTCATCACCCAGTTTCCAACCCTCTAGTAATGACCCTCCAAAAATTTATCTAGGTTGTCTTTCCAATGATTGACACAATCCTTTGCTTGTTTTTCAAGATTTTTTTTTCAGCTTGATAAGACTTGCTGTAGCTTGCATTTATCTAGAATAGTGTTTGAGAATTGCAAGGTCACCCCTACATCATAATAAGCTTTTAGAAGATAAAGTAGTAAATGACATGGTCCAAAGGAGTGGTCCAGACAAAGGAGTTCTATGATGGGCCCTATATGAAGAAAAGCAAGGTTCCTGACCTTAGAAATGTCTGAAATAAACAAGAAACATGAGCTCTTACTACCTGCGAAGCATTTCCCTTATTATCTGATCTTTTCAGTGAATCATCAATGTGAGACCCATCAGTGGCAGTGTGCAAACAAACGCTGCATCCCTGAGGCTTGGCAGTGTGATACTGAGGATGACTGTGGTGATAACTCTGATGAAGATAGTGCTCACTGTGCCAGCAGGACCTGCTTGCCAGGCCAGTTTAAGTGTGACAATGGCCGCTGCATTCCTCAGTCCTGGAAGTGTGATGTGGACAATGATTGTGGTGACCACTCTGATGAGCCTATCCATGAATGTAGTAAGTGCCGATTCAGGAATCTCTTTGACTCTGTACAAGCAAGACAGCATGGGGCCAGTGGCAAGAGCATGATGCATATCAGGGGAACCTGGTCTGAATCTTGCCTCTGAAACTAGTGTGACCCTGGGCAAGTCACTTAACCTCTGAACCCTTGTTTCCTTTTCAATAGAACAGGGTTAATATTAATGATATTAATTATGTTAATTTATTAATATTAATTAATTAATCATATTGCAAAGGGTTGTTGTGAGGCTCAAATGAGATATTGTTTATAAAATACTTCCACACCTTAAAATAAATATTATTATTATATTGCATATTCGGTATCAGACATGAAGTTCATTTCAGCTTTATCATGAACCTTCCCAATTTGGGCATGGAAGGATGTGGGACGCTGGGCATTAGGAACTGGCAGCTCTCCTACAACCCCATGTGCTGCTGCTGTTCTCATTAATCTCATTTCTCATCAATCAATAGCTTCATGTCTTAACACAGCTCCCATTTCTGACTCTTAGACTAAAGGGTAAAGGGATACCAACTCTTGTAAACATGCCCAGTTCTCAGGTGCTTAGTATCTTGAAACTAGATTTCTCCTAGGGTAATTAAGCACATTAGTGAAGATTAATCAGTTTAGGATATGACGAGAAAAGAAGTGAGAGCTAAAGCTTATTGCTTTAAGTGAAAGTGAAAGAACTTGAAACTGGCAACTTACTGTGGAAGAGACTGGGCAGGCAGCATGGAATAATGGAAAGAGAACTAGCTTTGGAGTCAGAAGTCTTGGGTTCACATTTCACCTCTCATGTTTACTGATGGGTGGTGTTGGGCAAGCCACTTAACCTCCCTGGGCCACAGTTTACTCATTTGTAAAATGAGGGGGGTGGACAAGATGATTTCTGAAGTCCTTTCCAACTCCAGATTTGTGAACCTACTTAAGTAACATTTTTGTTGCTACTATCATGTTACCAGTACAATTGCACTGTTGTTGAAGATAGAACGTAATGTACTGGAAAGATGACTGGACACCGAGGAAAAAGCCTGCAGTTCAAGTGCTTGCCTTATTATTTATTTTGTCTCCTTGGGCAAAAAATCACTTACCCCTGAATCTCAATTTCCTTTACTTTAAAATGGAAGATACTACCTTCCCTGCCTATTTTCACATAGGTCTTGGGAGATGAAATAATGGCTATTATAATGCTTTGAAAATGATAAAGAGTTGTTTTATTATACCGTTGTTATTCCTTAATATTTACTGGAAATTAGTAGATGTGTCTGAATTGTAGACATAATTAAATTCAGACATGATTAAACTACTTATTCTGACCAACAATGCCCTCCATTTCAGTGGGACCTGACTACCGTTGTGACAACCACACAGATTTCAGCTGTAAAACAAATTACCGCTGCGTCCCACGGTGGGCAGTGTGCAATGGCTATGATGATTGCCGGGACAACAGTGATGAGCAAGGCTGTGGTATGGTTTGGGATCAGGATTCAAAGGTAGAAAGAGATAGGTGTTAAGTCTCCCTACCCACCTCTCATGGCAGCTGAGTGGACAATTCCTATCCTTCTCCTCCTACAAATCTGTCTCCCTTGTTATCCACCCCCTACCCTATACTGCAAAAGAGCTGCAGGTGAATCATGGAGACCTGACCCTATATTAAGCCTGGATGAGGAAGAAATGTAACCTTAATTATAGGGACCTGTATGAGTTACTTCCAAATATGAAACTCTTGTCTGTAGTTAACAATTTCTTCTTTTCCCTTTTATCAGACCTCAAAAAGAATATAATTTCCCTAATACTGTATTGGTCATTTGGGCTTCTCTTGTTTTGAAGATCTATCTGATTTAACTTATGACTTTCTAGAAATACTGTGTTCAAATATGGTAATATAGAAAGAATTTTCAGGACTGCAGAAATAGTAAAGGAAATCTGGATGGGGATGAGGGAAGACATTTTTTCTAGACTTTAGAAGTATATGTGTTTTGATCTGGGTTGATCTGGGTTTGATCTGGGTAGATGGAGCTGGAGAAAAGATGAGCAAGAACATAGTAACTTTTGGCAAATGGCAATATGATGATACATAAATGATCAGCGATGGCAACTTGTTGGTACAAACTTTGGTACAAGCTACCATCTAGAAAACTGTTCATTTTTTCCAGCAGTGTTGCAAGAGGAAATGGGTTTACTTTTTGGAAACAAGAAAGTTCTAGATTAGTTAAAAAGAAGAATGGCATGACAATGAGCATTTAAAGCACTGGGATGGTAGAATACCTTTTCCTTAGAGATCTTTAAGAACACCATTGCAGTATAATTTTATATTTGTTCCACAGTAAAGTAGCATTTAATTTTGGAGGTTTTTTTTTGTTTGTTTTGTTTTGTTTTTGTTTTTGTTTTTGTTTTTCGTGTCCTGATAGCTTTTGATTTTTTCAATGCCTGTGAATTTCAGAGGAGATGACTTGCAATCCTTTGGGGGATTTCCGCTGCAACAACCACCACTGTATTCCATTACGATGGAAATGTGATGCCTATGATGACTGTGGGGATGGATCTGATGAGCAAAACTGCAGTGAGTTTTTAGTGCTTCCACCCTTTACCTTATGCTAAGATTTAAGCTTCTTCTTTAATCCACCTTTGTTATCTTGCTTTTTGCATTAGTTCATAGGATATTATTTCTATTTTTGCTTGTGAGCCATTTCTTCCATTGAAATTCTCCTCTGGCTCTTCTTTGGATTATAGAGGTAACCTTGGGTTTTAAGAGGTTGTGCTAGGAGACTGCAAGATCTTGATGGAAAGACTTGGGTATGGGTCCAGTAATAGGTTTCTGTTGTCTAAAGACCAACCTAGTTAACTGGGAACAGATTCATCACCAAACAGCTGGCCATTGGATGATGAATTTTTTCAACCACAACAACTCAAGTCAAGGAGGATTTACATTAAATCCTCAAAACCACTGATTCATAAAGCATTAAAGTAAGCTACCTCAAATAAAAAAATGAAAGGTTTGTTGGTATGCAAAATTTTATTAAACCCACCAAAAATGATAATGCCTCATCATCATCATCATTATAGTTATGAATTTCAGTTCCATCAGAAAGAAATGCAAGAATCAGAAGAGAACTAAACATGTCATATATGCAATCAGTGAAAGCAAAGCTTTTATAATTTTTTTTTCAGAGAGAGGGAATGAGGGGATCACCTTGAGTTCTCTAAAGGAGTCAGTGATGAAACCTGATCCAAGATTGCATTATATGTTTATATACATTACATATATATGTAAAGTTTTATTATATGTATTTGTTTACATATAATATATATGTAAAGTTTTATTTAACATATATAGTCATTATATGCATAGTCACTATATATAGTCACATGCAAAATAACATGTATGTATAAATATTTCTCTTAGTTCCATAAATATCTTAGATATCAAACATTCATCAGAGATATTGGGTGCAGACTGTTTCTTATCCTAGTTACGTTTTGTTCCTCCCTACTGTTTGAGAAAAGTTAGCTTTTATTTTCATAAGTTAGATAAATTTCTTGTTTCAATACTTCACAAAGTCCTAAATGATAACTGGAGGACAACTGTTGCAATGAAAGAGATTCTTTAGGAACGTTAATGATGTAGAATCCTTTCTTTTTATAAGCTGGACCTTTAATGATTTACTTCAAGAGAATTTACACCCTAAGAACATTTCATTCTATTAGCCTCAGTTTAGAGCCCCAGTTTACTCTTCTGGAATGATGTTATCTTTGACCTGCTTAACAGAAATGAGATTTCATGTGCTAATTATTTCCTGATCTCCTTTCTAAGCCCCTCGGGAATGCTCCGAAAGTGAATTCCGTTGTGACAATCAGCGTTGCATTCCTTCCCGATGGATATGTGACCATGACAATGACTGTGAAGATAATTCAGATGAACGAGATTGTGGTACCTATAACATATATCTGTCTTTTTCTCTGTCTATATCTACATTTATATCAGTATTTGTATGTATATTTATTTCTTTGAAGGAGTAACCATTGAATAATGTACCACTAAGAAGAACTATTTTTATTTAAGTAGAGGCTTAAAATAATTTTTTACTCTATCTACTTTATATTTATGGTGTAGTAGTCTAGCTGATTCAGTTTTAATTGTAAAGTTGTCTGAGAATAACACTATGATCTATTGATTTTTGCAAATCATATGCAAATAAAAACAGTTTTATTGTCCTACCTATTCCATGTGCCTGAATGTGGTCCTCAAGAAAATATAAATGGAGGTTATTGTCTCAAAGACTTTAGCACTGGAACAGTAATCTTATTGCCTTGGTTCTTTATCCAGCTCTTACATTCACCTTCAAATATGTCTGTAGAAGACTAATAAACATATCAAAAGGATAGAAAATTAGGTTTATCAGTAAAGGCTTAAGACATGAGTATTATTTAGCATGTCAGAGGTGTTACTGAAGGTAGCATTTCACCATTAGTGTAGCAAGAGCAGTACTTTCCATGTCTATATCTTGAAAGGGAATGGTTTGGGATCAATATGGTATAGTGAGAAGTATATCAGATTTGGATTCAGAGGATCCTGTTCTGTTTACTACTATGTGTCACAACTTTGGGCAAGACAATTTCTCTGGGTCTCAGTTTCCTCATCACTCAGACGAGGGAGTTGAACTAGATAACCTTTGTGGACCTTTCTAGTTCTTACTCTGTGATCCCAAGTTATGAGGGTTAGTTAGCGTCTGTTGTTATCTGAGTATGAGTAATAAGAATGTTTTGGTAAATTTTTATTCTCTAGAAATGAGGACCTGCCATCCTGGATTTTTCCAGTGCGATAGTGGTCACTGTGTGCCTGAACGATTCAAATGTGATGGAAATGCTGACTGTCTCGATTTCTCAGATGAAGCCAGCTGCCGTGAGTCAATCTAGCTATTTGTGATGAAAGCATAAATGAGGAAGCAATGTGATTAAGTGAGCCCACTTTAGGGGACAAAATGCGCTTTAGTTGTTTTCTATTCAGTCTTCATAGGTAACTAACACTTATCACAGGGGTTTGATTTAGTCTTGATTTTTATCTGATTCCTCAGTTAATATCACTTAGATACATGCAGGAACTAACACAAAAGAATTTATTAATCAAATCCCTTAAAATGGCAGTAGTGATTGTATCTATGATAATGAAATTGCATGTAATAATTACTGCCTTACATGTGTGACTGAATTATTTAATTTTGATGGAATCATAGCTGATCCAATTGTCTTGGTGCTATGGACAGAGTGAGGGACTTAGAGTCAGGAAGGTTTGAGTTCTTGGATACTTGTATGACCCTGGTCAAGTTATTTAACTTCTATCTGCCTCAATTCCCTCATCTGTAAAATGAGAATAATTGTCACACCTATCTCCCAATGTGGTTGTGAGGACTAAACGAGATGGATCAAATGAAGAAGAAATGTAATTCTAAATAATACAATTATATTTGTATAGCTCTATATAAATGTCTTTATTATTATTATCATTATTATTACTATGATGAAGCCAACTGCTAGGAACAGATATTTTGCAATCACATTTGTAAAACTCTCTATAAATGCTTTTATTATTATTACTAATAGATATTTATGATAGAAACATGTATCAGATAAAAACAATGCACACATAAAATAATAACTATGAAAAAATAGTGTAAAAGAATTTTGATCAGAAGTGAAACATGCTGAATTCACGGAGCATAAAGTATCCAAGTTCCAAATGTGAATAGAAAAACAATGAATAAAAACAGGCCATTATGACACAATCATTAACTAATAGTTGTAGCCCCATTCACTCTCATGAACAACTTAATGAATATTCATTGCAAATAGCTCTTTATGATAAGCATATTCTTAATGGAAACAATTGTTACATCATATATAGACCTGATTTTCAATGCTGATGAGAACTGGTCATTTCTGCTCCACCTGGGTGGAGATTATATATAGAAATAGAAAGTTTTCAGTCATAGCCCTAAAGATGCTATTACACGCTGTTGGAAATTAGGGTCCGCATAGAGCCTGCTTGGACTTTGATGTCTCTCCTAAAGGAATAGTCCATTAGCCATTGTATATTGGAGATTTCCAGCTGCTGTGTTAAGAGTATGGTAAGCAGGAATCAAATGGTATTTAGTGTTAGATCAATGAAAGGAAAAACAGAGCTGAACAGAATAGAGCATCTGAAGGAAATGAGAATTCCCTTTCACCTGCTCCCAATTATTAACCTTCCCAATAACTGATCTGTGTCTCTTTCTCCACACTAGCCACCCGTTATCCTAATGGCACATACTGTGCAGCTACCATGTTTGAGTGTAAGAACCATGTCTGTATCCAGCCACTCTGGAAGTGTGATGGTGATGATGACTGTGGGGACAACTCTGATGAGGAACTTCATCTGTGCTGTAAGGGCAGAAAATACAATGAATGGGTTAACTGTCTCAAATAGGGTCATTCAGTCATTCATTAAGTGTTTATTAAAAACCTATTATGTGCCACGTACTGTGCTAAATGCTAGGGGATACAAAGAAAGGCAAAAGACAATCCCCATCCTTGAGGTGCTCCTAGTGTAATAGGGGAGAATATATGAAAACAACTATATACACACATACATACACATATATGATAAACAGGAAATAATTGACAGAGGGAAGACGCCAGAATTAAGAGGGATTGTGAAAGGTTTCCTGCAGGAGGTGGGATTTTAGCCGCAATTTGAAGAAAGCCATGTAAGCTAGGAGGAGTATATGAGGAGGGAGAACATTCTAGGTATGGGGAACAGCTAATGGAAATGGCCAGAACTGGGAGATGGAGTGTCTTATTTGAAGAATAGCAAGGAGATCAATGTCCCTGAATAGAAGAATTAATTTTCAATTAAATTCCAACAAAACATTTTTGTCAAAAATTTCCCGTTTCCCTCCAAAAGATACTTCATTAATAACCACTCGTATTTTTAAGCATGTAGAAAAGGATATGTAGAAAAGGATAGGTAATATGTAAGAAAACTGGAAAGGTAGGGAGGTGCTAGGTTATGAAGGGATTTGAATGCCAGAGGATTTTGTATTTGATCCTTGGGGTGATAGGGAGTCACATGGAACAAGGAAGGTTTTCACCCTAGTACCTTTTTCTTTTCTTTTCTTTTCTTTTCTTTTCTTTTCTTTTCTTTTCTTTTCTTTTCTTTTCTTTTCTTTTCTTCTTTCTTTCTTTCTATTTTTTTGTTCCCCATCCCCTCTGCTTCCTTTAGAATGTAAGTGCCTTGAGGGCAGGGACCATTTCATTTTGTGATTGTATCTTCAGTGCCTAGCACAGTGCCTTGTTTACAGTAGAACACTTAATCAATGCTAGTTGAATTGAAAAATCCTAGTACCTTTTTCTTGAAGTAACACTTTCATACCTTTGGGGACCTGTGACATTCTTTTGCCATTCTTTGTGTTCTGTATGGCATATATTTGCTTTTTGAAATGAAAGTGAATTAAACTGAATTATGTTTTAAGATTTTTGCAGTTCCCTTTGAAATAATTGAAGACACTCTGGGGTATCACAAGATCAAAACAAAGACTCCTACAGTGGGTAGAGAGTTTTTTTCTGTAAAAAGGAAGACTTCTCTTTAAGAACTTACCATCTCTTTACTTCTAAGCCCTTCTCTCTTCTCATTAATTGCCAGTTTAAAGTGTATTATTGAGTCATGATAATATATGGCTATTTTCCTTCACACCATGAAGAGTTATTTTAATTCATTTCAAGTACATTTTTGTAGGGGCTCCATACTGCCACTCTTGATACTTCCTTACTTGTTAAATTCTAAGCAAATATCGTAGAAGTCTGCAACTGTGAATGAGATAGGGAATTGGGAACTGGTACTCCTTCAACAAGATAAATGTTCACAGCTATAAAAATGAAACTTTGAATGGTAGGGAAGGAAGTCTAGTTTCTTTTATAGGTACAGCTACATAGTTATTCTATATGTATTTGTGTTATGTCTTTGTTAGAACGCTCGTTGCAAATGGTAATTGTTTCATTTATTGTATTTTTATCTCCAATGCTGAGCACAGGGTGTGGCACACAGTAGGTGCTTGGTAAATACTTATTAATTAATTGATTATAGCCACATTCACAAATGTGTTTAAATTTTATGTCTAACTTTTGGGTGAAAAGAATTAATTTTCAATTAAATTCCAACAAAACATTTTTGTCAAAAATTTCCCGTTTCCCTCCAAAAGATACTTCATTAATAACCACTCGTATTTTTAAGCATTTTAAACATACAATTCTTAAAAGCAAGTTAAATAACTTGTGCCCTGTATTTGAAATCAAAGTGTAACTTGATTTATTTCATTCAGCAAGAACTTACTAAGTTATGTGTGTGTATGTGTTTGTGTGTGTGTAAGTTTTGTATTATGGATTAATTTGGGATGGGGAGAGGTTGGATCTGTTTGTGGAATCTCCCTTCACCAGTGCAGATTGTCTGCTCACAGTGTAAGAGAGTTGACTAGGGCACTGAGAAATGAAGAAACTTGCTAGTATGCATGAGAGGCAGGATTGGACTAAGAGTCTTCATGACTATAAGGCCAGCTCTTTATCTACCATGCTCATCATCATAAACCATAGTGGACACATCAGTTGAGGACATCTTCCCTCTTAAGTTGCTTATACTCTAGGAAAAATGACATTATATATTTATATATGAGTGGCTAGAGAAGAATTCAAAGCAATGCTATTTACTTACTAGCTGATTTACTAGTGACTTTGGGCAAATCTCTTAGTCTCTCTGAATCTCAATTTCCTCATCAACTATTGGACTAGAAGACTTTAAGAACCTTTCTAGCTCTAAATTGTTGAGTCAGTGAGGTCAACAAGCATTTATTAAGCACCTACTTCTATGTAATAGGCACTGTGCTAAGTGTTAGGGATAAAGAGAAAGACAAAACATAATCCCTATATTCGAGAAGCTTACAGTCTAACGAGCCTATGAATGAGGGTTGTAATGGTGATGCTGGTCACAACTGCAATCAGATTTAGATCGAATATCTTCTGGATTGTTTTAAAAGCAGAAGAGTATGATTCTGGTAGTGACTTCCTGTTACAGTGGTGTTCTCCTAACATGTATCCATGGTTTAATCTCACTTTCTCTCTTTTTAGTGGATAATCCCTGTGAGCCACCATTTCGGTTCCGATGTGAAAACAATCGTTGCATTTATAGCCATGAACTATGCAACCAGGAGGATGACTGTGGGGATGGAAGTGATGAGAAAGAGGAGCACTGTAAGTGGACACATTCACAAAGTCAATTCTGTATTTTAGGGGATTTTGGTTTCAGGAATTGTTTATTTTATCAATGACTTAGTAAGTGCCCTGTGCTACCTCTTGGGGTTACAGAGACAAGAAAAAAGTCAGTCTCTCTCCTCAAAGTGTTTACATTCTCCCTGGTGGGATGGAGCATATAATGAAATAAGTGAAACACAAAATAAAGAGAGGAAGAAGAGAGTACTGACAAATGAGGTGACTCAGGGAGCTTTTCACCAGGGAGTTGGCATCTCAACCGAACCTTGAAGATGGAAGGAAAAATTCTGAGAGGCAAGAGTTGAGGAGGAAGTTCACTTCAGGCATGGCAAAGAGCTTATGTGAGAACCAGGAGGTGAGAGATAGGATGTGGCATTTAGGGAACAGATAGGATGTGGCATTTAGGGAACACCTATTACTTCAGTCTGACTGGAACATTGCAGTTCTTGAAGGGGGGAATGGTCTGAAATAAGACCGGGAAGATTGTGGGAGCCAGATTACTAGAGGTATAATAATAATAACAACAACAACAACTCTGTATCAGGCACTGTGCTAAGTACTTTTTTCACAGATATTATCTCATTTCACAATAACCCTGGGAGGTAAGTTATATTATTATCCCCATTTTACAGATGAGGAAACCGAGGCAAATCAACATTAAATGACTTGCCCAGGGTCACGCAGCTAGTAAGAACTTGAGGCTTTAATATCAGGTTCAGGAATCTAGCCCTTTTACCATTTTCATACAACTTTTGGAGAGAAGAAGGAAGGTCCTCAAGATGTGAAAAAAAGAAAGAGAAATGAAATTATTAAATAATTTTGGAAGATTTAAGGATAACTAATGGCAATAGGAGAAATTATTCACATGAAAGATCCCCAAGCCTCATTCTGAAATTTATAATGTGGTATAGCAGAAAGAGTATTTCGGGGTAGCTAGGTAGCTCAGTGGATAGAGCAGCCTCCCTGGATTCAGGAGGACCTGAGTTCAAATCTGGCCTCAGACACATAACACTTACTAGTTGTATGACCCCATTGCCTAGCCAAAACAAAAAAAAAGAGTATTGGTTGCAGCATCAGAGGACCTGGGTTCAAATCTTTCCTTTGTCACTTTCCTGTTTGTTCTTGGGCAAGTAACAATTTCTCTTGGCTGCATTTCCCTCATTTGTAAAATAGGAGCCTGGACTACATGACTTCTGATGTCTCTTCTGGCTCTATATGTGGATCCTATTAAATACACACATACATATATTATAACATGCATGTATATATTTCCATTTAAAAAAACTGATTGAGCTAATTATACTTTCATAAATTATTTTGAAAACCATAAAGCACGATTGAACACATTGTAATAATTAATGAGGAAAAAAACATAAGGCAAGCATAGGGATTTTGTGTAGTTCTGAAAAGTATAGTTAAGTATCCAAACAATTTGACAAGCTAAATTGGCTGCAAACTCCCAGAATGCGTCTTTCACATATAGGAATCTATTTCGTTTTTTTCTTTCTTCTTTTAATCACTTTCTAGTTGAGATGCTAATGCAGTATAGGATTGCAAAAATGGCAAAATAGAAGGTAGGAAGAGAAACTAAGGAACCTGGGTTATCTACATATTGTTAGAGCCAACACCAGCATCTGTTAGAGGAATTTCTGAGTTGTTTGAATGGAAGCACAATTTACAAATGGGTCTAAATGTCCTTTGTGACTGGAATATACTTCTTTATCCCCCTCCACTGGTTAGCACGCTGAGCTTCCTTCCAGACTCAGCTTATACACAAGCCTCCTACACAAGGCTTTTTCTGATCTCCCTGGTTGTTAGTACTCTTCTCCCTACCCTTCAAAATTACTTTGTATTTGCTTTATATATAACTTGTATTGATATATCTGTGTTTTATATTGCTTTCTCCTAGTGGAATGTAATTTCCTTGAGGGCAGGGACCATTTCTTTTCATCTTTTTATTGATAACACTTAGCCAAGTACTTTGAAAGTAGATTTTAAAATAAATGCTTGTTGGATAAATGAATAAAATGATTTATAGCTATATACACACACACACACACACACATACACACACACACACACATATATATATAAACACACAAGTATTATATATTGAGATAATTGATTTAAATTGCAGCACTGCCTAAGTAAACTCAAATGCTCAAATACCATCCTCATCCTTGTCCAGTTATCACTGACTGCCATCACACAAAGTATAGTTTTGGCAAAATTCTTACTTTCTAAAATCAAAAAAAGTTAATAATTTATTTTCTCTTTCTCTTGAGAAAATCAGGATGAGCACCAAATGGTGGTTCACATTTCATAAATGAATGATATATTGCTCTTCAGAGATGAAGTTAGTCATGATTTGATGTAGGGCTTGTTAATTACTGATCTATTTTAGATGATTAATCACATAGCTCTCTCTCAGCACCATCAGTGAAAACATTATATTAAAGAGCAGAACTCTAGTATTTCATAGCAGAGTACATTTTTAAAAAGTGAAAATTCATTTTCCATAAGAGGAAAATTATAAACTAGGGTAGCATGGGATTAAAAATGAACACTATGGTATTTTATCTGGGATGGAGCTAGGAAACGTGTTATTTTTTTCCTTTTGGAGGATCTTTCTATACACCTCAAATTGAACACACATTTGGTCAGTTGCCTGTTGAATTTGATCAATTTAAAGAACCTCCATTAAAATCTTGCTGCAGTGACATGGAGGTGGACCTTGGTTTTCAAAGACTAAACCAATAGAGAACAAGGATCCTCAAAGGGACCATCAAACCAAAAAAACTGATGTAAAGGTCCATATCATTACCTGGGGACCAGTGTAGCTGATTTAGGAGAGACTCGTCATGGAAAGATTCCATCAGGTGATAGTTATTTTTGGCTTCCAAAACTCACAAACAGTTCACTGAAACAGAGAGGAGCTTCAGTGAGGGGACTAGCTATACCAATGAAACCATAAATATTTAAAAGGACAATGAGCAAGTATGGGTGATTAATTTCCCCCACTCCTTCTATGACTTTTCTTAGGCATAAGGCATATGCCCATTTCTTAGGCACATAGGCATCATCTAGGAAAATCCAGAAAATTCATTCTCTTTAATGTGCTGTGCCTTGGATCACCATGAGTCTCTTACAATCTTTGTCGTATGACTTTCAGTGGGTCACTTAATCTTCCTGATCCTATAGGTTTCTAACCTGTAGAATGAGGGGATTGGACTAGATGGTCTCTGGGGTTTCTTTTTAGTTCCAGTTTTATTATGCTAAAATTTCATCCCAGAGGGAGTTGTCTGGCCATGAATCATTTGGCAGTATTAAGGGTATGTGCAGATAGACCTGTTTCAATGGGATTGAAACTATAGTTAAAAGATATTTATCTCAGAGACAGTCTATGTAGATGGTGAATTTTGAAAAGTGAAAAATTTTAAAACAGGACTAGCCCCCCCATTGATGTCTCCCAAATTGAACATATTGCATCTGTGATTCCAAAGGGTAGTTCTGGTCAGAGTGGATAATGGAGAAAGGGAGAAGTTCTATTCTTGAAAACAAATCCTGGGCAAACAGCCCCTCAAAACATTATGCAGGAAGAAGTCTTGATTTTGAACCTTTATTTTTTCAAATGTAGGTATGAACCCAACCACCAAACCTTGTACAGAAGATGAATTCAAGTGTGGAAATGGACACTGTATTTCTTTGAGTTACGTGTGTGACGACTTTGATGATTGTGGGAACCATTTTGATGAAACAGGCTGTAGTAAGTAAAACTCTTATTAAAAGATTGTTATATCTACATCTATATTTTTTGAGGTTTGCCAAAGCTTTTATTATTGGCATTGCTGATCGTTTGTATTGAACTCTACCAGGTTTAAACCAATGCAACTGACAAGAAGGAACTCATTTTGTGTGTGTGTGTGTGTGTGTGTGTGTGTGTATGTGTTTGTGTGATATTAGTAGTATTCATGTTATCTTCTTGCAACCTTGATTCTGCTCCCTCCTTCTTTCTCCAGGACGTTACTCCAGTCATCATCTCCCCTTTCTCACATATTTTTCAATTTCTCCCTCTTAGTCCCATGTTGAAACAGTAAACTTTCCCTTTACCTTCCTCCTTTGTTGAGTTATTATCTTGCCTCTCTCTTTCACTTTACTGACAAATTTCTTGGAAAAAGTATTTTTTTATGCCCCTGGCCTTCACTTTCTCACTACTTATGTTCTTCTCACCCCCTTGCAAACTGGCTTCCACCCCCTACCACTCCCCTGAAATTGTACTCTAAAAGGTTTCCCTCCAATAACCAAACATTGATCTTTAACATTAAACATTGACCTCCAATAACTAAATCCAGTGGTCCCTTTTCAGTCCTCAGCCTCTTTAGTTTCTGCAACTTCTGACCACTCATTCTTATTGGTCTCCTCCTGTGGCTTTAGAGATCCACTTCAGAGATCTACTCTATCCTTTAACCACTCCCTCATTTTCTTTGCTGGTTTCACATCATCTTCCCAAATCCCAATAATGAATGTTTCACCAGGGACTCTTCTCGACAATCTTTTCTTCTCTCTATAGTTCCACAGCCTTTGACCATTAGCAGTAAAAGCAGAGCTAAAACTGGTGTCAGAGGAACTGGATTTTTATTTTGACTGTCATTTACTTATTGTATGACCTTTGGCAAATCAATTAACTTCCTAGACCTTGATTTCCTCATTTGGAGGATGAGGGGGTTGAACTAGAGAACGTTTAGGGTTCCTTTCAGCTCTAAACATATGATCTAATGATTTGCAAGCAGGCTATTCCCAAATATGTATCTTCTGTATTACAGAACTATATCTCCAACTGCCTACAGGGCATCTCCATCAATATGTCCCATTATCACCTTAAAATTAGCATACGCCAAACCTAAGTTAAAGTCTTTCCCCTGCCTTTTGACTTCACTATTTCTGGGACTTAGTTTCATTGTGTATAATATGAAAGAGTTGGACTAGTTTTTCTCTAAGATCATCTAAAACTCCTAACCTATCATACCATCTCAGAGTACTTGTTAAAAATAGGAATACCACGTGTGTGAAGTTTTATCTTAGTGTGCCATCTGTAGAAATCTTTCCATTTCTCCCTTTACAATATCTCCACACTCAGGCAGCTACCGCTTTAGTTCAGACCTTCATCACCTCTTGCCTTGATTATTGCAATAGCCATCTAATTGTCCTCCTCCTCAAGTCTCTCACTGCCTCAGTCCACCCTACAAATAGCTGACAAGGTTTCTGTTCAGTCATTTCAGTGGTGTCTGACTCTTCATGACCCCTTTTGGGGTTTTCATGGCAAAGATACTGGAGTGGTTAGCCATTTCCTTCTCTAGCTCATTTTATAGATGTGGAGACTGAGGCAAACAGGGTTAAGTGACTTGCCCAGGGTCACCCAGCTAGTAAGTGTCTGAGGCCAGATTTGAACTAATGAAGGTGAGTCTTCCTAATTCCAAGTCCAGTGCTCTATCCACAGGGATAGAGCTGCCCCAACTGACAAAGTAATTTTCCCTAAATGCAGATTTGACCATGTGATTCCCCTATTCAAACAATTCCAGGGGCTTCCTGTAGCTTCTAGGATAAAAAGTCTTCTATTTAGCATTTAATAAAGTCCTAGGCAACCTGGGGTTAATTGCTTTTTCTATTCTCATTAGAAATTCCTCTCTCTTCCCTTCCCTCATATTCTGTTATTCACCTAAACTAGCATTCTCTTAGTTTCTTACATCTAACTTTCCATCTCTTCTCTATGTGCCTGTACACTGACTGCCCCCTCATGTGCCCCCTCTTTACATCTGCCTCAAAGAGTCCCTCTGTTCCTTTAAGACACAGCTCAATCATCATCTTATGTACTAAGCTGTTCTTAATCCTCCCAACTGCTAGTATTTGCCCTTCCAAACTACCTGATATTGAAATACTTTGTATACAATTGTATTTATCAACTTTATGCTTTTACTGTGTATATATGTATATATATATATATATATGTATGTGTGTGTGTGTATGTATGTACTTTACTCCTCCATTAAAATGTAAGTTCATTGGGAGTAGGTCAGTCAATTATTTACTGTGGTTTGTCCTTCATTCTGGAAGAGGACCATGACATCAGGGAGATGATGACATGACTTGCAAATAAATTGGATTTAAGTGAAGGAGGGCTGTGCAAAGTCACCAGCCTCACTTTCTCTTCCAGAGCCATCTAGGTCCAGTGATCAGATATAGATCAGGACAGCTGGAGATGGTCCAGGATACCATGGGAAACCTTGGCTTTTTTAAGCTAAGATTTTTTCAGAGTTCTCACTTTGACTGAGGCAATGCCCATTCAGTGATTAGGGTTGTTTAAGATGTGAGCTAAAGGATGACCCCTTTATTTAAAAAAATCATTTATTAATTGTTTATTAAATGCTTGCTATATGCCAAGTGAACAACTATGTGGAGCAGTGGATAGAGCATTGGGCTTGGAACTAGGAAGACTCATCTTCCTGAGTTCAAATCTGGCCTCAGACACTTACTAGCTGTGTGACCCTGGGCAAGTCACTTAACCCTGTTTGCCTCAGTATCTTTATCTGTAAAATTTGCTAGAGAAGGAAATGGCAAACTACTCCAGTATTTTTGCCAGAAAGGGGGTCACAAAGAATCAGACACGCCTAAAACAATTGAACAATAAAAATGTGCCAAACACTGTGCTAAAGGCTAGAACTCCTATTAATACTGCTGACCTCACAAGTATCACCGTTGCCACTGCCACCACTACTACAAAGGCAGCAAGGTGGTACAATGGAAAGAGTGTTGGTTCTAGATTCAGAGAAATGTAAGTTTGGGTCTGGCCTCAGATACTAGTTGTGTATCTCTGGGCAAGTCACTTAACCTCTGTTTGCCTCAGTTTCCTATCTGTAAAATAGGGATAATAATAGCACCTACCTCCTAAGGTTATTATGAGGATTAAATGAGATAATATTTCTAAAGAGCTTAGTATAATGCCTCAAATATAATAAGTGTTATTTGAATATTAATTAATATTATTGTTATCATTCAGATTAAGGGGGATTGGGAAAAGCTACTTATAGAAGATGAGATTTTAGCTGGAACTTTAAGAAAGCCAAGGAAGCTAGGAGGTAGAAATGAGAAGGGAGAGAATTCTAGGCATGGGGGGATGGCCAACCAAAAAACGCAGAATCTAGAGATGGAGTGTCTTGTTGGAGAAACAACTTTATAAAGGAGGCCAGTATTATTGAAATAAGTACATGTGACAATGTAAGGCATAGCAAGACTAGTAAGGTGTGGGAAGGGATTAGATTGTGAAGGATTTAAAATTTGATCCTGGAGGTAATAGAGAACCATTGGAATTTACTGAGTGGGGATGGGGGAGTGGGCAACATGCTAAGATCTGTGATTTAGAAAGATCACATTGACAGCTGAGTGGAGGTTGAACTGAAGTGGGGAGAGACTTGTGGCACACAGACTAACCAGAAGGCTATTGCAACAGTCTTAAGCATGAGAAGATAAGGACCTGTACCAGAGTAGTGGCAATGTCAGAGGAGATAAGGGGGTATATGCAAGAGATGATACAAGGTAAAATTGACAGGCCTTGGCAACATATTGGATATGGGGGTATGTATGTGTGAATGAGAGTGAGGTTACACTTAGGTTATGAACTTGGGGGACTGGGAAGGTGATGGTACCCTCAACATCAATAAGGAATTTTGGAAAGGGTTTAGGAGGAAGGATAGTTAGTTCAATTTTGGAAATGTTGAATTTAAGATGTTTATGGGACATCCAGTTCAAGATGTCCAATAGACCATTGGAGGTACAAGATTGGAGGTCAACAGAGAGGTTAGGACTGGATAAGTTGATTTGAGAATCATCAGCAGATATAGATAAGTGAGTCTGTGGCAGCTGATGAGATCACTGAGGGAGATATTATAGAAGGAAAAGAGAAGAAGGCCCAGGACATAGGCCTGTGGGATACCCAGGGTTAGTGGGTGTGACCTAGATAAAGATCCAGCAAAGGAGACTGAGGAGTGATCAGATAGGTAGGAGGAGAATAAGAAAAGGGCAATGTCATGAAAACTTGGAGGGACGAGAGTGATTTATAATGTCAAAGGCTTCCAAGAAGTTAAGAAAGATGAAGATTGAGAAAAGACCATTAGATCTGGCAATTAGATTATTAATAACTTTAGAGAAAGTAGTTCCAGTTGAATGATGAGGTCAGAAGTCAGACTATAGTTAAGAAAAGAGTGAGGGGGAAGGAGTGGCCATCTACCTAGATGGCCTTCTCAAGCAGTTGAGCTCAAAAAGGAAGAGAAATATGGGATGATAGCTAGCAAGAATGGATGGATCAAAGGAGGATTAAGTTTTGCAGATGGGGAGACATGGAAATGTTTGTAGGCAGTGGAGAAGAAGGAAGTGACAGAAGATCAGTGAGAAAGTGGGGAATGATAGAGGAGGAATCTACTGGAGAAGACCTATAATAAGTATGGCTTCATTCTGTAGTTAGATCCCCAAAGCCTAGCACAATGCCTGACACATAGTAGGTGCTTAGTAAATACTTGGTGATTGATCGATTCTGTGAGCTTTCATAACTTCTGATTCTGGTGAGGCCAGATTATTTCCTAGCAGTCTTTACCATGGATTAATACTATGTGCAATACATTGATGTACTCTTCCATGCAATGCTATGAAATGATGTGATCTGTTGAGTAAACATAAATATGACATAAATTGAGTTACCAAAGCTACTCCACTCTCAGATTCTGCCTCTGTTGTTGACAGAGTGATGCAAACTATAGCAGGTGTTTGGAATCTTTCCAAGTTTAAGACTGAGATAAAAATTGGTTCTTCTTTCATTCACCCATGCTAATTTAGCTGCTTGAAATTAATCATAGTGCTTTTTTAATGGCATTTAATTAAAACTGGCATATATTTACAGAAAATAGGTAGCACCCAAATGAGTATGGGAATTAAGGCCACATTTCTTCTCAGCTATTAATATATTGGTATATCTCAGGATCATAGGATCATAAATTTAAAGTTAGAAGGTACCTTAGAGGCTCTCAAGTTTATCTTCTACCTTTTACAGATGAGGAAAGTGAAGCGTAGATAAGTTAATTGAATTGCCTAGGATCAGGGAGCTAGTACATGTTTGAGGCAGGATATTAACTTGGGTCTGTGTGACTTCCAAGCCCAGTGCCCTATCATGTAGGACAAACCCGTGGCCCACTGGCTACATTAGCCCACATCACTCCTGAGTGCAGCAAACCACATTAAAATGTATTTGGGAAATATTTAACAAAATAAATAAAAACACAACATTAATTTGTGGTTTTCTAAATCAACATACAGCCAACAAGGAACTATTTTTCATTTGAGTTTGACATCACTGATGTAGAGCCTTCGTGTAAATATTTACTCTTTATGGTGTGGAGGAGACCTTGGATTTTTAAAGGTTATGCCCCCGGACCTGAAGCTCTGGCAGGTCTCATCAAGCTGGAAAGAGTTTGAAGGCACATCCAGCAATAGGCTATGGTTCTATTGTCCAAGGATCAGCTTAGAAACATTTGGGGTGGTGGTGGTGGTGGTGGTACAGCAACTCATGAAATCATCTGCTAAAATGAAAAGGGGCTATAATGTGTACCAGAAGAAAGAGTGTCTTCATCAATGCAATCATGAGTATCGAGGCTGCTTTTTGAAGTGGTGAAGATGTAACACCATAGAATTCAGTCTTAGTGATTATTATGTGGGCCAATAATTTGGCTATAAAATAAGTGTCATTATGTGAGTACTAGTAAAACATATCCTTTTTTCATTATTGTGAAATTTATTTCTTTATTTTAATGCATTTATGCTCTGTCCCTCTCACTCCCTTCTCCCCTCCTCCATTGTTTTTCTTTTTTAAATGATCATCGAGGCATTTGGAAATAACTTGTCTAATATTCTTTAATATTTTAAAGTTTAAAAAGACATTAAGATTTTAACACCAATGATCTGTAAAGAAAGAAAGCTAATTGCTGGTGGAACCAACATTTGGGAGATTATTATATTGGAATGACTTCTTCAGTGCTCTGAAATACTTAGTAACAGTCATTCCTTCTTTGTAAAATGAAAAATTTACTTGTGTGCTCATACTTGATTTGGGAAATGAAGTATTTAATGAATTCTAATGGATACAGCATTTAGATGCAGTAAAAACAAAACAAAACAAAAAAAGCTCATGTAAATTAATCAACATTGATTTTTGGACTTGGAGGAAGTTTCATAACAGTCAGTCAGGCCAGTGGTACATAAAAGGATAGACCTTAAAAATGATGTGTTTTTAGCTCGTGTAAGAAAAGACCAAAGGCCTAAAGACATGACAACTAAAGGTGAGGGCATGGAGGAACAGGGGCAAGGGAAAATGGTTCAGTTCAAAGGATGCTCAGGAAAAATGATGCTCAGTCACTAGAGGACAAAGGATATAACCAGATCTCAGTGGTTGGAGTGGTAGAGTAATGGGATTTGGGAGCAATGGTCTTGAGGCACTGGCAGGAAGAAAGATGGGGGCCAGGTATGGTCCTTCAAAGAGGCTGTCCATGGATTTGATGCACTTAGGTTTCACTAGCTATTTTCCTAGTTGATGGTGGGATGCTTGTCTTCTAGGTGGCAGAGTGGATGGGCCTGTGGTCAGGAAGTTGCTATTGTTCAGTTGTTTCAGTTGTATTTGACTCTTCATGACCCCATTTAGGTTTTCTTGGCAAAGATACTAGAGTGGTTTGTCATTTCCTTCTCCAGCATTAGTCCAGACCTAAGTTTAAATCCATACTTAGACATTTACTTACGTTGAGCAAGATACGACCGTGGGTGAGTCCTTTAACCTTTCTGTCTGCCTCAATTTCCTGAACTGATTAAAATAGGGATAATAATAGCACCTACCTTTCAGAGTTGTTGTGAGGATGAAATGAGGTAATATTAGTAAAGTGCTTATTTAGAACGTGGCCTGGTACACAGCAGACATTTAGTAAGTGCTTGTTCTCTTTCTTTCTACAGAGGGTGAAGGGTGAAGGTCCATGCATTTTATTTCGAGGAGACAGGTTCTTAGTTCAGTTCATCTCCCATTGATCTCTCATCTCTGGTGTCAGAGGCAGAGAGAACCTAGGGATGGCCTTATGAGACCCTAGTTGTAGAAAGCATGAGGTATGGAAGTTTCCAAGCAAAGACAGGAGAAGAGAGTTTTAGGCAGGAAATTTCCAAAAATGGACAGGTAGGAAGGAGCAGATTCAGAGCAAAAGTAACTTCTTGCAGGTGCTCACAGGGGCCTCACAAAGCAGAGAATTTGGATTTTTACAAACTGAGTACAATCTTGTAACTTGTTTAGAATATGCTTTCCTTTTTCCTTGGAAAGACCTCATAATAATAATTCCAACTATCACCATCCAAGCATGGACCTCGAGGTTCATAGGATAGTGATAATCTAATGGATTTTCTTATTCTGTTTCATGTATGTGCATGGCCAAGTGTGTATGCGTGCACATATACAATTCATTTCATTTCAAGAAATTGCATTTAATTTAATTCAATTCACTTCATTTAAAGTAAACATTTATTCACATAAGGCACCATGCAAAGCACTGGGGGCTCAAAGGCAAAAACAATGAAGGTCTCCATCCTCAAGGAGTGTATAATGTATGGATGAGACATAGCATGGACACATAGAATATAGGTTTATTCAAAATAGACACAAGATGTGCTGTGGTAATTTTGGGGGAGGTTAGGTGGGGTAGCACCTTGGGAAATCAGAAAAGACTTCATGGAGGAGGTGATACTTGAGGTGATCCTTAAAGGAAGTTAGGGTATTCATAGTGTTGTGATGTGCTTTGATTGAAGGAGTTCCCTAGGCAACAAAATCATAGATCCCATAGCAGAGTTGGGCAGCTAGGTGCCACAGTGAATAGTGCACTGGACCCTGAGTCAGGAAGACTCATTTTCCTGAGTTCAAATGTGGCCTCAGACACTTACTAGCTGTGTGACCCTGGGCAAGTCATTCAACTCTGTTTGTCTCAGTTTCCTCATCTGTAAAAATGAGCTGGAGAAGAAAATGGCAAACTACTCAAGTATCTTTGCCAAGCAAACCCTAAATGGGGTCATGAAGAGATGGACATGACTGAAAAACAATTGAACAACAACAAAACAGTAGCGTTATCCATCAGCAATTCAAAGTAACTGGGCATGGCGACACACAGCTATCATCCCTGCTACAGACAGGGTGACTGATGCTAGTGGACGTCTTGAGCTCAGGAGTTCTGAGCTGCAATGAGCTAAGCCAATTGGGTGTCTGAATTGTTTTCCCGCAAGAGCAGGAGGGCACCTGGTTGTCTAGGAAGGCCCAGGTTAGAAACAGAGAAGGTCAAAGCTCCTGTGCCTATCAGAATGCAACCTGCCTACAACTAGCCCCTGTTCTTTCAGGTTGGGCAAGATAGAGAGACTTCAGTCTTAAAAAAATAAATCACAGAAGCACCTTTCCTCATAAATTCTAAGGAAAAATTATTTTTTTTTCCTATAAAGACATCACTGCAAAGTAGAATAGATGAGGGACTATTTTTGACATACAAGTTGAATTTTTAATTGATAGGTTCTTTAATTTATGTTGTTTTTCTTCATAATTTTATCTTTTTTTTCAGACCCAGGGGCAGAAAGGACCTGTGCTGAAAATATCTGCGAACATAATTGTACCAATCTAAATGAAGGAGGCTTCATCTGCTCCTGTAGGCCAGGGTACAATGCTAGTGCTATAGACAGAAACTCCTGCATTGGTAAAGTAGATCTTTGTTTAATTATGTTTTTTAAATCCTTCAATTATTCTTTGTGAGATATCTCAATGCTGAACCATCCGAGTTCCTTAGTAGTTTTATGTCTATGGTTTTTACATTTCAGAATGAACAACAATTAGAACTGTTGTTTGGTCTGGGTAAGGCTTGTCTTCTCAGGTGTTTTGGGACTGCAGTCTAGGAGTCATAGCCAGGAATCATATGATTTGCTTATGAGTTCTAAAATCCTACTATAATCATCATGTTTTGCCTTTTCATCATGAATCAGTTCCAAAGTACCTGATAAGAATACAGCTTACTAAAAGTGATAAGAGTTAAGTATGTTTTCAGTAGTTCTGGTCAGTGGGATTTAATGTTTCTGATTCCATGGTATGTTTTAAGTAGAGATGAGGGAAAGCATTCTTTGGGGCAGTTGAAACTCAAAAGTTTATCATTTAAAGATTAGATGATAGATTCCTGAACCTGAAAACTATGTTAGCAAAGGGAAAGTGATACTCTTGATGAGAAAAAAAATTGTAGCTGTTATTCTGAAATGGAAAGTTGACCTCATCTTTGGGTCCTTTATCTTTTTCTTGGCTGAAATCACTATGTTTCTTTAGGTTTCCCTTTTTTCATTTGTTGGTTTATTTCTTTCATCTGAATTTTCTTTGATCTTCATCATTGGCAATGTAAATTTGCAAGTCTCTAGGGGCAACTAGGTGGCACAGTGGATAGAGCACTGGGCCTGTAGTCAGGATGACTCATCTTCCTGAGTTCAAATGTGGCCGCAGACACTTAATAGCTGTGTGACCTTGGGAAAATCATTTAACTCTCTCAGCCTCAGTTTCCTAATCTGTAAAATGAGCTGGAGGAGGCGATGGCAAACCACTTCAGTGTCTTTGCCAAGAAAACCCCAAATGGGGTCATGAAAAGTTGGACATGACTGAAAAACAACTGAACTGAAGTCTCTATGGAGTGGATTTAAAAATGCATTTTTGGTTTTGTTTTGTCTCCAGATGTCAATGAGTGTGAGCAATTTGGAGTCTGTCCCCAAGACTGTAAAAACTCCAAAGGAAGTTATGAGTGTATGTGTGCTGATGGATTCAGGTCTGTGGGTGACCACGAGGGAAAACAATGTGCAGCTGATGGTAAGTTTAGATGATATTGGGATGTCATCATTGAAAAATCAATCATGGGCAAGGGGGAAGTGAATACCCTTATCACTGGTGGAGAATCCATTTAAGAGTCATAGTTTCTTCTTTTTCATTCATCACCCTATTCCCCTTGCTTTAAAAAATATTAAAACCTGTAGGAATTGAAATGATAATAGTCATATCCTACTTGTCTCAGATCTTGCCTCCTGACCACCTTGATAAATACCTTTATCAGGAAAAGATATGTGTGTTGGAGAGTTTTCTTCAAGTTGCTCGACTGCAAGAGTCTGCTTATGTCATGGTTGTCAGCAGAAGGAAATTAATGAAACCATCAAACTCCCAGCCTCACTGAATCAAGGTTTTAGGCAGTGTAACTTAAGATGTCTCAGAAAATGGTCCCATTAAATTGGGGCAAATCAAGGACACTTTGTTGACAGATTACTTTTTTATTGTCTATTTACTAATGATCACAGACAGAAGGGGCCTGGCTCGTTTACAACTTCAGTCATTAGTTCTACATCTTAGGTTAATGTCAGCACCAGAAAATCTGTCTCTGAACAAGTAGGAATTTGGCCCATAAAATTAAGAGATATGAACTGGAAAAAAGCAGCACGAATGGCAGGGTATTAGAAATGACAAAATGGAAAGAATAGAAGTGGTACATAGCAGGTCAAATTCCCAATACTATTGCCTAAATCTATACAACCCAATTTTGTATACAAGTTTTTATGGCCCCATCTATTTAGATTTAGGACATATGCTAGTGGCTCAAGGGGGAAAGCTGGGAAAAGAGTATTTTTAATTTGCATGTCAAATGGTTAGTGGTTAAAATGAAAATTTTAACTGTTCAATTTTGGCATGCAAATGAACACATTAGAACATGCATTTGATTTGCATACTTAAATATTGCATCCACTTCAGGCATGAAAGTGGAGTAAGGGCACTTTGAGAGTTTGATCTGATTATTAAGCAGCACATTTAAAAATTTTTTAACTATTTTGAACCTGGAATGATTGAAACAGATCCCTACATTTACATAAAAATAGAGTCTAGGAAGGAATCATTTTATAGAGAACCATAGATTGTTAGAGATGGAAGGAAGATTAGTCTAATTCCTTCATTTTACAGATGAAGAACCTGAGGTGTAGACAGATTAAGACAATATGATTTTCTAAAAGTTACTTAAGGCCTCATTTCTAAAATCTATAGAGAACTGAGTCAAATTTATAAGAATACAAGTCATTCCCCAATTGATAAATGGTCAAAGGACATGAACAGGCAGTTTTCAGAGGAAGAAACTAAAGCTATCTATAGTCATATGAAAAAATGTTCTAAATCACTATCGATTAGAGAAATGCAAATCAAAACAACTCTGAGGTACCATATCACACCTATCAGATTGGCTAACATGACAAAACAGGACAATGATAAATGTTGGAGAAGATGTGGGGAAATTGGAACACTAATACATTGTTGGTGGACTTGTGAAATGATCCAACCATTTTGGAGAGCAGTTTGGAACTATGGCCAAAGGGCTATAAAATTGTGCATACCCTTTGACCCAGCAATACCACTATTAGGTCTGTATCCCAAAGAGATCTTAAAAACGGGAAGAGGACCCACATGTACAAAAATATTTATAGCAGCTCTTTTTGTGGTGGCCAAGAATTGGAAATTGAGAGGTTGCCCATCAATTGGGGAATGGCTGAACAAGTTGTAGTATATGAGTGTGATGGAATACTATTGTGCTATAAGAAATGATGAGCAGTCAGACTTCAAAAAAACTTGGAAAGACTTACATGAACTGATGTAGAGTAAAGTGAGCAGAACCAGGAGAACATTGTATACAGTAACAGCCACATTATAGGATGATAGACTTGGCTCTTCACAGGAATGCAAGAATCTAAGACAACTCCAAAGACTCACAATGGAAAATGCTGTCCACAACCACAGAAAGAAATATGGAGTCTGAATGCAGATGGAAGCACACTATTTGCTCTCCTTTTCCTTTGCTGTTTTGTTTTATTACTTCATTCTTGTGGTTCCTTCCATTAGTTCTAATTATTCTTTACATCATGATTAATGGGAAAATATGCTTAACATGAATGTATATGTAGAGCCTATATCAGACTGTAGGCTGTCTTGGGGTGGGGAGAAGTGGGAGGGGGAAAAATTGAAAACTCAAAATCTTATGGAAGTGAATGTTGAGAACTAAAAATAAATAAATTAAAAAAAGAAAAATAAAAGTTACATAAATTGGATTTGAAATCTACACAACTGAAAATAGTTGCCCAAATACATCAAATAAGAAAATCCTATACATAGCATCTCAGAGGATGAAATACTTATTTTAGGTTAAAAAAATAACATCAAGGACAAATTGTCCTTTCTTATTAAGTAGAAGCTAAATTGGATTACAGAGCTGATTGCCTGCTTTAAAAAATAATAAAAACCTCTTAGTAAAATAAAGACAATGAGATGTTTCTGGTAAACTTCTATTAAGGTTATGAGTGTTTTGTTTCTCTCATATGACCTTCTGCTCACAGTCTTGACTGAAACAGTGCCAGAGAATAAAGAGAAAATTAAGTGGAAAAAAAGAAAGCCATTGAAGGGCTGGCAAATAGGGGAAATTCCTTCTTTAATACAGCCCTTTGAGTTCTAAGACTGAACAATAAATAAAGCAGGCAAAGAGAAACCCTGGCATTGCTCAACGCGGTACTACCCTCCCTTTCCAGTCTCAGTCCACACTACTGTCCTCTTCCATGTGTGTACTATAGCCAAACTGGACTACCCCAAAGGTATCCTGAGATGATGTTCTCTCTCCCTCTGTACCTTTACCCCTGGTAATCCCTTTGCTGGGAATGCCCTCCTCATTTCTATCTTTACCTGCTAAAATCCTACCGATTTTTCAAATCTAGCTAAAAACACCTCCATGACACTTATCCTGATTTTCCCAGTCATCAGTGATCCTCAGACCTCACATGGCTCTAGCTTCGCAAACCTCTGGTACAATTGTCAGGTATAGATTTATGTTATGGACATTTATGCATCATATCCTAATAGATTTTTTTTAAGGACATGGAGCCATATCTTAACCGAATCTTTGTCTCTTCCTTATATGGTGGGTAAAAGATTAAATGGCTGAGGAAAACAAAAGATTGACCTTCTGAACATATAGATTTATTAATAAGACCTGGATCCTGACTACAGGGCAAGACAGACTTCTATACATTAAAAACAATTAATTGAATAAGGCCAATTAATTAAAAGGAAACAATACAATATTAACTAATCTGATTTCTAATTAGACAAAAGATTAGAGACTTTTCAAGTCGGGAGGGGGAGAGTGAACAGGTGTAATTCCTTGAATTCAGAAAAAGAGATGTCTCACTCCCACCAAGGGTCTGTAAACAATCAAGGGAATGTGGAACCAATAACTGCATGATCAGTATGGGGCCAGTTTTTAGATAAGACGTATGGGTTGCATGAGATGTACAATTGTGAGAAAACTCCTTGCATCATCAATCTTTGGATCTGACTGGGTTTCTGGTCAGCAGAACCTAAGAGGTCCTTGGTTAAGGGTCTCTAAACAGCAGGTAGAGGTGGTCCAGTTTCCCAGACACTTTGTGCTAGGTTCAGACAATACAATAAAGTTTTCTCACAAGACAGAATTTGCACTATACCCATAATTAAATCGAAAGGGAACTGATCTAACTCCAGAATTGAGTCACAAGGTGGTGTCAGTGTGGTTCATTCAATTTCCTCATTTAGCATGGTGCCTTCCACATAGTAGATAACATCAGCATGTGCTGAAGGTTTAGTTGAAGTTAATACCCACGACTTCCACCTGAAATAGAAATGATGAAACCCATCTCGATAGAATAAATTGTCGATTGAGTATCAAAACTTGTTAACTAACTGATCAAAGATGTTTCAAGTGCATACATAAACAGATATTTGAGGGTTTTCCTAGTGCTTATCCACAATTTCAGAAAAAAGGCAGAAGTAAACAGCATACAGATAAAAGGAACTATTCCATCTGTTTACAGGTAACCCTCCCTTACTACTCCTGCCAGACAACGTTCGAATTCGAAAATACAATCTCTCATCAGAGCAGTACTCTGATTACCTTGACAATCAGGAACACATCCAGGCCATTGATTACGATTGGGATCCCGAGGGCATTGGCCTCAGTGAGTATAATAAACTTTGTATTTGTTTTAAGTACGAACAAAATGAGCTTTGTTAGCTAGTGAACTTCTTTAGAAAGGTTTTTTTTTTCTTCTTAATATGAGTAAACCAAGTTTTGTTTGTGGAGGGAAAGGCCCTCATAACTGGGTGAACTTAGCCAGCAAGTTTTGCTTTGATTTTTGCAATGAAATTTCTGCCTACCTGTGTTTTTATCCTTAGTTATTTAATGTACACTCTGCATCCATGGGCAGATAAGTAGTACAATGGATGGAGTGCTAAGCCTGGAGTCCTGAGTTCAAATTTGGCCTCAGACACTTACTAGCTCTGAGACCCTGGGTAAGTCACTTAACCCTGTTTGCCTCAGTTTCCTCATCTGTAAAATGAATTGGAGAAGGAAATGGCAAACCACTCCAATATCTCTGCCAAGAAAATCCCATATAGGGTCATGACTGAAACAACTGAACAGCCCCTACAATTCACAGGATCATTGATTTAGTGCTATAAGGGACCTTAGAGGATAGCATGTTGAACTTCCTCACAGAGCCCCAAAGCCGCAAGATGTTAAGTGACCTGCCTATGGTTATGTAACTAAAAAACAGCAAAAGTAGGGTTTGAATTCAGATTCAGAGCCAATTCTCTTTGGATTATACCATGCTGCTTCTTCCAACAAAGAATTAAGAACTGCAACTACCTCAAGAAGTAGCTACTTTAGGTCCCAATGAATTTACTTTTGCAAGACTATATCTGACTTTTCTTCAATCTTCACATTAAAATTCTATAGTTTCTGAGTGCCTTGTCTAAAGTTACACATTGACTGATGGTTCTGAACCAGAATTTTAGTTGTTTTACTTCCAGGTCAGAGATTTCTCCACTAGGTTAAACTGTGTAGCTTTTTTAGGGCTTAGTTTGGGTGACCAGCGTGCCAGGTTTGGCTCTGCCACTAAGTTTTTCATTTCGGCCAAATTATTTAGCCTCTCTGGGTATAAAATGAAAGGATTAGATTTTTGCTTTTTCTGAAGTCCTTTCCAGGGAAGCTAGTGGTGCAGTGGATAACATGCTGGGTTTGAAGTCAGGAAAACTCATCTTCCTGAGTTCAAGTCTGTCCTTAGATGTTTACTACCTATATGATGATGGTCAAGTCACTCAGTTTCCTCATCTGTAAAATGACCTGGAAGGAAATGGCAAACCATTCCAGTATCGTTGCCAAGAAAAGCCCAAATGGGGCCACACAGAGTCAGAGACAATTGACACAACTGAACAACAGCAACAGCAAAAGTCCTTTCCAGGTCTGTGAATGATTGGATTGGTTATATGTGCCTATTAAGAAAGAAAAAAACAATGGGGCAGCTGGATAGAGCACTGGCCTTGGAGTCAGGTGGACCTGAGTTCAAATCTGGCCTCTGACACATAACACTCACTAGCTGTGTGACTTTGGGCAAGTCACTTAACTCCAATTATGACACCAAAAGAGAGAGGGAGAGAGAGAGAGACAGACAGACAGACAGACAGACAAATAAAAAATTATCCCAGATGTGTCCTTTTGATGGCCGCCTGAAATATTGGTTTTTATCTTACCAAATGCTACCTACTTCAAATTGTCCTTGACCCCACCCTGGTTAGGTTGGCTCATGATTATAAATTGTGGCCAGAGCACAATTTATGTGGTAAACTTGAAACTTTACTAAAATAGTACAAGCTGGTTTACAAAATGCAGTAGAAGAAGGTGATGGAAAGTGGTAAGCAACATCACCCCATAAAGCAGTTGTGGACAGAAGCCAGTAAGAGGGTACGAGCCAGAAAAATTAGATCATACAGCAAGTATGGATGGAACCAAGAGAAGGGTAAACAGACGTGATGCAGAAGAGGTCTGCTGGCAGTTTTTAAATGGTGAAACCACCAGCTTTTAAATTGGAAGTCCTTTTTGATTCCCCGTAGTTTATTATGCTCTGTTCTTCTCTCTCTCTCTCTATTCTCCTTCTTCAAATCATCTTGCACTTCCTTATCTGTTGGCACGCTGTATACCCCAGTAGAACGGAACTCACCTGAGGGCAGAGGTGCCTGTATGTCTATATGTCCCCATTATTTTGTACATAGGCAATGCTTAATGAGTGTTTGTCAAATTGAAGTGGGAAAAAAAACATTTAAACCAGTGAACTGAGGAAGAGGGGCTGGAATTTAAAAGGTAAAACAGAAGGCAGTTAAGGAAACATCATTGTCATCCATCAGTGGAAGCTTTTGTGGGGCATATTCACTCCAGTACTTCAAGCGACTGCTTTTATTGGTAACGGTGCCCTCTCCGCTGACATGGATTACAGCTCCTCTGTATGAGTTTCCATGTCTACAAAAATTTGTCTCTTGATTGGTGGATTTTTTCTTTTTCCTCTCCTTCTTTCTATAGCACTTTAAGGTTTACAAAGGGCTTTGTATATATTAGCTCATTTGAGTGTGGAAGGTAGGTGCTATCTATTATCACCATTTTACAGACAAGGCAACTGAGACTGAGTGCAATTGAGTAACTTGCTCATTCACTGCTAAGTAGCTGGGGCAGGATTTGAACTCAGGTATTGCTGACTCTAAGCCCAGAACTCTATTCATTATGCCACCTAGCTGCCTCTGAAAAGAAAATTTAATTATAATAGCTAGTATTTATATAGCACTTTAAAGTTTGCAATGCATTTTATATCCTTTTTCTCATTTGATTCTGCACTTTGCCAGCATAGACTGTGAGAACCCTGGCTTTACTTCCATGTTATGATGAGGCATTAGAGTAAATCCTTTTTAGAGGTATGATGGTAATAAAATAACAACATATGCACATGTGTGTGCACGCACACACACACACACACACACAGACAAATGACCATATAGTTGAATCAACAGCATTAATGAATCCTCAATGAATTGACAATATTTCACCTGACTAGATCCCCAGATCTCTAATGGTACTTGTCCCCAGTGTGAAATTTACCTCTGTGTTTTATCTCTGCAGGTGTTATATATTATACTGTCCTAGGTCAGGGTTCTGATTTTGGTTCCATCAAACGTGCCTATATCCCTACCTTTGACAGCAGTGGGAATAATCCTGTGAAGGAAGTTGACCTGAATCTCAAATATATCGTGCGTCCTGATGGAATAGCTGTGGATTGGGTTGGAAGGTAAGTGAGAACGGTTCTTGAGTCAATTGATTATTTGTTATCTTTTACAGCATATATTAATCTCTTAAGGATCACATCCCATTGGAGATACTAAGTATCTACCTAAAGTATGAAAACATATATAATTAATTATGGGTTTCAAAAGCCAGCTTTACTATGTAACGGCATTATTGAGCATTGTAGATTTGGGCCTCATTTTTATAGTTCCACTAGAAAATTTGGCTAAGCTTGAAATTTATTTTTTATTTTTTTGCTGAGGCAATTAGGGTTAAGTGACTTGCCCAGAGTCACACAGCTAATGAGTATTATGTGTCTGAGGCTGGATTTGAACTCAGATCCTCCTGATTCCAGAGCCAGTGCTCTATCCACTGCACCACATAGCTGCCCCTAAGTTTGAAATTTTTCTTTTCTCTGTGTCAATTATCATTGTAGAGGGTCTGTCTAAAGCCTGGGACTTTAGCAGGAAATTACTTCCAAGCATAGAAGAGTAATCAAAGAGTTCTAGTTTTGAATCCTGCTTCCACCATTAAATTTTTTTTGGGGGGTGGGGGAGACATCTTTGTAGAAGTCACATTTGATATCTGTTCCTTAACCTCAGATTTTCTGAAATCACAGAGCCCACAGGGTTGGGAATGGTCTGTAAATAGAAGCCATAAGTAGAATAATTATCTAATTGACCCATGTCATATTAAACTAATACAGTTATTTAGTTCAAGCTCAAAGATGATGGTTGGGCTAGAGTGACATTTAGGGGGAAACAATTACATTAGGGGCAGAGTGCAAGCATTCATAGAGACAACTACATTTCTGAAAGGGAACTCTTAATGGGAAGATGTTTGAGGAGAAGGAGCTATGGGACCAACAAAGTTCCTGGAGAATGGTGAATCATTTGCAGTATAAATTAATTTTCACCTTTTAGCAAACCCATCAGGTGTTCCCAGAAGACAGGTTCATCTCTGAAGATGTTAATTAGCTCCCTACTGTTCCAGCTAAAATAAGGTTTTTATACTGGACTACTTCTTTCAGAGTCCATTACTAAAGAACAAACCTTTGAGATGTGTCGCCAGAGGCCAGTGCCTGAAGATCCAGGCTCTTTTGAATGTAACATTTCCCTCTGCCAATTAGGGGATGGTAGATTTCTCTTCTCATTTGACCCGAGGCTTTGTTACGGTGGAACTGGAATTATTAAGACTTGGACATGTTATATGATATGAATTAGAGTTAGAGGACATTGCTGAGCCAAATGTTATTTTTAAAAACCATTTTCATCCTTTCCTCTGAGCTGATGAATTCTCTATATTCCAAGGTGTTTCTGACCCCGAAGGAGGTGGGAGGGAAGATACTCAGCTTCTACAAGGCTGGTTACTGCTGTTGAGTGAAAGAGTTCATATCTTAGATTAACTAACATCTCTCCTACTCCTATATACAAAAATATTCCTCATGCTAAGTGATTTCATCTTATAATGTCTACTTTGGATGCAGAATTTCTAGTCTTTTTTTGTTGTTTAACTTGCTTTACTCAAATCCAGGCACATTTACTGGTCTGATGCCAGCACCAATAGAATAGAAGTGGCCAAGTTGGATGGAAGGTACAGAAAGTGGCTTGTTTCCACTCAACTGGATCAACCAGCTGCTGTTGTTGTGAATCCTAAATTGGGGTAAGCCTTCAAGGACTGCAACAGGAGATCCTTCTGTGTATTGCAATGTCACAAGAATAAATGAGAGATCCATTTTTTTTTCTCGAAAGAGAAATTATTCTTAATAGCAGGGTTGCTAGTGGTAGACATAGAGGCGGCAACGTAGGCACAACGGATAGAGCATTGAATCGAGAGACAGAAAGATCTGAGTTCAAATTTGGCTTTAAACATTTCCTAGCTGTGTGACCCTGGGTAAGTCACAATCTCTAACTGCCTAAGTTTTCTCAATGCAAAATGGGAATAATAATAACACCCACCTCCCAGGGTTGTTGTGAGGATTGAATGAGATAATATTTGTTAAGTGCTTAATAAATGCTTATTCCCTTCCTTTCCCTCCCTTTGCTAGAAAACCTGCCTAGCATCTTTCTGCAATGGTGTTTTTTTTTTTTGTATGTGTGTGTGTGTTAAGTGAACTGATGTGTTTTCTAGAAAATTCTAGCAGTCATGGCTTTGAACTTTGAAGTTATTTTTTGAGCCTTCTGCTTTGATGGGATTTTGACCTGGTATGCTTTTCCTCACCTTTTCATCATTATAGAACAGAGGTATTTAACTTTTTTGTGTCATAGACCCCTTTGGGAATCTGGTGAAGCCCATGGACCCTTTCTCAGAATACTTTTAAATAAATAAAGGATTGATATGCTAAATTTCAATTTCTGGTTATTGAAAATATATTCAGTGTTCAGTTGTGTCTGACTCTTCATGACTCCATTTGGAGTTTTCTTGGTAGAGATACTAGAGTGGTTTGCCATTTCTTTCTGCAGCTTATTTTACAGACGAGGAAACTGAGGCAAACAAGGTTAAGTGACTTGGCTAGGGTCACATAACCAGTAAGTGTCTGAGGCCAGATTTGAACTCAGGAAGATGAGTCCTCCTGACTCCAGGCCTGGCACTCTATCCATTGTGTCACCCAAAGGTGTATTTCTTTTTCCTGTGCGAGTTTACAGAACCCCTGAAATCCATCCACGGCCCTCAGTCTAAGAACCACTGTTTTAGAACTTTCGAATAAGTTAATCACTATACTTGCTATGGAGAACTAGGAAGAATTCACTAGATTTACGTACAGCATAATGAATATTTTAGAATTCCAAAAGATCTATGGTTTCATCAGTGTGGTTATTTCTGCTACTAAAATAGGTCATCATCCTACCATGCCTCAGTACATGGTAACTTATGAGTTGCTAAGGCCTAAAAAAATTCATCACTTGGTGGCTGGCCTTGTTAAGAGGAAACTACATGATTATCTAAGCTAGCTCTTGGAAAACAAACATATCATCCATTGCCAGGTTTATATTTACAGCCTTTCCAGCTTGGCAAGACCTGTCAGAGCTTGGACTCAACTGGCATAGCCTTCAGGAACCCAAGGTCATCTCCATTTTTGCAATGGAGTATTACAGTAGGGCTTCAGTAGAGAATAGGTAGATTACCTGTGTAAATATGCCCATGTATTTATGTTCATATGTGGGTAGGATAAGGGCAGCTAGGTGGCACAGTAGATAGAGTGCTGGCCCTGGAGTCAGCAGGACCTGAGGTCAAATCCAGCCTCACACACATACTTGAGATAAGCCTTAAAGGAAGTTAGGTATTCATAATGTTGTGATATGCCTTGACTGAAGGAGTTCCCCAAGCAACAAAATCATAGATTCTATAATAGAGTTGGGCAGGTAGGTATCACAGTGGATAGAGCACTGACCCTGGAGTCAGGAAGACTTATCTTACTAGCTGTGTGACCCTGGGCAAGTCACTTAATCCTATTTGCCTCAGTTTCCTCACTGGAGACAGAAGTGGCAAACCATTCCAGTATCTTCACCAAGAAAACCATAAATGGAGTCATGGAGAGTCAGACATGACTGAAAATGATTCAACAACGAAGTGGGTACCATGGTGTAGTAGAGACTGCTGGCCTCAAACCTAGGAATACCCGAGTTCAAATCCTACTTCAGCTACATACTGACTGTGTGATTCTGAACAAATCACTCAGCCTTTTAGCTCTCTTTACTCTCTTAGCCTATGTATTGCAGAGAAGATGACAACCTGAATTGAGAGAGGGAGTTTTCTTTCTCGGGAGTACTTCACACCAATGAAATCCCAGATCTAGTTCCCTAGCCCTTATGGACGTATATGATCTATATGAACAAATTTATCCATTTTTAGATGAAAAAACCCCCTATTTTCAAAGTCAAATATCACTTAAGATATCTCTATTGTGTTTTACTGTTTTATTTTACATCCCATTAAACAGTGATATGTTGGCATTTTCATTGTTAATTGAGCTTTTCAGAATGTGTTGATACCACATTTAGTTTGGAATCTTTTGGTTTTAAATGGCTTCTTAGATGTTTCTTATCATTTGTTCAGGGTAAGTTTGGCCATTAAAAGATAAATTCACTTATCTGAAAAGAGCATTTCTGAATATGTCAGCACAGATTGTTATTATGTGGAGTCAGTGCAATAATAAAATTAATAATAACAATAATGATACATTAAGAATGATGCTTTAGTTTTCTAAGTGCTTTTATGAATTTTCTTTATTTGGTCCACCTATCAGTCCCGTGAAGTAGGTAAGGTACTATTATTATCCCCATCTTTCACGTAAACTGATGCCCATAGATTTTAAGTGACTTGACCAAGGTTAATAAGTTGGAACATGTACTTAAGTCTCCAGATTCATCCCATTCTCTTTTCATTATGCCATATTTCTTTTATAAATCCAACAAATTATGTTCCCTAAAAGGCACCTATGGCTTATGACAAAAATTTTAAATGGTAGAAGCACAGAAATTAGTCTTTTTCCCCAATATGAGCTCGATGAGTCATATATTACTTTATAGTGAGAAAGCATCATTCAGTGGCAAAGGTCTGTGTGCTCAGACATAAATATAGCAATTATCCTTTAAGGGTTATTAAGATCCCATAAGAAATAGTATGTTGTAATAGAAAGCATTTCTGACTTGTAGTCAGAAGACCTAGGTTTGAGTCCCTCTCTGCCACTTACTAGCTATATGATTTTGAGTCATTGAAACTCTCTGGACCTCAATTATCTCATCTCTGAAATGAGTATATACTTATTTGACACTTTGATGGATCTGTGATTTCATCAGTTCATGTACTCCCTCCCTTAGTGCAGATTGCAGGCTGGTCACTGGGTGGCTTTTATTTGGGTATGGTAATTCATGAAAATTAGAAAAATACAAAATAACCTTTGATCCTTTAGGGTTTCTTTCTATTTCTGCAGTGATAAAATGAAGTGCAAGAAAAAAGAGGTAGAGGTCATTAGTAAATGTACATTAAAATTTTAAGCTGTGTATAAGCATTAATTACTAGCATTCAAGAGTAAGGTCATCATCTGATTGGTTACTAATAAGGAAGTCATATTAAAGCTGCTATGGTATAGTCAGACCATTGGCTAGTTAGAGTAAAGGTAAAAATTAACATGGTTAAATAAAGGGCAGCTAGATGGTGCAGTGGATAAAGTGACTAACCTGGAGTCAGAAAGACCTGAGTTCAAATCTGACCTCAGACACTTCCTAACTGTGATCCTAGACAAGTCAGTTAACCCTGTTGGCCTCAGTTTTCTCATCTGTAAAATGAGCTGGAGAAGGAAATGGCAAACCACTGCAGTATCTCTGCCAAGAAAATTCCAGATGGGGGCACAAAGAGTTGAACATGACTGAAATGACTGAACAACAACAACAAAAACCAAAACACCAAATTAGAGGAAAGGATAAAAATAAGGAGATGCTGAATGTTATAATAATAGTATTTGAACTTATTATAATTATTCTTATATTAGTAACAACAGTTCACACCCACTCTTATAATGTTACGCTCACATTCTGAGGCCCTGCCCCTCCTCCTCATAGAATCAACCTGATTCTTATTTCTCTGAGGTGACTTACGTGTACTCCTGCCAGAAGGCAGAAGGTTTAATTAAATGACTTTTAAGACCTCCTGTAACCTCATGATTGATCATCTCTTTGAGTGACTCATAAAATCATAGGATGTAGGATCATAGAATTAGAGCTGAAAGAGATATTAGGGGCTGTTGAGTTTAACCCCCTCATTTCACAGATGAGGAAACCGAGAGTTAGTCATTTAACAACTTGTCCAAGGTTACAAAATGAGTGAATTTTTGAGGCAGGATTCTAACTCAGGATTTCTTCAGTCTAGCACTCAATCTTCTATACTACCTAGTTGCTTCAGTCATCAATGGCCTGTAAATAGTGTGTTTGGGTACTTTAAGAGACTAAAAAAATCATGAGATGAGTTTGTTGTCTTTCCAGAAATCGGGAGCACACTTTCATGAAACAACAGAGAACCATACCTGAGAATAGTTAGTAAGGACTAAATTGCCTGGTATTTTGTCGTAGAAGACTAGAGAGAGGGAAATATCTATAGAGAGCCACCATCCCCCTGCATCCTAGGACTGCTTTTTGCCTCCTGCGCAGTAGGTAGGCAGTACCCTCTGCTTTTTTTGTAGCCATCATTTCTCATTTCCAGATGGAGCAGTTTTACAGTAACTAAAGACAATGTTTTTGATTTAGGATCTAGGACTTTGAATTCTTAGTTTAACTCCTCTTCACCTGGAGGGCAGGAGCTGTCTTCCGTTTTGTTTCTATCTCCAGTGTGTAGCAGAGGACCTCGCGCATAGTGGGTGTGTAATCAATGCTTGTTGATTGATTAATTGGTTTTACACGGAAGGAGAAAGGCAAGGGAGACCAGAATTTATTAAGTGCCTGTGATGTGCCAGGCACTAAAGGTTTTTATAGATATTGTCTCATTTGGTCCTCACCACAACACCATGGAATGGGTGCTGTTATTATCCACATTTTATAGCTGAGGAAACTGTAGCAGACAGAGGCTAAGTGACTTGTCCAGGGTCACAGTTAGTAAGTGACTAAGGTCAAATTTGAACTCAGATCTTTCTAACTCCAGTCCCAGTGCTCTATCCATTGTACCACCTGGCTGCACACAGTTTTAATCTATTTCTCACCTCCTCTACCCCAACAACCGAGCAAAATCATAGATCACCACGAAAGGCGTCCATGGAATGGGTGAAACTCCAGGTAGGCCTTGAAGGTTGGGAAGACTTTGAACAGTGGTTATGGAAGGGCATTCTGAGCAGAGGGAAGAGAATGAGCATACAGAGTGTGATCACCAAGCATAGGTCAAATTAAAGTTTCCTTAGGGCCCTTTTTCGGACCATTTCTGGGCTATTCTGTGTTTGGGGGAGGCCCTCTGACTCTTATGAAGCCCACATTTCCTGCAAAAACAAAACTGCTAGGAAGAATTTAATGTTGTTTCTCAAGGATCTGGTTATGAAATTCTTAACATGTGGGATTCCTTATTCATTAGCATTATTTGGCTATTATTTCCCTGTGATAATGCATGAAAATTAGATAAATACAAAATGACCTTGTTCTCTATGATTAGTTAAACATATGTTGATTTAAAAGCATCTGGGGGAAAAATGCCTCCTGAATTTTGTTATATCCTTATTTTTTGCCTCTACAATTGTACCTGTTAGATGAGACCAGGCTACTTCCACAGAATAAGCCTGGTAAAGTCCTGTGATGTGAGGCATCAAGGCAGAGTTTTTTCATGAGTGACAGCATTATTATTCCCCTTCTCCTTAGTGACTAGGAAGTATAAAACATACTTGCATAGGTCACCTGGAAAATGGTGTTTCCCTCATGGCCAGTTTTATCCTGCCTTCAGGGGGGAAAAGCTATTTAATAGATAAAATTCTAAAAATGAGAAAACCTCTGTTGTAGGTTTATGTACTGGACCGACTGGGGAAGACAGCCTAAGATAGAACGTGCCTGGATGGACGGACAGCAACGGCAAACCCTGGTGTCCAACGACCTTGGCTGGCCGACTGGCCTTTCCATTGATTATTTGAACAATGACCGGATCTACTGGAGTGATTCCAAAGAGAACATTATCGAGTCCATAAAACACGATGGGACTGATAGGAGACTTGTTTCAGCGGGTGGTTAGTAATAGCCTTGATTTTATTTTGCTTTTGGAACTCTTGACTACTAGTGAATATGCTTTTTCTGTTTTCTCAAGATAGGAGTCTTCAATTCTTTACTCATTTCAAAAATAACTTAGATGCAATTTCTGCATTTTTTCTAAACTGGTTGTTGAAATGTAAATGAATAATATTTAAGAGAAAAAAGTAATAAAAAATAGAGTTTTGAGTTCAGTTGCTTTTATGGATATGTACAAGTGCTAGTCTGTTAATGTCTAAGTACTATTGGACATATTAGTACATAATGTGACAAAAAATTCTATAATCAACTTTCACCATTGTAAACATGGAAGGATAATAATAGTTAATATTTATTTGAGCCTTTAAAATTTGCAAAGCAGGATATTTGTATTATCTCAGTTGATTTTAACAACAACCTTATGAGGTTAGTTACTATTTTCATTTCTATTTTACAAATGAGGAAATTGAGGCTGGGATATATTAAGTATCTTGTTTAATTAAGGGTCTGAGGTATGATTTGAATTCAAGTCTTCCTGACTCCAAATCCAACACTCTATCTAAGGTGCCTTCTGGAGGATAGCTTTTGGTGTTTTCTAGATATGTGCTGAACCATTCCTAATCCAGCACTCCAAAGAAGAACTGTTAAGAAATCGTACGCATATTATTCTCAGCAAAGGAAGCAGACATTATTCTTGAGTGACCATAATTGACTTGTATTCAGAGAAAAAAAAAGGTGCAAACATAATATGAAAGATTTTCCCCCTTAAGATAAGATAGAAAAATGTGAAACTGAAAAAGATATTTCCCATGAATGATGTCAGACACCATAGATTAGACTAGAATAATTTCTTTCATTTTGATTCTTCAGTGCAGAGGGCATTTACATGACAGCATCTGCTGATAGAGATCTGAGTTATGGCTCTCTGATGACATTCCAGTTGAATGTTCCACGAATTTCAAGACTTTGAGTTAGGCATTAAGATTTTAATTTTGGGAGAATTATGTCTGACACAGAAGTGGTGCTGGAGACTTGCTTTTTAATTAACCAAAGGCTGTTTTTCTTTTTTCTTCCTTCTCCTGCCCCTGGTCGAGAAGTAGGGAACCCTTACAGCCTGGATGTCTTTGAAGGCCATTTATACTGGACCTCTAAGGAAAAGGGTGAAGTCTGGAAAGAAGATAAATTCGGGAGGGGAGACAGAGTGAAAGTGCTGACAGTAAACCCTTGGCTCACTCAAGTTCGGATCTATCATCAGCACAGATATAATAATTCAGGTAATCACCAGTTATGGAATGAGATGTTCCCTATTATCTGAAAACTGCTATTCCAAATTAATAGCTGTGCTGTCAGAACACTTGGTAGGATATTGCTACATCTCTTAGTGCATGAAAAGTTTTCAGTATTTTGACCTAATAAAAGTGAGATTGATGTTACCAACTGAAATATAATTATTAATACCCCTAGATAATAGTCATAAAGTAAAAATATTTCAGTCTTCTTCTGGAGTTCATGGGACATGGGGTCATAAAGTGTCCAGAGAAAGCCACAAAATCTCCAGGTCCTAAAACACAGTTTCAGTGTGATTTTTTTTTTTTTGGTCCAAGTAGTGTGACAGGATGGTTCTAAACTTGGTCTTGTGGCTTTTAAGAGCAGAATAAGCCCCAAGAATTGCATAACCAGGATATACACACCAGATGCACCAAACCCCTGTTAAATTAGTTCAAAGTCTTAACCTAACCATCAGTTGCATCTCTCTGAGTTCAGAAATTTTATGTATCTTTTCCAGATGAATATAAATGTTTTTCCTGTTTTTATAGATTTATAATTTTATATACTTGTTCACAAATTTAGCTGCACTTAAGGAAGGCTTTTATCCTTCAGAGTGGTATTAGAAAGAACACAAAATTAGAAATTAGGAGATTTGGATTCTAGTCTCAGTTCTGTCACCCAGCAGCTATGTGACTTTGGGCATGTTGTCTGCCCTCTCTGATTCTCAGCTTCATCTTCTGGGAAATGAGGGAGTTGGAGTGGAGATCCTTAGGGCTCTTCTGTTTCTGAGGTCCTAAGAGTCTATGTGCCTGGCATGGGGCCTTGCAGCATAATAATAGGTGCTTTGGAGAGCTAAGAAACTGTAATCCTCTTAAGCTTTCCGAGTCTTCATTTGGTCACTAGTGCCCTCCATGCCACCATCCTCCTGACTGTCTCCACTTCTCAGTTGAAAAAGACCATCACTCTTCATATGTTTCATAGCACTTTGCTTGGACTTCATTGCATTTATCGGGAACTCCCAATAAGGAAACTCCCTCTACTACTTCACATTGGCACCGGCTTGTCTTGGTCTTGAGAGGTTAAATAGCTTCCCCAGGGTCATATAGCTTGTATATATGTATGTATGCACAGACTTGAACCAAGGTCTTTCTGACTCTGGGGCTGGCTTTGTATACAGTATGTCAAGCTGCCTCTCCATTATGGGCTATAAAATAACATCCCCTTTCCCCCCATTTTCTTTGACTCCTGAGGTTATTTAAAATAATTTCTTTGAAGATGGGTTCTTGACCCTCTGTTCCCTCTAGCCTTTATACAGTTTCACTTACAGAGCAGTAAAGTTGATTTTTCTTTTTTTAAAACCATTTAAGTAGTATTTTATTTTCCCCCAATTACATGTAAAACAATTTTAATATTAATTTTTAAAATTTTTAGTTCTAAATTCTCTTCCTCCCTCCCTGCCACCCTCATTGAGAAGGCAAGCAATTTAATATAGGTTGTGTTTGTGTAGTCATGCAAAACATATTTCCATTTTAGTCATGTTATAAAAGAAATCATAGACCAAAAAAAACCCCAGGAAAAATAAAGCAAAAATAAGTATGCTTCATTTGTATTCAGACTCCATCAGTTCTTTCTCTAGAGATGGATAACACTTTTCATAAGTCCTTCAGAGTTGTCCTAGATCATTGTGTTGCCAAGAATAGCTAAGTCATTCACAGCTGATCATCTTACAATATTGCTTTTACTGTGTATGATATCTTCCTGGTTCTACTCATTTCACTTTACATCAGTTCGTGCAAGTATAAAGTTGATTTTTCCTGTGGGTTTTGTGGAATCTGTGCCTGGCTGAGAGCAGGTTATTATTAAATGCTTGTTGATTGGGTAATTGATTTAGAGGTTCCAGGGACCCTAGAGATCACCTAGCTGGGTCTTACAAGTGAAGAAACTGGTCCAGAGAAGTTACTAAGTAGTTTACAATGAGGATTTGATGTCCCATCCTCTGACTCCAAATTGTAGCCTCTTTCTACAATACCATGTTTTATCTTGGAGGCTATGCTGGCAGAACACAGAAACAGAAATTCCTAACCTGGGATCTGTTAACTTGGTTTCTAAAAGCATTTTGATTAGTGCATTGCAATTGAATTGGTTTCCTTCGTAATCCTAAGTATTTTATCTTATGCATCAAAAAGCATCATTTTTGGGAAGGAGTTCACAGGCTTTCCCAGACTATCAAAGGGGTCCATGACTGTAAAAGAGGTTCAGAATCCCTGGTCTAGCAGATCCTACCAAGCAGCAGTGGCTTTGAGGACAGGCTTGGTCTTTCTCTATATGTCTGTTCTCCTAAATCCAACCTAGTTATTTTTGCTCATTGTCAGAAAGTTATAGTGATATCTTATATGGAGCTGTTTTGCAGAATATTCTGTGATCTTTGATAAAATCAAATTTTGATGACCGTGAGCTGTTATGATAGAGTCTTATTATATTTACTGAACACTTATATATTACCTACCACCAGCAATGTGCTAGAGCCAACTCATAACTGTCTTGATGGAGCCAATTGTTAATTTTTTAGTTTGAGTATTTAAACCATGGAAATAAGCAAATATTATAAATTAGAACTTGATTTATTATTTTTCTGATTGTCTAGACTTAAAAAAGTGATGGAGAAAATATTCATAATGCAAATTAAACTTAAAAGTGTATTGCACCCACCCACCCCCAAGAGCTGGTTATTAAATATTTACTAGCACACCAGTATACTAGATACTGGTGTTGTATTAGGAACAATAGATAGGGCCCCCTAGCCTCAAAATACTAATAGTCTAACTGGGAAAGATGACTAACCAGCACATATTCAACAGAAAATGTGACTGTTTCAGTAACTAAGGGAGATGAAAGGAAGAATGGGAAGAGGATAATGTTGATTTATTGGAGAAGAGGTAGAATTTATTAGGTAAGTTATCTAAGGGGCCTTTGACTCTGCATCCACTTTGATGCTGCGTGGATTCCACAGTTACATAGATGAGAAGCTCCTAGAGCCATCAGTTTAGGGCAGTCCAAAGTTGATCAGTGTGGTACCGCGGAAATACTGATGCATTTTCTGAGTTACGACTTGTTTCCTCCCCAGGCAAATCAGGTTGGTGACTACATATTACTTACTCTTTCCCCTCCCCTTCATTTTAGTGCCCAACGTTTGTAAAGATGTATGCAGCCACCTCTGCTTGCTGAGACCCGGAGGTTACACCTGCAGCTGCCCACAAGGCTCTCGTTTTGTGGAAGGGAGCAATACAGAATGTGACGCAGGTAAAGATGCTGCTAGAAAGCACAGCCGTAGTGGGAGCCTCGGAAGGGTTTTCTGCTTTTCTTTTGCATGTTCTCCTTCTGTGTTGGCTGGAAGCAAGCAACTGAATTCTCCTGGTCCCTTCTTCCCTCTTACCATCTTCTGGGTAAATCTCAACTCCAAATGGCAAACCACACTCTACTTTCTCTGCATTTTGAACGGGATATAATAGCTGCAGAAAGTGGGACTGGATGAATAGCAGTGGATGAATAAGTACAAGCCTAGTTAAGTATGAGGATAGCCAAATTTCCTGTTCAAGCACTCTTGTCTTAGAGACGTCTGGTGGCACAGTGGATAGAGTGCTGGGCCTGGAATCAGGAAGACCTGAATTCAAATTTAACCTCAGATCCTTCCAAGATGTATGACCCTGGGAAAGTCACTTAACCTTTGGTTGCCTAAGTTCCCTCAACTCTAAAATGGAGATAATAATAGCATCTACTTCTCAGTATTGTTGTGAGGACCAAGTGAGACAATATTTTTTAAAAAGTGCTTAACATAGCACGGTGCCTAGAATATAGTAGGCATTGTATAAACGCTTATTTCCTTCCCTTATCCCAAGGGAAAGCCAGTGGGCCAGACAAAAATTTTGTGTTCTAATGATTTCTAGGTACTTTTTGGCCAGTTAGCCCACCATTGGTATCTGACTGAGGCCTCCTCAGTGTCTCTGACCCTCCCATTGTGTCTTCCTGTGAGGAAGTTTCTAATATTTTGTTTCATGAACAAGACCAGCTCTTCCTTGATCTGCCCCAGGAAAGATTCCTATTAGGCTGCAATCTTCTGGCCTCAAAAATTACTTATAGTTCTTGCTATAAAGTTTGAACTATAAAATCTTCATGCACCTTTGGCATGGAGGCAATCTCCTTGGAAAGATGCTGCCCCTGCAGCAAATGGTTATGTAGTAGGGGAGATCAGTATGTCCCTTCCACGCTCATTTTAGAACTTTGGCAGCATCAGCAAAGTCATATCTGGAATTGGAATAGTCAATAAACATTTATTAAGGGCAGCTAGGTGGTGCAGTAGGTAAAGCATTGGGCCTGGAGTCAGGAAGACCTGAGTTCAAATCCAGTTTTAAACACTTACTAGCTGTGTGACCCCGGACACGTCATTAACTCTGTTTGCCTCAGTGTCCTCATCTGTAAAACAGGCTGGAGAAGGAAATGGCAAACTACTCCAGTATCTCTACCAAGAGAACTCCAAAAGGGGTCATCAAGAGTCCGACACAACTGAAACAACTGAACAACAACAACATTTATTAAGTCCTCATTATGTGTTAGATATTGTGCTGTGAAGAAAAGCAAAAACATGGTGGTTGAGGATCAGAATGGAAATGGGGAATCTTGTTATTATCCCAATATTTCTGTGGCTAATCTATTCTTGGATGAGGCACTGTCTGTCTGTGTCTGCTTTATACATTCAGAATAATGATAATGTTCTGTTACACAGGAGGCATTATGGATTAACTAGGATCTAAGCCGTGTTATGTGCATGATAATTATGATAATTCAGCCATAAACCATATTGCTCATAGAAGATGACTTAATCAATTGATATAGATGAGATACAGAAAGGATTTGCATAGCTCTGGATATTTGTCCCATACCATGCCAGTTTGACTTTGTTGAAGAGATTTTCTCCTGGTTGTTTTGCATCATCTGCTTCTCTTTTTTTTGGTGCAGTCAATTGGCTCAAGACTTTCTTTCAGGAGAACTAAATATCAGGTCAACCAAGCTTATTCATTATGACAGTGCTTCCAAAAAGCCCCTGGATTTCACTCATTCATTCAGTCATTCATTCTTTCATTCATTCACTCATTCAATAAATAATAAATGAATGTTTTCTATGGAAAAGGCAGTGTAATATCAGTGACCATGAAGGTCTCACTATAGGAGAAAGTAAAGCATATCTCAATATCACTGTGGAACAGACTGGGAGTGTAGGTATTTGAACAAGGACTGTTTTACAGGGCTTCCAAAATGCGACCAGGTTTATATACCTAAGCTGAGAAATTCTGTTCACCTTTATGGAAGTTTGGGTGTCCTGAACTAAAGTCTTCTTTTGGTTGGATGTTCAGAAAAGATTTCTGCAAGCCTTTAGGAATTAGGATTTTTAAGGCATAATAGGGAGGTAAAAAGATGATTAAGATATTTCCCTGTCTTCATGAAACATACAACTTAGTAAGACACAAACCAATGTCAACCATATTGGTGCCATTAAGGATACACACATTCCATTCTTTTTAATGTTTATGTTCTGGATTCCAGCATTATTCATTCTGGACAAGAGGAATTTTGAAATTTTCCATTTTCCTTCTGTTTAAAATATACTTCTACTTCATAATTCATTATTATTTGGTAAGGGTATTCATTTGATCTATGTGTGGGGTAATATTTTGAAAGGAGAGTTACGTGTACCCCTGGCAGTAAGGGTGAACAAGGTTTTGCATGGTACAGTATGCTCTGCTGAGTATGGCTTATTAACACATGCATGGCTTTCAATTTCTGCAGCCATTGAATCTCCCCCAACCATGCCCCCAGCATGCAGGTGTATGTATGGAGGAACATGCTATGTTGATGAAAGTGGTCTCCCCAAATGCAAGTAAGTCAAAATATGGAGGTCAGATTTTTTGGTTTTGCTTCATATAGGGCAATTTCGTACTTCAACATAACCATGAAAATAAGTAGAAAAGTCTTATTGGTCCACCAATTTTTCAAACAGCTTGCTCCTTTTGGGACCTATATTTCAGAGAAATGAAGCCAGACTCTTCTACGTATTTGGATTGCTAATCACCATAGAGTAACGGGAGAATGGCTATTGGTAGATGCCTTAGTATGGAGGCAGGGGTTATGCTGATGAATTAAGGTAAAAAACTATTCAATAAATTCAGCATACATGTATTAGTGACTTATTATGTGCAAGGAACTATGAAGACTGCTAGATATGGAGGCTACCTCTAGGACATTTCTTGAAACCATTCTCCTCACCTGAACTCTCATGGCCAACCTGTGGGCTATGGATCCAGACTTTCATCACCTCTCACCTAGGCAGTAGGTTAACAGCAACAATTTCTTGGGAAGAGTTCCTATGCTCAAAATAACATAAGCTACATAGATTAATTGAAGAAAAATATTTTACTGAAGAATGCAGAAGACAAGAATGCAATCCTTATGTCTCTTCCCCATCTTCAGCTACACAGAAAAAAAAAAGAAATCAATCGTTGTAAATACTTAGTCTGAACCTGTAGATGCCACTGGTGTACCACCGAAAGGGAATTTTCATGCAAATTGCTATTATTTTCCATTTGACATTTTAAAAGTTTTTTTTTTTAGGCTAAATAGGACCCATGCAATAACTACTTGTCTAATTCAATGTGGAATTACTTAGTCAAAGCTGAATGGGGGTGTGACTTAAGTTAATAATACGAATGTGTGTTAAAAATGACAGACAATGAATGATGTTAATTGCATTTTCAGGTGTCCTAATGGTTACACTGGAAATTACTGTGAATTAGGATTTGCAAGAGGAATGCCTCCAGGAACAAGTAAGATTTAAGAATGTGGGGGACCTGCTTGTTCCTTTACTTTACTATGATATAATCTGGGGCAGCTAAGTGGTACAGTGGATAGAGTGCTGGGCTGAGAACCTGGAAGTTTCATCTTCCTAAGTTTAACTCCTGCCTCAAACACTTACTAACTGTGTGACCCAGGGAAGTCAATTAACTCTGTTTGCCTCAGTTTCCTCATCTGTCAAATGAACTGGAGAAGGAAATGGCAAATCACCACAGTATCCTTGCCAAGAAAACCCCAAATAGGATCATGAGAGTCAGACATGATAGAAAAATGACTGAACAATGATATAATCAGTTGAATCTATTCTTTCAGTTTTCTGTGTTGGCTATTAAGCTTGTCAGGCCTTTCCCTCCCAGAGTTTACTCACTTATCTTTCTGTCTTTTACAGCAGCAGTCGCAGTATTGCTGACAATCGTCTTGATCCTCCTGATTGGTGCTTTGGTGATCGGAGGGTTTTTTAACTACAAGAGAACTGGTTCCCTTCTGCCATCTCTCCCTAAGCTGCCAAGGTGGGATGCTGATTTTAGATTTTGTGCAATAGACTTTCTGTTCCTTTAGCTTTATCAATTACTGCCCCCTTCCCCAGTTAAAATAGAAACAGCCTTCTCTCAATGTACATTTCACCTATTCTATTAAAAAAAATAGTCAACAAGCATCCAAAATCCTTGTTTTCTCAACATTTTTACTAGATACTGCTTTAAAGCTAAAATAACAAGCAATTAATTTATTTCTAAAATGTTCATGTTACATAGAAGTCTAGGTTACATTTCAGATAATCTCTCTGTCTCTCCCTCGGTCTGTCTTCTGTCTCTGTTGCTTTCTCTCTCTCTCTCTCTTTCCTACCCCATCCTATAACATATGTACATTCAGAGTATGAACTGAGACTTTTTTTTCTGAAGAATTAATGAGTAATAAAAAACTGCAAGCACTTCTCCTTGCTTTTTCCTTTTTTTAAAATTTTGCTATCTTGTTTCTATATCATGTACATCTTCTAGTGTATTTTTTCTCCTATTTCCTCCTTCCCCCACCCAGAAAACCATCTCTTATAACCAAGAATAAAAAAAAAGACAAAGAAAAAGTTTTACAAAACCAATTCATTGAAAAAATCTAACAAAAAAATCTATTCTAGACCCATAGTCCCTAATTGGACAACTAGATGGCACAGTGGATAGAGCACTGGGTCTGGAGTCAAGATGACCTGAGTTCACAACTGGCCTCCGACATTAACTGTGTGACCCTGGGCAAGTCACTTAACCCTGTTTGCCTCAGTTTCTTCATCTGTAAAATGATCTTGATAAGGAAATGGCAAACCATTCCAGTATCTTTGTCAAGAAAACCCCAAGGGGCAGCTAGGTGGTACAGTAGATAGAGCACTGGCCCTGGATTCAGGAAGACCTGAGTTCAAATCTGGCCTCGAACACATAACACTTACTAGCTGTGTGACCCTGGGCAAGTCACTTAACCCCATTGCCTAGCCAAAAAAAAAGGGACCTTAGAGGTCTCATCCAGATTACTCATTTGGGACAGCTAGGTGGTGCAGTGGATAGAGCATTGACCCTGAAGTCAGGAGTACCTGAGTTCAAATCTGGCCTCAGACCAAACATTTGACACTTACTAGCTCTGTGACCCTGGGCAAGTCACTTAACCCCAACTGCCTAAGCAAAAAACAAAAAAACCCCAAAAAAACAAAAAACGAAAAAAAAAACCCAAATGGGGTCACAAAGGGTTGGACACAACTGAAATGACTGAATAGCAACAATCTCTAATGCCTGCAAAGAAGCTGGGGAAAGACATTTTCCTGTCTTTCCTTCAGGGTCAAGATTGGGCATTATAATTTTGTGAATGTAATACAATAACTGAACTCAGGTTCAGTTGTTTTGTGGTGGCAGTTCTTTTCACTTCCTTTTTTGTAATCATTATGAGTGTTGTTTTCCTGGTTCTGTTTACTTCCCTTCACATCAGTTCATATGTCTTCCCATGCTTCTCTGCATTCATCATATTCATTATTTCTTATTGAATAATAATATTCCATTACATGCATATGCTATAACTTGTTTAACCATTCCCCAATTGATAGGGTTCATTTTGTTTCCAGTTCTTTACTACTACAAAAAAAAATGCTATGAATATTTGGATGTATATGAGGCCCTTTTGGGGGGATTTATTGACCTCCAAGGAGTTTATGCTTAGCAGTGGGGTCTCTGGGACAAAGAATGGACATTTTAGTCTTTTTCTTTACTAATTCCTGATTGGCAAGCACTCTTCCAAAGGATCCCTTTGGTTTTCTTTCAGCTTAAGCAGTCTAGTAAAATCTACAGAAAATGGCAGTGGTGTGACTTTCAGATCAGGGGCTGATGTGAGCATGGATATTGGAGTATCAGGTTTTGGGCCTGATTCTGCTATTGACAGAGCAATGCAAATGGTAAGGGCCATTTCAAATGGATCTTTAAAATGTGGAGCCATCTTCATTGTTTTGGATTTCTTTCTCTCTTGTTTAGGTATGGGTTCGATAGAAGCATTTTTTGAAAGGACAGAAATGTACTAAAGTCTTCTGATCATTTTCTTTACAAGTTAGATTTTAGTAATACACAATTAATGCAAAGAAAAAATGGGTTATTTGTAATCTATCAATGTTTTGAAAGTAGAAATAAAATTAGTATTTTCTGGGACCTTTTAGTTCTAAACAGAATTTGATTTGCTAAAATCTCTTATACAGCCTCAGAAGTATAAGGTTTTTCTTCAATCCTTTCTTTTCTGGGGCCATTTTGTATGTATTTGGGGATAAGAATTTTTTTTGACTGATATGGCATATTTTTCTTTTTACTTTTTAGTTGGTATCCTCCTTCCTTATAATTTTATGCTATCTGTCATATCAGAAGTATGATTCCTCCTCAGTCACTCCCTCTAATCATTTTTCTCATTCACTAACTTGTCTATTTTCTGCTGTCCACATGTAACCGACAAGATTCATAGCTTGTGCTTTGGATAGCAAGTGGATACTCAATGTGAAAGAAACTCTACCAATGAATGAATTTTTAAAAAAGCATTTCTTAGGCACTTACTACATGCTAAGTACTGTCCTAAATGTTGTAGATATAAATATGAAAACCCCCACTCCTTTCCTGCTTTCAAGGATGAGGATGGGGGAGAATACATACAGGGGAGTGGTAGCTGGGGAGGAGCATTTTGACTTGACAAGTCACTGGGATGGTAAGTGGAACCATAGGGGATAGACTGATATACTTTTTTTTTTTAGTAGAAATGACAGTATTGATTCATTTAGGTTTCCAAAACTTCAGAATGCAGAGGTGGTATAGCATGGAGAACATGGCCAGGAGAAAAATGAATCATGCCTGAGGACTTTGAGATATGGTGGGCCATGTGAGGCTGTCATCCATAAGGAAAGCAGTTCTAGTGTCACTGAATTTATATTTAGATAATGCTTAGATAATGCCATCTTCCATAAAGCCCATGTCTCTGTTGCCTTTTTGTTTTCAAGGTCTTTAAGATAATTTCTTTCTCTTTGGCTAATTTTGCTGACAACAAACAGTGAGACATTTGAAGTCACTGTATACCTGGTGTTGGGGATTGTGACAATAGCATCATTTTCTTTCTCAGAATGAAAACTTTGCTGTGGAGACAGGGAAGCAGCCCATCATATTTGAAAATCCAATGTATGCAGCCAGAGACAGTGTGGTCAATGTTGATCAGCAGGCCCCGGTGAGAACTGAACACTCTTCCTTTTTGATGAGCTCTTCTGGTGCTGTTCTTTCCCTGTTTTTCTTTTGTCCAGTTGCATCAATTTTAAAACCTCTTTTAATTTCTCCTCACAAACAGACAGAAGCACATAAATGAATTTAGTTAATTTCTAACTTTGACTTTTGGCAAAGATGGGGTGGAGTCAAGATGTTACAGCAATATTTAAAAAATCAGAACTATTTTATGTCCCATAAACATTGTTGAAAGTTTAGAGTTCTTCTCTGGTTGTATCAAGAAGCTCTTCATTTTGGCTTGCATAAAGCCAAGTAATTACAACTCCAACAATGGACAGTATTTCACCAGGAAGGAGAGAAGAGAAAAAGAGAAGGGAGAGGAGGCCTCAGAGCTTAGGATGCAGCAGCCAAAACCATTTTTTGTCTTCTCTTGCTAAGCATGAATTCATTCTTAACACTTAGATTTTCATAGGAATGACAACAGACGGCATATTTAAATGTCAGACTGAATTGTTTCCTTACTTAGGACGAGAATATTTAGAGTACTGAAAACATTTAACTAACCTTCTGATGTGTGGTTATCAAAGCTCTAATGTCACGTCATTACTAAAGCTTTGTTTTGTTTGTTGTTTGCTCCTCAGCTATGCCTCTGTAGAATACAAGTAGAATAAATTTAATGATGGACCTAAAACATAGCTTATGAACATATAAGAAATGTAGTATGCTCTGTCTGTCCATTCTTTAAAATCGATGTTAGATACTATAATACTTTCTTTTCAGGAAGGATCTCTATGCCAGTAGAAATGTAGAAAATTTCTGGAAGGTTAATTATCACATTTATCTCTATAGTTTCTAATGTTACAAATTAATAAGCATTTATTAAATGAGTGTTATGTGTCAGAAATTATTCCAAGCCCTGAAGATGCAAAAACAAAAACAAAATTAAAAAAAAAAACACAAGCTCAACCCAGAAAAGAAAAACAGGCTTAGTTCTCAAGGACTATACATTCAAATGGAGGAGATAACACAGACACAGCTAAGTATATGCTTGATACATACAGAGTAGGTGGAGGCAGCCTTAGAGGTAAAGGTACCAGCAGCTGAGAGGTCTGGGAAAGTCCTCCTGCTGAAGGTGGCACATGAATCCCGGAGGAAGCCAGAGATTCTAAGAGGTGGGGGTCAGGAGGCATAGGCATAAGGGACATATGCATATGGGACAGTCAGTACAAACGTATGGAGAAGGGAGATTGAGCACCGTATGTGAAAAACAATGGTAAGCAGGGTAGTATGACTAGACCATGGAGTGCAGGCAAGAAGGTAATATGTAAGAAAACTGGAAAAATAGGAAGAGTCCACATTGTGAAGAGTATAAATGCCAAATGGAAGAGTTTAGATGTGATCCTAAAGAAACAGGCAATCACTGTAGTTTATTGAATAGGGGGAATGACATGGTCAGCCCTATGCATGAGGAAAATCATTTTGGCAGCTGATTGGAGAATAGATTGAATGGAGAAGGAACAGATGAGACGGGGGACCAGTTAGCAAACTACTACAATGTTCTAGTGTCTAGGCAATAAAGGGCAGAACCTGGATGGTGGTTGTGTACATGGAGAAGAGGGCCATAGCTGAAAGCTGTTGTGGAGAAAGAAATTATAAGATTTAGCAACCTTCTGGATATGCGGGGTGAGAGTGAGTATTCCAGGATGACAGCAAGATTGTGAACTCAGGTGGCTAGAAGGATGGTGATGCCCTCGACTGTAGTAGGGAATTTTTGGAAAAGGACTATGTTTGGAAGGAAAAATTCTAATACTCCAGGGAGAAAATTTCCAGTTTAACAAAGGGTTCAGATAAAAACGATAACCTAAAGTAAGATTAATTATTCTAAAATATTTCCTGTGGCCCCACAGTATTCTATTATTCTAAATGTGTTTATTAGAATATACAACTGAATTCTTTTAATCAAGTACTATAGAGAGCTTTGGGAAGAAATGGAATTGTAAGAAGGGCCAGAAACATATTTAATAAATCTGATTGTGACTGTTATAGAGTTTGGAGATTTTTTTTATCCTCTAATCATAGTACTCATTTAGTATTTAATGTTTTTGTCTTCTGGAAAGTGGGACAGTCTTTGTACTCTCTGCTAGTGCATGGAATTTTCCTTGTGCTATCAAAAGAAAATATAACTTCAAGGATATGGGAGAGCAAAATACCCAATGAACGAAGTGATTGAAATGAATGAAACATTTGAGAAATTCTGTTTTTTATGTTTCAGCTAGTGATTTTATACTGTTGGGGGCCAGACTTTCAATTTTTGTTCTTAAAGAGCAAATCATTTCTCCTTACTCTTCAGCTAAAGTCTCTTAATCTGAAATTTCTAATTGAGTTTTAATTATTATTTCATCTCTTTGGAGCTGGATAAAAAGGTTTAATGTGTTTACAGGTAACTGAATTCAGAAATGAGGATAATCCAAATTATGAAAATCCCATCAGTTCTTCAGAAATTGTTGTTGATGAAAAGCAACCTTCTACAAGTGCAGAAACAACACAAGCAACAGAAACTGCCCAGGTATGCTGTGCTTGATTTTAAGAGACCTTTCAATTTTGCCTTTAGTTTTGTCTTTGTCAGCTCCAGAGCTATGGGTGTTTCTATGTAAAACTAAGAAACCCTGAATCTCAGATCCTCAGGAGTGCAGAGCTAATGCTTCTCCCCTCCCTCACGGCCCCCTCCCTGCTGTCTCCCTGCACCTCTCCAAGTAACATGCAAGCAACATTAGATAGATGTGTGATGAATACTCTGGTTTCTAAGTATTGGAAGCTTCATGCAATATTTAACATTTAAAAAAAAGGAAGGACAACAGACTCTTACAGTCTGGCTTCTTTACATTCTGGGATGTGACTTTAACAAAGTTTGATTTAATGTTTATAGAAAACCCACAGTGATAAAAGAGACATAAAATATAGCTTATTATAGATCCAGAGCTGGAAAAGACCTTCGGGGCCTGTTTAGACCTCCTTTTACAGATGGGAAACTGAGACTCAGAGTGGTTAGGCCATTTCCCTAAAGTCACACAGGTGACCAGGATTCAATCCCAGGTCCTCAGACTTTAAAGCTGGTGCTCTTTTCTTGGTAAGATATGTCCTAGTGTGATATATTTGCCAAGTTTTATGACATTTCCAGACTACAGCATCCATGCATAGAAATTTTTTTCCTTAAATGAATCTAATTATTGTGTCCTTCAGAGGTATAAAATACAAAATGAGTGCTATTAAACCACATTAAAATAAAATTGGAAAATATTTAACAAAATGAATAGAAGTACAATAGAATAGAAAATGTTAATATGTGATTTTCTAAGTCTCTATGCAGGGTCCTTATGTATGGGTTAGCGGCCACCAGCGTCTCTTTGAATTTGATACCACTGATGTACTTGGGTATTTGCTATATTGAATGTTGTTGTTCAGTGATGTCTGACTCTTCATAACCTTGTGGACCGTGTCAAGCCAATACTGTCCATGGAGTTTTCTTGGCAAAGATACTGGAGTGGTCTCCCATTTCATTCTCCAGCTCATTTCACAGATGAGGAAACTGATGCAAGCAGGGTGAAGTGACTTGCCCAGGGTCACATAGCTAATAAGTGTCTGAGGCTGGATTTGAACTCAGATCTTCCTGACTCCAGGCCCAGTGCTTTATCCACTGAGCCATCTCCCAATATTGAATATATACATGTACACGTCTGTGGAATTGAATTGTTGGGCAACTGAGCCACTGTATTTATTAACTTTTGCCACTGGGTGGCAATCGGATGCACTTTTGACATAGTCCAATAGCACTTACGCTTTATGGCCACCAGATGGCTTTTGTACTCTTTCTCTGTCTGGGCAATCGGGCTTTAAAAAATTAAAAGCCTGTAATATATAACCTTATTACCAGAGTCTCGTCATGAGAAATTCAGTGGATTAAAAAATTCAAGTCTACTTATTTTTTAAGAAAAATGCATATCATAGGTAATTATAAATATATTCAAGAAGCTTTTTTTTTTTAGTTTAGTTGTACATAATAATACAAGTCAAAGTGCAATTAGGCACCTTTCTCTCTTATATTATTAGAATTAATCAAATTATATAGTTTATGAGCAGATCTGGCTTCTACTCATATGGATTTATAATCCTCTTTAAAGTTACATAAATGAATCTCAAAATATTCATAAATATAAAGTGTAGGAGGCTCGTCTAGAGAACAATCTGTTTGAAAGAACTCTGGAGATTTTATTGACTTACAGCTCAATATGAGTCTGCTGTGTGTCTAGGCTTCCAAAAAAAAAAAACCTGATTCAATCTTAGACTTTGCTAAAAGTGTTAGGCCCCCGGTATTCTGACCTGGTCCAATCACATCTAGAGAATTGTGCTCAGTTCTGAGGCCATGTTTTGAGACAGATATTAAAAAGCTAGAGCTCACTCACAAGAGGACAAGTATAGCGTGAGGGCCTGGGGACCATGCCACATGATAAATACTTGAAGGAACTGGGAATATTCTGGAGAAATGAAGACTTAGGGGAGATATGCTGTCTTTAGATATTTGCAAACTTGTCACATAGAATGGAATGGAATGGAATAAGCCTTTAGATAGTGTCTACTTTGTGCTATGTACAAATATTATTTTATTTGATCCTCTGAGGTAGGTTCTATTGTTATCCTCATTTTACAGTTGAAGAAACTGAGGCAAACAGAGGTTAAATTTTTGGTGGTCATCCACCTCATTGGAGGGTAGATTCAGTTGTTGACTCATGTGCCATCTAAGCCCTATGAGTAGTCACATAGCATATGTTAAGGGGAAAAGCATGGTAGGAGGGAAGGTTCCCCTGTAGTGATGTGAGTAGGAAAGGAGTATAGGGCAGGTATCTAGTCTTTTTGCTGCTTGGTGTGCCTAGATAGGTCCTGGCACGGCCAACTTCTGGGGAAGTAGGTGAGGGGTTCTCTTCTAATTCTGAGATTTTCTGTAATTTTCTGATCTATGCTCTAAAGCTCTGATTCTTACTTTATGGAAGATAAACCATCTAGAGTTTTTTTAAAGAAAAGTCTGAAAATTATTCATTAGTTTCTTTTGAAATCAGATCCCTAGCTATTCAATGTGGTTTGAAAACTGCCTTTCAGGTCTCAGCCCTGTGCCTTTGCCTAGCTCCCACATCAGTACAAGGTCTTTTCTCTTAGCCAGTAGCTCTTTTCCACCCCACCCCTCAAGCATCATGAATATCAGGCTGTTACCCTCAAACTAAGTTCACTCTCCTCCCTTCCCCCCCTTGACCCCTTGGTGAACTAGTTCAACTTTACACTTTCTTCTTCTCTTGAGTCCTTTGCTACCTTATTATATTGATGATTTTGCCCTGCCAAGAGTTTAGCCTTGGATTATTCCCACCATCATCTGCCTTTGCTCTTATACACATGCTGCTGAATGAAACAGAAGAAAATCATGAAGCTATGCCAATCAGGTCAACTACAGATTTATGGTACATAACCTCAACCGGGCCCTCACTGCTGCTAGGCAATCCTTTTATATCTGCCTAATTAATGCATTGTCTCACTCACCAGGATGGCTTCCAACCCTTGTAATGCCTCCTCATACTTCCCACAGCTCCCCCTCTCCCTACTCATCTTGTAATGAAACCTAACTTGTACAACTTTTAGGTCTTGATTTTCTCACCTGTGAAATGAAGATATTGAACTTAATGAACAATAAGATTGCTTCCAGCTCTCACCTATGAACTCTGTGTCTCCCTCACAAGTCTTTTTATTTCCAGAATTAATATTTCTTTCCTCACTTTCTTTGGCCATTCTTAGTAAGATCAAGTACCTCACCAGTCTGGTCACCCTCTTTTGTTGTTGTCATTTTTTTCTTAAAATATGACACTTTAAGAAAACATAAATAGTTGAAATGTGGTCTGATTTGGGCAGAGATGAACAGTATTCTCAAACCCTGCATTCTGGAAGCAATACTTCCTTTAATGCAGTGTAACAGTGCATTAGCTTTTTGTTTTGTCTGCCCTGACATACTGTTAACTCATACTGAGGTTACAATCCACTTAATCCCCACATATTTTTTCATAAGAACATTTGTCTGTTCATATTCCTCTCCCCCAATTTTGTACTTGTGATATTAATTTAACATTTTTTATTTATGTTTAGTAGCTATCTATCTTCTATATGGCACCAAAGCTAAAAGTTCAGTGGCTACTCATGGGTCTGAACCCACCACTGATCAGCATAGGAGGGTTGACCTGCTCTCTTTCCAACCTGGGCTGGCTGGTTTGTCCCTCCTCAAGCAACTTGGTGGCGTCTTGCTCCAAGGGGCTCATCGTATTAATGTCAATCTTATTAGCAAGGAGACTTGATTGGCTTAGCCCACTGCAGCTCAGAATTTCCAAGCTCAAAAGAGCTGCCAGTTTTACCCTCCCAAGCAGCAGGGATTGCAGCCCTGCACCACCACGTCTGGATGTTTATTTATTTTTAATCCAAACATAGGGCTTAAAAATAAGAATGAACTTTTAGAAACAGCAATAAGAAAAAAGTGGGAAGTAGATTCACAGTACAGCATAATAAACATAATATAATAACAATAAGATACATAAATAGTCACATATGCTATAAAATATTTTATGAATACTCATTGGATTTTTAAAAAATTGAGTATCAGGCTATAAGTAATGAAACAAGAGTGCTAAATTTGGAGTCAAAGGTCCTGGGTTTAATTGTTGGCTCTGCTTCTCACTACTTGTTGCCAGCTTCAAAAGCTAGTTCTTGGACTTCAGAAGGAATTTCTTAGATGTCTGCCTAAAATTCAGTAGGCTTAGATTTTGCCAGGCAAGGCAAAGTAGGGAGTTCAGAAACAAGAGAGTATTCCTGAAAACTCTGACTCCTGCTTCCTGTGGATGGAGTTTAGAAACTAGATAGAGTATTCCATCTGTCCTTAGTTGTCGGGGTGATGACTTGAGAGAAAAGCCATCTTTAAGAAGAATAGTTTTCAAATTAATTAGAATTTCATGGAACATAGCCCTCACCTTTAACTGTCCTCAGAAGTCCAGCCTATACTTAAATGGAGAATTCCAAATACTAATGTATAATGAATTAGCTGCTTGTGACTCATACCTACAGTTCATATTCAGAGTCATTCTTTTTGACTGGGGGAGGTTGGGGATAAGTGGTCATGAATTAAGATATAAATCAAGAATTTATTGAGAATTCATACCTTCTCCCCAGTGACCAGTGTATCTGGGGCTTTGGGTAGGGTCTTGTCAAAATCTACTCTAAGAGGCTAAGTGGGGATGTTTCATCCTAGTTCTTTACCCAGAACAGTGATTTTTAACCTCTTTTGTATGTCATGGACCCCTTTCATAGTCTGGTGAATCTATATACTCTTTGGAGTGAGGAGTAAAAATACAGATGCAATTTTTTTCCTATCCAAGTTCACACACCTCCTGAAATAAGAACCTCTGTCCCAGATCTTTTGGTAAATTGTTCATGTTTGAATGGATCAAGGAGACATAGAGCTAAAGTGCAAAGAATTATATAAATCTAAGAAAACATCTGTCTTCCATTTAGTAAAGAAGAGAAACCTGCAAACAGGTAGCTTAACAGAGTTTCATCTGACTCAGTTTGATAACCATTGAAAGTAGGCTTGATTTGGGGTCCATGGATCTGATTCTAGCTTTGCCTCTTATTACCTGTGTGATGTCACATAAGCCTTCTACACCTTGGTTTTCTCATCTGCAAATGGAGGGTTGAGGGGTAGACCAGATGACTTCTGATGTTCCTTCTATCTCTAAATGTAAGATCTATATTGATAAAAGTATAGTGCCCATTGAGTCCTGGGGTTCATTCTATGCCTTGCAAAGATTGAGAATTATTAGCCAGATTTTTCCCCTCCTTGACTCCTTCCCATCCCACATTCCATGAACCCTGATTTTTCCATTATAGAGGAAGAAAGGAGCCCACCTATCCATCTCACATGCATTAAAATGTCCATTTATATGTTTTGTATGACTTTGCATGTATAATGGATGGCATATTGTTTTCCTTCTCGAAAGGGGCAGGGGAAGAGCTATAGCTAGAGAGAGAATCTGGAACTGGAAAATTTTAAAATGAATATAAAAATTTTAAAAATTAAATTAAAAACATATCAATTTAGTGTGACCATCGCCACGGTTTCTTTAGGTTCAGTCAAAGTTGGGCACTCATTGTTGCAAGCAAACTGGTATTAGTATAGTAAATCCAGCTGAAGATAACATTTGAAGGAATCCCTGACTTAATGACCATCTCTAGCTTGCTTATTGTTTGTTTCCTGTCAAAGAAAATAAGACCTTGGCTTGAAAGAGAATTTTTCAGTCACGTTTTTCAAAGGGCTGATTTTTTCCTTGAATATTAAACATATCTCCTTCCAAACCAGGCACCTGATGCCCGAGTTTCACAAATGCAGTCTTCCAGCCCTGACAAAGCTCTGGGCAATAACAGATTTGCTTTCACAGGCTGCTCTTTTTTTTTTCCCTCTGTGCACTTTGAGTACCATAGCCTCATGCTCATCAAACAGAGTTCTTGTATCATCATTTTCACTAGATAAAAGAGATGCTGTGGCTTAGACTGAGTGAGTAGGAAAAAGTGGCTAGGGACACTGCAGGGAGTGATTTGCTCAGGATGAAGCCTATTTAACTATCCATCACCACAAACAGTTTGAGGGAAGCCTAGAAGAGGAGTTGACTTTAGGTTTTTTAGTCTTCTTTAGTCATCTCCTCTCCTTTCAATCTGGTCTCATGAATTATTAACTGATGATTCAATGCGATACTTAATGGGGCCAGATGCTCATCTCAGACTTCTATGGTTGAGTGAACCTGTTGCCCCTGGATGCCCAGGGGCTTAGATATTTGTTCCAATGTTGGCTCTACCTGTGATTGTGTGACTGCTTCAAAGGAGGCAGCACTTTAGTTGCTAAGGGTCACTCCAGGGTGACATTAAAGTACTGGGGACTCTCAGCGGGTTTTCTTTCACCTGAAAATATGCTCAAACGAATCCATGTTAGGAACATGAAATCTGAGTGGCTCCATGATATTATTTTTCTAGGCTTTCATTAAAAATGCATTTGATTTCCCTAGGAGATAAAAGCAAAAAAGTTACAAGCTCTACTTCTTATGTTAGGAACCTTTTGATTTTGAACTCAGGCAAGCCCTTATACAGGGTTTTATTACAAAGCCAGGCTGGCTAGTCCACTTAGAAGCATGTGATTCAGGAAATTTTCTGTCTTCCCTCAAAAAAACCTGAGTTCCTAGTCTGATCATACTGAGGAAGATCAAAAACCCAGTAGATTATGGAACAGATTGTTCCAGTTTTTTCAACTGTAAAATGAGTATAATGATACTTATCTTTCAGAGTTGGTATGAGAGAAATGCTTTGTCAACCATAAAACACTACAGAAAGGTGAGATGGTGTAGGGAGAAAAACACTGGTTTAGAGTTAGAAAGAATCCTTCCCTTATAACAGGGATTTTTAACCATTTTTGTGTGTCTTGGACCCCTTTGATAGTCTGGTGAAATTATGGACTCTTCAGAATATTTTGAACCCAATACACATGGGTTAAAATTCTGACGCTACCTTTTGACCCTGAGGAATAATTTAACCCGCATCTCAGACAACTCCTAGGACTTATCTACTAAGTCATGGACAGGTTGGGATCTGGTTGGTAGAGGAATTCTATCATGGATCTTTCTTGATTCCGTTGAACTATGGGTGGCCTCCATACCACAAACCAGGAAAATTATGAAATTTCTGGACTACTTGGAAGATTTCTTAGGGACACAAAGCTACCATCACTCCATCACTTGTCTTTGAAAAGCACAAAACGTAGTCTAGATGCCATCTGGAGTGAGCTGACCCTACTTCCATGCTTTCTGGCAAGATGCAATAGTCAGCAAGAAGAACATTGTCTGTGAGCAAAGGTGTTGAGAGATAGTATATAAATCATCTGATCTGTGGCACTAAGACATGGGCCACCACATCACCAGCCCTCCCACGATGACTTCCAGGTGGGTTTGTTAAGGATTTCGTTATTGTTCGTCATTAGTCTCTGAGGTTCCAGGCCTTTTAAATACTGGTTGGGAAGTGGCTATGCTATAATAAATGGTTATGTGGAAAATCAGCTAAAGAACAGGAAGTCATTGCAGGAAATGATGTCATAATCCAACTTCTTCTCCTTACTTTTGTATAAAACCTAGACCAGATGTTTAGAGCTCCAAGAGAGCTCAGGGGGATGGGACTAGAATTTGTTCTTTAATTGTTATTGGTAACTCCCAGATGAACAATAATAGCTATGTGCCACGCATTGTGCTAAGCACCTTATAAATATCTTGTTTTATCCTCACAAAAACTATGGGAGGTAGGTGCTGTTATTATAGCCATTTTACATATGGGGAAACCGAGGGAGAGGTAGGTGAAGTGACTTGCCCAGGGTCACACATCTGGTAAGTGTCTCAGGTCAGATTTGAACTCAGGTCTTCCTAAATCCAGGCCTGGCTTCTATCCACTGTGTTGCCCAGTTACCCCAATGAAGAAATTCCCTTCACCAGTGCAAGTTAGCAGACAGTTGCCTGAAGAACTCAGGTGTTGTGATTTGTCCAGGATCATTCGGTCAGTATGTATCTGAGGTGAGACTTGAACCCAGGTCTTCCTGGTTTCAAGTCCAGCTCACTATTGATTATGCTTAGTCATTCAGATAAAGAAACTGAGTCCTAGAAAGGATAAATTATTTTCCAAGGAGAATCAGGTCAAAGGCAGCCATGTTTGTTGGGGTTTGCATGTAGTGGATACTTTGACTCTGGATTCAGTGCTTGTCAACTGGTCTACATGTTTTATTTAGACACTGGTATAATGACCCATTACTCAAAGCAAGAGGTAGATGCACTGAAAAATTGAAGGTGGATGGAGCTTTGAAAACTCTTAGGTGAAAAGAAAGAGCACAAAATTGTGTTTCAGTTCAGAGACCATAGATAGTCCTAAAGCATTAACAGGGCCAGCTGAAGAACATGGCCTCAGACTCCTTTGTCTTTCAGAGAAGGAGGTCAAGTGGAAAAATTAAAATCTCATTATTGAAAATTACCTTTTTCCCCCTCCAACCCTTCTCTCTTCCTCTAGGAGTCAAAATGGAATTTCTTCAAACGAAAATTGAAGCAAAGTACCAACTTTGAAAATCCAATCTATGCAGAGGTAAAATATTTCCTTAATTTGGGATTTTTTTTCTTTAGGCTCAAATTACTTTGCCAAATCAGACATACATATTCTTGTTCAACCTCATCCACCTCCTTTTTTAAATCAATACCAAAAGTTGACTCAGATTTCTTTCCTTCCCACATATGCATTTGTCCTTCCAGTTATGCATGGGAAATCAGTCAGTCAATAGGTATTTATTAAGCATCTGGCATTAACCATCAGGCATGGTGCTTAAGTGCTGAGCATACAAAAAGAGGCAAAAACAGTCCCTGACCTCAAACTACTGTAGGAAGATAACACACAAAAGGAAGTTGGAAAGTAGTGTGTGGGGTGAATTGTAGGGAGTACCTGGCATGGGGCTGTCTTATATGTACAAACAAGCTTCCAATTCATGCACACATCAGGACATCATACCTCGTGATATCTTTGGTCCTCTTCGAAAATGAAGGACAAACAACAGTAACAATAAAAAGGAGAAATAAGAAATAATTGAAAGAGGAAAGGCACTAGGATTAAGAAGGGTTGGGAAATGCTTCCTGTGGAAGATGGGTTTTAATTTAGGACTTAACTGAAGACACTAGATGAAGGAGGATGCTTCAGGCATGAGGGACAGTCAGAAAAAAATGCCAAAGCCAAGAGATGGAGTGTCTTGTTCACGGAACAGCAAGAAAGCTGGTGTCACTGGATTGAAGAGTATGTTTCAGTGAATGAGATAGAAGAAGACAGAAAAGGAGGCTAGGTTATGAAGGGCTTTGAATGCCTAACAGAACATTTCCTATTTGATCCTGGAGGCAATAGGGAACCAATGGAGTTTATTGATTAGAGGTTTGACATGGTTGGACCTACACTTTAGGAAAATCACTCTGGTGAGTGAATGGAGGACAAATTAGAGTGAGGAGAGACTTGAGGCAGGCAGGCCCAGCAGGCTGTTGCAGTAATCCAGACATGAGGCAATGACAGCCTGCACCAGAGTGGTTGCCATATCAAAGGAGAGGAGAGTATGTATTTAAAAGATGTTGCAATGATAAAATCAACAGGCCTTGGCAGCAGATTGAATATTGGGGGTAAGAGATAGTGAGGAGTCAAGTAAGATATCTAGATTGTGAGCCTGAGGGACTGGGAGGATGATGTTGCCCTCTACAATAACAGGGAAGGTAGGAGTTGGGGAGGGGCAAGGTTTGGGGGAAAGATAATGAGTTCAGCTTTAGACATGTAGAGTTTAAGACCTGTTGAAGATCCAGTCTGAGATGTCTGAGAGGCAGGTGAAGATGAATAAAGGTCAATAATTCTTAAATTATTCTTGTAGATGGAGAAGGAGCAAGAGGAAGTTATGGCTGCTGTGCCACCCCCATCTCCATCACTTCCTGCTGACATCATTCAAAGAAAAGCCCAAACTCCAGCTTACATAGCCACTGAAGATACATTTAAAGATACCGCTAACCTTGTAAAAGAGGACTCTGAGGTGTAACTAGTGCCATTGATTCTAGGGAATAATTAGAAATATACTTTTGCACATATATTTTTTACAAACAGATGGAAAAAGGTTAACATTCAGTACTTTATGAAAATATATACATATATATACATATATATAATATCTTGCCTATAGTTGGAGATGTCTGTTGAAACTATGCCTTGTGGTTTTTTTTACTCATGCCAACTCATATTTTTATGAAGAATTATCACAATGTACTATATGTATATCTTTGCACTGAAGCTGTCTGAAAGTAATGTTATAAATATATTTGTATATTTGTAAATTTTGGAAAAGATTATCATGTCATTGATATTGCTAATTAAAATGTTTGCTGAATTGGTTATTACATCTCAAGAGGTAAATTATTTCAATGGAGGGATAAAAATCAAGGTAATTGAAAGGCCTTGTCCATTTCAGACAAAGGGCACCATATTCTCATCTTCAGATTTACTCAGGAAATAGAACCTGGCCTACTCCATGATATCCATTTGTATACACCAGCACCGAATTACTGTGCACTGTTAAATTCCAAATTCTTCCATATTAAAACATGGCTCTGTACACACACACACACACATACACACATACACTCTAATATGTAAAGGATGACTATAGACTCTTCAGTTTATGCAGAAGATAGGAAAATAATTTAGTATATTTTAGTTCGAAGACTGACAACCTGAACAGCCATTGTACATTTTTATGCTGTCAAAGTAGAACATATGTGCTATTCTCTCTCTTTGTGGACTCTCCCCTGAACTGCCAATTAAACATTTCTATTTGCAGTATCTATAAGAAAATTTCGTATCATTAGATGCTGGTATCACACTATGTGATACTTTGAACTTCATCTAATGATATATTGTTTTTCCTTCTGATGACACATAGAACAGTTCACTCACTTGACTGGCACCTCAAGCAGTCTTTCCTGGGGACCGAAATGCTCTAGTTGGAAAATGCTTAATTATCTACCTTTTCATCAAGTATCTTACAAAAAGTCCTAGCAAATCAGAACTCAAACTTTGGTTTGGGGATTTTGTGCAAATTTCATTGTCATTGACTATTTATTTCTTGAAGTGGATGTGAATAGAAAGGGAAACAGTGTTTAGTAATAGTCATTATTAGGTCTTCTGGTTGAATTCATATATCTGGACCTGAATGTACTAGATAGCTTAGTTTTTCTATGTAATAACATAGTCTAGTATACATAACAGGAACCATCTAATGAAAGTCTAGGGCCATTGAAAGAATGTATAATTTAATATTTCTTGTCACCTCCCCCTAGCTAACCATGCCTATAAACTGCAAATTTAATAAATGTATAATGAATGAAACATTTTCCACTGATTGTTCTGTACCTGGGTTCTCATATTTGTTCCCCATGTTTAGAGCTCTTGCTGTAATTATGATGAAATGTATTTTGATTGGAAAAGCAACTGGGAAATGATGCTGCTGAATAAATCTAATAAATGTGTTATTTTATCAGATTTATATTTCATACCATTTTGTGTCTCACTCATGGGCTTAGTCTCTCGTGCTCTGCAGAGATTTCAGAGAATTGGGTTTTTTATAAATAGCACCAGTAAAAATACTGTAAGCTGCACCTTCTTGGTTGAAACATAAGATTCTTTTTTTTTTTTTGAAAATCCACAAGATTTTCAGGACAGGAACCATTTCATTTAACAACATGTTGTCCTGGAATATTCTGGTATAGGAAATGGAGAACATAAATTTAGTTATGTCAAGTCATCAAGCATCTATTAAATGCCTAGTGTGTGCTAGCCATAGGTTCACCCTCTGGGGGATACTGGACCAATGGGGGGGGTGGTAGTAGCCTCAGGTGCAGTTGGTAGGTGTTAAATAAAAATAAGGGGGCAGTGGAAGCATAAGGAAAGAAAAGAAAATAAGAAAATTTTGAAAAACTGATCATACGTGTTTCATCTGTTGTGTAACAGAGTTAAAGTTGTAGTGATTACATTATTTTCCAAATAAACACACAAAATACAAGTTATAATCCATCAGTGGTCAAGTCCGCCAACAGGTCTTAACAAGCAAATGCTGGCAGATGAGCATGTCGTGCATTGACGGGAAGTCCAGCATGCATTGGCAGGAATATGTACATGTAATGACTTGTTTGCAATATGATACTATACAGTTGTATGACACAATATTGTGTCATCAAAATTTAAATGTAAGAAAAACCTCACAAATTTACAATAAATTATTAAATTTAAGATGTCTTTTAAAATTATTTTAGAGAAATAGTAACTTAAATATATAATAAGAAAAGAAAAAGAAACATATTATAAACTCAAATATTAAACTTAAATATAAAATAAGAAAAGAAAAAAATGTCATGTGCATAGCAGAATGTAGGAGAGGATTCAGAATATGTAGTAATAACTTTCCATTTCAAGAAAGCCTATATATCAAATACTGAGTGTTATGTTGAAGGCTGTCCATCTTTTCTTTGCTTCCTTGTAGGCTTTCTATTGTTTTCTGCTGTACGCTTTTTACTTTGTTCTTTTTTTTTTTCCTTTCCTCCTCCCCCCTACCTTGAGGCTACAATTAAGTGTGGATATATTTATGTATAGATAGTGATATATACATAAGTATATACACATATGTACATATACAAACATATACTTTCCCTAAGAGATTCTACTCCTAATCTTTGTTTTGATGTGTCATCTAAAAATATTTTATGTTTTTATGTTTATGTTTTTTGAAATGACACAAGTTTAAAAAAAACTGTTAAAGAGTTAAAGAAAGTAGATTTCCAGGGGGATGGAATAATATTTTTTGAAAAGGGGGTGGTGGGCCAAATAAGTTTGGGAACCTCTGTGCTAGACAATGTGTTAAATGTTTGGGTACAAGGAAAGGAAAAATCCAGTATTCCAATGCATCTGATTTTGTCTATATAAGTGTTTTCTCCAGTCATTCAGATCCATTCACACCTCCCCATTACATGGAGCTTTTGTGTATGTCCTCCCATAAGATCACCACAGAGGGTCTGCCTAGCATGTTATGGACTTCCTAGAAATAGTCAAGTATTGTTGGAACCCACTTAGCCAGAAATATTGTGCAATATTGTGCAAACATGCCATGATGCATATTTGTGATCTTCTGAAAACCAGATTCTTAGCCCATGGCAGTCAATTACCAAAAGGACCAACCCAGGTGTATTCAGGGATAAACCAGACAACCCAGTTAAAGAGTATGTTGGGGAGGAAGAAGGGACTGGGCTTACATTTACAGCCCCCAGTATTGTTTTAGTGGATAATGTTAGTGAAACAATATTCTTGAGTAATGGGGAAGAGTTTGTCTTTTTTTCCTTTTAGGGGCTTGGGATGGTCACATTTTAATTCAATTTCTTATTTTGCATCTTCTAAAAATACAGATGGGAGGGAAGTTTGGAGGGTTAGGAGGCAAGCACTTTATTTTTGAAAGGGAAACCAGCCAAAGGTTGATCTTTCCATCATTTTGCTCATTTTCTTTTAAAGCATTAAAGGGAGTTAGATTCACTCAACTAAGGTCATCGACCGTGTACAATTGTAGGACAAGGAACTGTTCTAGACATCACGGAGGAAAGACCAAAGAGGAAGAGATAGCTTTGAAGGAAAAGAAAGGCAAAACCCATTTCATCTGATACCTTTAAGAGCAATTTGATTTATTTTATTACATTTTCCTGTGCCAACAACATACAAAATTGCATGTTTCAAAGGAATGTTCTGCTTACAAACTAGCTTGAGAGTTTATTAAGCCCATTCCAATGCAAACCACTCACATTAACAAATGACTTTATTTCTCCAGAGAAAAGATTTGTCCCAATGGGAGTTTTTAACCTGAGAGATTTAGCTGATGTTCAAGTAACTCTAGTCCTCTCAGTGACCTCTGGCTGGTTCCACTGACCTCAAACAAGTCACATTCAAAAATATTATCCCAATTTTCACCAGCAAATAGTGACTCTTAGTACTTGAGCAATTGGGGCAGGTTTCCTGAGATATCCGAGCCCCTTTCTGTAGGTTATCAGGGATGAAAATTGTTATACAGGATTTCTTTCTTGTAATGGAGCCATGATAGACGTTCATTCATGAATTTAGAACACTAGAGGGGATTCTGGAATTCTAGGTTCCATCCACATTTCCATGAGGGCTTCCTCAGATAGACAACACCAAGCAAAACTGGAAAAGCAGACCACCATCTGTAGTACAAATGCCAGCCTGGTAATTTCAAATGGGAAGAGAAGGACTGAACATAATCTCTGGATTTAGAAACATAAATAAATTAATCATGAGTTTCTCCTCTTTAGAAATAAACCCTAAATTTTTAATTACTTTGAAATGGTACTTTAAAGTTATTTTGTTTTTTCAAGATGCTGAGGGTAGGCTAGCTATCAGAACTCTGAAAAACCATTATGTTTCTTTTATATTTTCTGGCACTATCATGGCTAATGAAAGGATGGTCTATAGTGCAATACAGCTGTGGGATAGGGCCCAGAGCAGAGCGGGAAGCTCCATATGTTTGGTCTGTCATGTCTGGCTTACTTGCCTTCCAGAATGGATCAAAGTTTGAAGTACAAATGGATTGGTATTTGATATTTAACTTTACATATGGTTGTGGTTTACATAAATAAGCACTAAATACTTACTTCAGCCTAGATGAAATTCTGAATTTGGAATTTATTTTGCCTGTTTTCTCAGGTCTCCTTCAGCAGCTTAGTGCCCTGAGCTTTCTCCTGGCAGCTAGGTTCCCGACCTCCACACACTTTAGTATTCTTTCCCTAGAAGTGACCTATATTCTTGGCCTTTCCTGACCCTCTTGTCCCTATCAAAATATCTTGGCAACACCCAGTCCTTGTGAAATAAAGGGATGGTCTCTGAGGTACTTCTATGATCTTGTGTCTCTATAACACACTCAGCCCTGCTCTCTTCTTGGTAACAAAGCAATACGAGAAAATAATCCCTTCTGATGTGTCCATTTGTTATCTCTCCCAAATAACCCAAATGAATTTAAGAGGGACCTTCTGGAGATGATGCCTTAATGCAGCAGTTCTCAAAGTGTGGTCCCCAAGACCCTTTCAGAAGGTTTTTGGGGTCAAAGCTATTTTCATAAAAGTACTAAGAATTTTAATTCTGAGTACAGTAAGTATTGATAGATTTGGCCCATATAGACAAAAGCTGTTTAGGGGATGCTCATTGATTTTTAAGATTGTAAAGGAGTCTTGAGTCTAAAAAGTTATTGCTGCCTTACCCTAGAGAATTTACTTTCATAATTCCTCCACCCTCAAACCAGACTTACCTCCAAACTTCTCTATTTCTGTTGTTGGTCAGTTGTTTTTCAGTCACGTCTGACTCTTCATGACCCCATTTGGAGTTTTCTTGGCAAAGCTACTGGAGTGGTTTGCCATTTCCCTCTCCAGCTTATTTTACAGATGAGAAAACTGAGGCAAACAAGGGTAAGTAACTTGCCCAGGGTCATATGGCTAATACGTGTCTGAGGTCAGATTTGAACTCAAGAAGATGAGTCTTCTGCCTCTAGACCAGGCACTCTATCCACCATGCCAGCTAGCAGTTGAGAGCACTACCATCTTTCCAATCACTCAGACTGGTAACTTCAGAGTCTAACTCTTAATGGTGGAGATATGTTGTACCATGGTAGGATGATTGGATAGAGTTCATATCTGAGTCCTATATCATGTAGATGATTAACTTCTCTCCATGCATGAACGGCACAGAAAGGGGGTATGATATGTTGGAAAGAATGCTGGAGTTGGAGCCAGGAGAGACCTGAATTCAAATACAGATTCTGACATTTAGCTATTTGCATCACCAGGAGTAAGTTATTTGACCTCTCTGAGCCTCAGTTCTCTCATCTGCAAAATAGAAATAATAATAGATAGTGTTTATCTCACATAATTTTTGTGTGAAGTACATTATTTCTAATGTATATAAAGTGCTTTGTGGATCTAAAAATGCTATATACATTTCAGCTGTGATAATTTAAGACATAGAAACTTAGCACTTTCCAAATTGTACACACCAGAGTTTACCTTATGTTAGGTAAGTCATACATGCTACTCTTAGTCATGGCTAAAGAGTTGAAAATAAAAAAGAAGTTCAATGAATTTTTAGTCCTCAAAGAGGCAGCTTGAAAAGAGCATATCCTTAATGAATTTCCAGAGTGTACAGAATATATGTAGAGAAGATCTGGGTTCTCATTCTGACTCTACTACTCATTGATCTTGACAGAGTCACCTCTTAGTTTCTGCATCTGTAAAATGAGGGGGTTAAACTGTGATTCCTTTCTGCTCTTAGGTTTTACGATTCCATAAATACCTCCATCAACAAAGGAGGAGGAGGAGGAGGAGGACATTCCTATGATGCTAAGATTCTAGACAAAGTTTCCCAAACCTATTGGAATAATGCAAAGTGTGTGGATACTCAGTTACTTTCTTCAGCTTATCACTACCCAATCACTGTATTTCTTCAATCAATTATTTACTCAATAGGCATTACTCAACAACCTACCACGTATCAGGGGCTGGAGATATAAAACCAAAAATGAAACATTCTTTGCCTTCAAGGAGACACAGTATATAGAGGTGGAGATGAGCATATACCAGGATCCCAAACTGCACTAAGACTTTTGGAAAACCAAAAGTCTATGTGTGTGTGTGTGTGTGTGTGTGTGTGTGGGTGGGTGGGTGTGTGTATGTGTGGGGTGAACGTGTGTGCACATATATAGTAGCAAAGTGGTTCACTGGATAGAACATTGGGCTTGGAATCACGAAACCTTGAGTCCAGATCTAACCTCAGACACTAGCTGTATGATCCGGGGAAAGTCATTGTACCTCTATCAGTCTCAGTTCCCTCAACTGCAAAATGGAGATAATAAAAGTATCTATCTCCTAGGATGATTGTGAGGATGAAATGAGATAATATTTGTAAAGTGCTTTACACAGTGCTTGGCAAATAGTAAGCACTTAATAAATGCTTATTAAAGATAAGCAATATACAAAATATAGAAATATACAATATAAACAATATACAAAGTAAGCAATACACAAATATATGATACATGCACAATAAATGTACAATATACAAAATCAACAAGAGCTAGTTTTGGGGAGAAAGGTACTGACAATCAAAGAACTAAGGGGATCAGGAAAGGAATCAACCCTCCTCCCGTCTTTGTTCTTCCCACTATGGTGGTTTTTAAAAGGTCAGTGGGGATGGTGCTGTGATGGCTTTTCTTTCTTTCTTTTAAAATTTATTTTATTTTTAATCTATGGAATAAAAGAAACTTTTCCATAATACAGTATAATAAAAAAGATGACTGCACATGAAACTACAAGTCTATTATGTACAACTTACTATTCATTTCAAACACATAATAAAATTATCATGTAAATTTCTTTCTTTTTTGTTTTTTCTGTTTTTTCTTCTCTCCTTCCTAGAAAAGGTTACCATTAGAAACAAATACACACATGTTTGTGAAATTATTCTGTACATGCTTCTATTTATCAGTTCTTTCTCTGGATGCAGATAGCATCTTTCTTCATGTGTCCTTTATATTTAATTTGGGAATACCCAAATAAGTCAAAATGATTTATTTGCTTAAAGTGGCTTTTCTCTTAACTAAAGCTTTGTTATTTCTCTGATGTCCCCTCCAACAATGCACATAGCAACCACTCATTGTAATATTCATTCTCTCTCATTAATTGTAAATAATCAGAGTTGATTGCCACCCTCAGGAACACCCACTCTTCCAAGGGCATATAAACTGTTAGCCTACCGCCATGACTAGTCTTTGGCATTCAAGAGTGTCACTGACCCATTTTATTAATAAAAATGCTAGGATTATTTAAAAAATTATTAATTACCAATAAATTATGTCTCTTGAACTTTTTAAACATCACACTCCTCTCAAAAAGCCTCAGGGTTTGATTCAATTCTAGTCTTCAGCTTTTAAAGTCAGAGTTCAGTATTATAGCATTAACTTATCATTGAGAAGAGAAAAGCAAAATGATTCAGAGAAAAAAGATGGAAGAGGGTAAGAAGGATAATTCCCATGGAATATAATGAAGACACGTATGGTTGGTTAATGGTAAAATAAAGAAGTCACTATAGTTCATGGCTTTCTGGAAGCACCAGAAAAAATGGGAAGATGTCTAGAAGAATATTTGTTAGCTAAGTGCCTTTTCCCTTCCCTGTTGACTACTCCCTAATGTATTACAGAAACAGGAATGGAAGGAATGCTTGGTCCTTGTCAGAATCATTTGGCTGTCCAAGATTAATGTAAAGATATTCACTTGTTTAAAAAAAAAAGGAGAATAGGTGTGAATAAGTGGAAGAACTTTATTGGATATTTCTTCCTAGTGCAGAACCTAAATCTGGTCCAAGTATTTACATTGTAGGCCTATATTATTGTTGAAAATGATACATTGCCTTATTCTTTTTTCAAATTATTTTTACAATCGGCAAAGTTCACCTTTTCTCCCTGCCACCCTAACTCCTCCCACCTAACTACCCATCACCCCTACTGAGAATGAATGAGAAACAAAATCCTTGTTACAAACATATATAATCAAGCAAAACAAATTTCTATTTGCCATCTTAAAAAAAAAGTCTGCTTTTATACTCTTGAGTCCTTTATTTCCTTATCGGGAGATGGGTAGAATGTTTCATTATTAGTCCTCTGGAACCATGGTTAGTTATTATACTGATCAGAGTTAAGTCTTTTAAAGTTGTTTATCTTTACAATATTATTGTCATTGTATAAATTGTTTTCCTGATTCTGTTAATCTCGCTCCATTATCAGTTCATACAAGTCTTCCGAGTTTTCTCTGAAACCATCTTCATTCCTTATAGAACAGTAGTATTTCATCACATTTATACAACCTTAACTTGTTCAGCCATTTCCCAATTGATTGGTGCCACCTCAGGTTCCCATTCTTTGCCACCTCAAAAAGAGTTATAAATATTTTTGTACATCCTTAGAGTTTATTCTAATCTTTAATCACTGAACAGGTGTTGCCTTAGACAGCTGAGACCTGGAAAAGACCTTAGCTTAAAGAGGCCAGAGTCTCCCACTGCATCTGGGCCATTACCAGTCATCCTGACCTATGTCTTGTCACTGGACTCTGATAACTCTGGAGGAGAGAGTGAGGCTGATGATGTTGCACAGCCCTGCCTCACTTAAATCCAATTCCCTTGCAAGTCAAGACATCAGCCTCCTGATGTCACTGGTCTGCTTCGAGAATGAAGGGCAAACAATAACAACAGCATAGAACGAATCTCTCTCTTAATCTGCCCACACTGTAATACCCCCTTTTCCTTTCTCCTATTTCCTTCCTATTTTCTTGTTGAGTGAGATGTATTTCTGTACCTGGCTGTGTGTATATGTGTATACTCTTCCCTCCTTTAACTATTTAGATATTTAGGTGAGAGTGAGATTCAAGTGCCAGATCTTTCCCATTACACCCTGCTCTTTGCTGCTTGTGTAGACTCCTACTTGTGCACTCTAATTATGTAAGACAATTTTCCTTAACTTTCCATTCCCTCCCCCCTGCAGTGCATTTGTCTTCTCTTTTCCCTCCATTCTTTCTCTAGATCATCAACCACAACAGAACCACTCCTAGGCCTTACCTAATTGGACTGCCTCTCTGACCTTTGATGATGATAAGATTTGGAGGGGACATAGGTAGTATCTCCCCATATTTAAATACTTTTAAATATTAAATTTATTTATACTAAATTATCTTTTTAGTCCTTTATGAGTATTCATTCATGTTAACCTTTTCATGTTTCTTTTAACTCCTTTGTTTGAACTTTAAAGTTTCACCACAGCTCTGGTCTTTCCTTTAGGAATGCTTGGAAGTCCTCTATTTCATTAAAGACTATTTTATGAAGAACTCACAGAAGACAAGTGCTCACATGGGGGTCAGAAGAAGTGATACAAGGACACTCTCAAAGTCTCTCTGAAAAACTTTGGAATTGGTCTGAGACATGGGAGACACTGGCAAAGGACCACCTAGCATGGTGTGCTTGCATCAAAGAAGGCGCTGTGCTCTGAGTGAAGTAGAATTGCAGTAGCTCAAAAGAAATCTAAGATGTGCAAATTTAGAGACAGCTCCATTCCAAATGTTCACGTGGACTATTTGTGCCCAACCTGCAGTAGAACCTTCTGAGCTCTTATTGATCTGATCAGCCGCAGTCGGACACATTATACCTTGACTCCAACGTAGTGATGTCATTTTGGTCCTTCAAGAATCAAGGACAGCAACCAGCCAAGTCTTGGTTCCACCTTCCTAAACATTTCTTTGGATTTCAATCTTGTCACTGGAGTAATTTCCCTGGTCATAGTTATTTGTTTACTCAACAAATGATGACTTAGCACTGATGATCTAAGCTGATGGTCTACTGAGAAAACGCAGCTAGTTGAGGATGTTCTGCAACTTGCCTGCTTTAAAATCCTGGGAACCAACTTATAAACCCCTTGGGTGCTTTTCTGAAATAGAATGAGAGTTTCTTTGAATCACTCACTGATTTGTGTTTCCTGTCTTAGACTAAATCCCCAAGTGGAATTTATTTCTTTGTTTCAATTGTTTTCTGGTGGAAAACATATCAATTGTTTAAATTCCAGCTCAAAGTTATTACAGGTCAAAGCTATTACCCTATGTTGTATTGTACCCTGGCTGAAGAAGCTATAGCCATCTACTACATCAATCAAGTGACAGTAATTGCATAGAGAGACTGCCAGGAAACTTCTGCTTTCAAGGTTAGAGGGATCTTTTTTGAAAAGTCTCCAAATGCTAGAGATATGGGGAAAAATAGGTACAGTAATGCATTGTTGGTAGAGTTGTGAACTAGTCTAACCATTCTGCAGAGCAATTAGGAACTACACCCAAAGGGCTAAAATACTATGTATTCCCTTTGACCCAGCAATACTGCTAGTAGGTCTATATCCCCAAGAGATTTTAAAAAAGGAAAAGGACTTACATGTACAATAATATTTATAGCAAATATATATATGTATGTTTATATTTTTTTTGTGGTGGCAAAGACTTGGAAATGGAGGTGATACCCATCAATTGGGGAATGACTGAACAGATTGTGGTCTATGATTGTGATGGAATACTATCGTGCTATAAGAAATGACAAGGGCAGTGGTTTCAGAAAAACCTGGGAAAACCTATATGAGCTGATGTAGAGTCAAGTGAGCAGAACTAGATTATTGTACACAGTAACAGAATATTGTAATGTTGATTAACTGAAAAAGACTTAGCTACTATGACCAATACAATGATCAAGATAACTCTAAAGGACTCATGATGCTATCCACCTCCACAGAGAAAACTGATGAATTCTAAGTACAAATTGAAGTATACTTTTTTTACTTTCTTTTCTTTATTTCTTCTTCTTCTACTTCTTCTTCTTTTCTATCCCTCCCTCTCTCTCTCTCTCTCTCTCTCTCTCTCTCTCTCTCTCTCTCTCTCTCTCTCAGCAATTGGGCTTAAGTGACTTGCCCAGGGTCACACAGCTAATAAGTGTCTGAGACCAAATTTGAACTCAGGTCCTCCAGACTTCAGGGCCAGCACTCTATCTACTTTGTCACCCAGCTGCCCTTTTTTCACTGTCTTAAAAAAACAACATTTTGGGGTGGGGGAGGGGCGAGGTGGGGTGAAAATTTGGAACTCAAAAATCTTGTGGAAGTAAATGCTGAAAACAAAAAAATAAATAAATTAAATTACCATATTAAAAAAAAATCAGTTTCCAACTTAGAAATACCTGACTTGCAAATGAACTGTACATATACATAGTCCTCTTTTAATGGTCCTTGTCAAAATCATTTGGCTGTCCAAGATCAATGTAAAGATATTCACTTGTTTAAAAAAAAAAGGAGCATCCCAGGCAACGTTATATAGGACAGCAAAGTGGTGCAGTAGATAGAGTGGGTCTGGAATCAGGAAAATCTAAGTTTAAATCTGGCCTCAGACACTTATTAGCTGTGTGATTCTGGGCAAGTTATTTAACCTCTGTTCGCTTCACTTTCCTCAGGGTTGTTGCGAGGATCAAATGAGATAATAATTGTTTGTCCTTTGTTTTCCAAGAGGACCAATGACATCATGGGGTGTGAACTGGATTTAAGTTAGGCAGAGTTGCACAAAGTCATCAGCCTCATTCTCTCTTCCAGAGTTATAGAAGTCCAATGACAGGACAAAAGTCAGGACAACTGGCGAAGGCCTCGGATGCAGTGAATGACCTTGGCATCTTCAATGTCTCAGCCCTCCATAGCACCTGCTTCAGTTGCTGTCCTAGCCATTGGAACAGATTGTTCTCATTCACTCATTCCACCAGGAGAAGTCTTCACACGCTTGGGGTAGACATCCCCTTAACTCACCAATAGGTTTGTGGCCCATCTGGCACCTTCCACCTGGTTTAGCCCATTTGCCGATATGGTTTGTTAGGCTGTGGCCAGGGTGCTTGCTACAGCTTCTTGGAGCTGCAGGTGAGAGTTGAGTGCCAGGTGGATGAGCAGCCCTGAAAAGGGCTTGGCAAGCCCTCACACCAGAGGTAGGAGTCCTCCTTAAACACCCCATACATCCCAAATGAGAAGATAACTGTAAAGTTCTTAGCACAGTGCCTGGCACATAATAAGCACCATATGAATGTTACTTATTATTATGTTGAGCCAATTATATACATTACAAATATGTATATACACATACACATATATATGTAAGCTTTAATGACTAAAAAAATTACACTAAGACTTTTGTGACACCCTGTACTTTTTTTTTAAAAAAGCAAATGAAACATAATAGAGATTTGCAGTTTTAGGTAGGATCCTTTCCTTCTGTTCTATGATACATATATGGAAATGCTCATGTTATGCAGTGTTTATTAAGTTCAGGATGAAAAAAAATGAAAAAAGGGAGTATCACCAATTTGCAGGTGATTTTGCTCAACCAGATGGCATGCTTCTAACACCTAGCTGAGGTCTGCTGCACTGAGAGAATGCAAATTGGCACTGGATGAGAGAAGAATAAAAAAAACAAAACAAAATGATCATTTGTTAGCATCAGGCAGTTGTCAGGAGGAGAGGGGGAAGGTTGTGGTCCAGGGCAAGCCTGGATTTGATGCTGAAGTGGAAGGCATAGACAATGAGCGCACGGAAAGTATATGGTAGCATCCGAGGGAGAGGCATAAGGAAGGAGGCAGAAGAGTGGTAGAGGAAGGTGAAAGGAAGGCAGAAACAAAATTAACCAGCTTAAAAAAAATTTGCCTAGGAAAAAATTTCTGCCAGAAACTCTCTTCCGTCTTCTTCCAGCACTGAACAGGGCTCTGCTCACAGGAACTAAAACTTGAATTATTACTATTAGCATTATAGTGAAGCTATTTATAGACTAAATAGGCTTTTTGGGGGCTCTCCTGGGAACCTAACACCCCTTCTTCTTTCTTTCCTCAACCCTGACATTGTTTTTATTTATTTATTTATTTTGATTTATCAATAATCACTTCCACACGCTTTTTGAGTTTAAAATTTTTCTCCCCCTTCCTCCCCACCACCCTCCCCAAGACGGCGCACAGTCTGATATAAGCTATACATTTACATTCATGTTAAACATATTTTCACATTAGTGATATTGTAAATAGAAATTAAAACCAATAGGAGGAACCATCAGAAAGAGGAAACAAAACTCAACAGAAGAGAAAAAAAATAACAGTTCGGCTCCCATAGTTCTTTCTTTGGGTGTGGATAGCATTTTCCATCACAAGGCCTCTGGAGGTGTCTTAGATCCTTGTATTGCCAGGAAGGGTTAAGTTTATCAATATTAGTCATCACACAACGTAGCTGTTATTGTGTACAACGTTCTCTTGGTTCTGTTCACTTCACTCAGCATCAGACCATACAAGTCTTTCCAGGTTTTTCTGAAGCCTGACATTGTTTTTTTGTTTTTTGGTTTTTTTCATTTGGTAATTTTTTATTTATTTTTTTGTTTTCAACATTTACTTCCACAAGATTTTGAGTTCCAAATTTTCACCCTATCTCGCCCCTCTCCCCACCCCAAGATGGCATGCATTCTAAATACCCCTTCCCCTAGTCTGACCTCCTTTCTATCTCTCCCCCCCTTCTCTTATCCCCTTCCCCTTCAATTTTCCTATAGGGCAGGATGGACTTCTGTACCCCATTTCCTGTATTTCTTATTTCCCAGTTGCATGTGAAAACATTTTTTTTAAACATGTGTTTTTAAAACTTTGAGTTCCAAATTTTCTCCCTTCCTCCCTCCCCACCCACCCTCATTGAAAAGGCAAGCAACTAAATATAGGTTATATATGTGCAGTTATGCAAAACACTTCCATAGTAGACAGGCCATGAAAAACTAACTCTATTTCCCTTAATCCTATCCTGCCCCCCCCATTTGTTCTATTCTTTCTTTAGACCCTGTCCCTCCTCAGAAGTATTTGCTTCTGATTACTCCCTTTCCCAATCTGCCCTCCTCTCTATCATTCCCCTACTCTCTTGTCCCCTTCCCCTCTTATGTTCCTGTAGGGTAAGACAGATTTCCACACCCAATTGAGTGTGCATGTTATTCCCTCCTTAAGTCAAATCCTATGAGAATAAGATTCACTCATTCCCTCTCACCTTCCCCCTTTTCCCCTCCATTGTAAGAGCCTTTTCTTTTCTGTTTTTTTTTGGTAGGATAATTTACCCCATTCTACCTCTCCCTTTCTCCTTCTCCTAGTATATTCCTCTCTCACACCTTAATTTTATTCTCCAGATATGATCCCTTCATTTTCCACTCCCCCTGTGCCCTCTATCTATCTATATCTATATATATGTACATATAATTTTTTCCCTTCCAACTACCCTAATACTGACAAAGGTCTCATGAGTTACAAACATCATCTTTCCATGCAGGAATGTAAATAATTCAACCTTAATAAGCCTCTTATGATTTTCTCTTTCCTGTTTACCTCTTCATGTTCCACTCGAGTCTTGTATTTGAAAATCAAATTTTCTATTCAACTCTGGTCTTATCATCAAGAATATTTGAAAGTCCTCTATTTCCCTGAATGACCATTTTTTTCCCTGCAGGATTATACTCAGTTTTGCTGGGTAGGTGATTCTTGGTTATAATCCTATCTCCTTTGCTCTCTGGAATATTATATTCCATGCCCTGTGGTCCCTTAATGTAGAAGCAGCTAAATCTTGTGTTATCCTGATTGTGTTTCCACAATACTTGAATTGTTTCTTTCTGGCTGCTAACAATATTTTCTCCTTGACCTGGGAACTCTGGAATTTGGCTATAATATTCCTAGGAGTTTTCCTTTGGGGATCTCTTTCAGGAGGAGATCGGTGAATTCTTTCAATTTCTATTTTGCCCTCTGGTTCTAAAATATCAGGACAGTTTTCCTGGATAATTTCTTGAAAGATGATGTCTAGGCTCTTTTTTTGATCATAGCTTTCAGATAGTCCATTAATTTTTAAATTCTCTCTCCTGGATCTATTTTACAGGTCAGTTGTTTTTCCAATGAGATATTTCACATTGTTTTCTAATTTTTCATTCTTTTGGATTTGTTTTACAGTGTCTTGATTTCTCATAAAGTCACTAGCTTCCAATTGCTCTATCCTAATTTTTAAGGAAGTATTTTCTTCAGTAATCTTTTGGACTTCCTTTTCCATTTGGCCCATTTTGCTTTTTAGGGCATTCTTCTCCTCATTGGCTTTTTGGACCTCTTTTGCCATTTGGGTTAGGCTAGTTTTTAAGGTGTTACTTTCTTCAATATTTTTTTGGGTCTCCTTTAGCAAGCTGTTGACTTGTTTTTCATGATTTTCTTGCATCACTCTCAGTTTTTCCTCTACTTCTCTTACTTGCTTCTCAAAATCCCTTTTGAGCTCTTCCAAGGCCTGGGATTGATTCACATTTTTCTTGGAAGCTTTGGATATAGGAGCTTTGGCTTTGTTGTCTTCTTCTGGTTGTATGTTTTGATCTTCTTTGTCACCAAAGTAAAATATTATAATCTGACTCTTTTTGTACTGCTTACTCATGATTCTGGCCAATTACTTGAGTTTTAAACTCTTTGTTAAGGTAAAAGTCTGCTTCCAATGTGAAGAGTGTACTGTCACAAGCTTCGGAGGTTTGTACAGCCGTTTTCAGAGATACTTCTAGGGACCTGTAAATTTTCAGTTCTTCCAAGGTGGTATGATAACGGGCGAGGTGTTTCCTCTCCACAGCCACTACAAGCTCCACCACACCAGTGTTCCTCCTCACCCCAGGACTGCCCCTCAGAACTGTGACCCAGATCTAAGCACTGGTAAAGCAAGGGATTCCTGCCTCAGCACTGGCAAAGGGATCCTTGTAATCCCCCTCTGACCAGCCACTAGATTCTCCCTCAGTCTGTGGGTGGGAAGCTCAGGAAACAGTTGCTGCCCCGAGGGCATGCTCGGGACTTGTGGCTGAGACCTAGCTCCTCTCTCACCACAGTCACAGACTTTTCCCACTGAACTTCCACATTGTCTTTGGCGTTCCTGGGTTGAGAAGTCTGGAAACCACCACAGCTGCCCATGATTCAGCCCTCTGAGGCCTGCTCCAGGGTCGCTGCGGCCTGTGTGCCCATGCTGCACTGCGCTCCTCTCCCAGCCCACCGTGATATACCTTTCTGATCAACCATCCAGGCTGTCTCTGGCTGGAAATTTGTTTCACTCTATCTTTTTGTGGGTTCTGCTGCTTTAGAATTTGTTTAGAGCCATTTTTTTAGGTATTTGGAGGGCTTTGGGAGAGAGCACAAGACAGTCATTGCTTTCCCTCCGCCATCTTGGCTTGGCCCCCCCCCCACATTGTTTTTTAAAGGAAAACAATGCATTCCAGGATTTTTGAAGCACCACTTATCTGTAGTAAGGGATTGGTTTCAGCCTAAGGGTCTCCTCCTACTTTTCCCTTAATTAGGAAGAGCAAGTGCATTTGATTAAATATGGGAAACCAGTAAGCTTGACTTACACGTGAGTGGCCAAGACAGGAAAGCAGGAAATTAAAATTGCTTCTACTGTCTCCCACTGTTAGCTGCAGGTAGCAAATTTGACTGATTTTTACTCTAAATGATACAAAATTACTCCCTGCCTGAAAGTATGGATTGAGGAAAAGCTGTTTAAGGATTAGAAACAGAAATGGGGAATTAGGAGGAGACTTGACTGGAGCTCCTAGCTGAGCATCACATTTTTCTATAAGTCCCATTTTCTGACTTATAAACTGGTTATAAGCACAGGGGTAGCCATCCTGCATGAGGTTGCTCTGACCAAACATTTTGCAGATGATTATAGATTTAAAGGGACCTTTAGAATGGAATGGAAGGGACCTTCGAGACAATAAGGTCCAATTGTTTAATTTTATAGAAGACAAAACTGAGAGTATCAAAGAGATTACTTAACTTGTCTAAAATAACATGTTGTAGTATTTACTATAAACAGACTTAGAGCCTGAAGGGACCCCAGAGATCATCTAGTCCAGTCCTCCTCTTTTATTTATGGGAACTATGGCCCATAGAAGTTGAGTGACTTGTCCAAAGTCACACAGGCAGAAAATAACAGATTTTGGATTTGAATGTGAAATCTAGTGCCTTTGATGTAGTATAACCATGCCTACCATGAAGACACAAAACCTCACTACAACAAGGTTTAGCTGAATGCCAATTTATGACGTTACTCCTATGTAATCAACTTTCAAGTCTGCACCTGAGTCAGATTACATCCAATATGGCAATACCAAGCAATGCCCATTAACATCTGATATTTAGGTATTGTTTTAAAGTCTGAAAAGTGCTTCACACGTATTTTGTTATTAAGTCTTCATAATCCTTTGAGACTGGTGTTAGAGGTACTATTATAAGACCCAGTTAAAAAAAAATAAGGATAAAGGTTTAAGTTACTTAACCATGGTCATGTAAACTGTGTCAGAGGCCAGATTTGAACTCAGGTATTTCAGGACTTCAAATATAGAACTCCTTCTACTATACTATGAGTACATTGATTTGTGTGGCCTATCTTGGCCTAAGTCCCCAAGCAGAAATCTTTTTCCAGTTATTTTTATAGCAAACATATCAACCAATTGTTCAAATTCTTGCCTCATAGACGATTTTGGAGGTTTATTTTAGCAAGTAGTTTCAATTTCACCAAATTACAGAAGATCCTAAAGTAGCTGCCCCATTTTAACTGTCCAGTGAAGGTTCTAGCAAGTGTTGAAACTGTTCAGTTGGAGATCAAAAGAATAGTAGAAAAGTTTGGATGAATTCAGAATTTGGACCAACTGTACCTAGATTATCGAGTTGACTGTAACCAATTGATCTGGGATCTATTTCCTATTCAACTCTGCTACTTTGTCAATGGGCAAATTAACCTCTTTATGTTTATGTTTTCCCCATATTTTAAATGAGAATATCAGTTTTTGGCCTCATAAACATGATGTGATGATAAAATAAGATAAATGTTGTAATAATGCTTTGAGATCTTGAAGAGGATTACATAAGATTAACATATTGGTGATAACAGAAACTAGTAAAGTTGTTTCTATTAGGCACCATTGTACTAACATAGACTTAGTTTCATAGGAAGTTATGGAATAAGGGGCTCATTGTGTTGTTTGTCCTTTGTCTTCAGAGTGGACCAATGACATCACAGAGTGATATCTTGACTTATAAGTGAATTGGATTTAAGTGAGGCAGAGTTGAACAAAGTTGTTAGCCTCACTTTCTCTTCCAGAGTCATCAAAGTCTAGTTGCAAGACAAAAGTCAGGATGACTGTCTATGGCCTGGGATGCAGTGGATAACCTTGGCAACTTTGATATCTGACCATGCTCTAAGCACTCTGCAGCACCTCCTTCAACTGCCTTCATGGCCTGTTGGAACAAATTTTTCTCAGTCACCCATTCCACTGGAGGAAGCCTTCACGTGCTTGAAGTAGGCAGCCTCCTAACTCATTGATGGGATTGTGGCCCATTGGTTACCCTCAACCTGGTTTAGTCTGTCTACTGATATGGTTTACCAGGATGTGGTTGCTGTGCATTCTATGGCTTCTTGGAGCCACAGGTGAGAGTTGAATGTCAGGTGCAGACCAAAGGTGGATGAGTAACCCTAAAAAGGACTTTGCAAACCCTCACACCAGAGATGCTAGTCCTCCTTGAATGCCCACATACTTATTAGGGACTCATAAGTATGGGAAGGTAGAATTAGGCTCATGTGAATCCTCCACCATCTTTAGACACACTTTACGGAGTATCAGAAAGAGAAGAAGGAAGCACTAGTGTAACATGTTACCTACCACATTTCATGGGCCTAAGATGTTGATGTCAACATTTTTGACCCTTTCCTGGTCCTGTGTCTGACAGTGCTCTGTATGTATCACAGATCCTGTTGAGAGCAGCAACATACTACTTAGAAATTCCTATGAACTAGAATTTTCTTGGCTTACCTTACTTAGCGTAGAGGATGATTTTTCCCATGTGAGAAGTGGTTGAAGGAAATGGGTATGTTTAGCCTGAAAAGAGAAGAGTTGGCAGGGATATGACAGTTGTCTTCAACTATATATGAAAAGGCTGTCACTTAGGAGAAGAATCAGACTTGTTCTGTATTACCCCAGAGGCTAGGAAAGGGATGGAAGTTGAATGAGGTAAATTTAAACTCAATATAAGGAAAAACTTGCCAACAATTAGAATTATCCAAACTCAGAATGAGCTGTCCTGAGAGGAAATGAGCTTCCCTAAAGGGAAATCTGTAAGCAAAAGCTGAATGACCATTCAATCTCTTAGCTTCCCTACTGGCTTCCTTCAAATTCAGCTCAAATTTTGCCTTCTGCAGGAGGCCTTTCCTTGTGGCTGCAGTTGCTAATACTTTTCTTTTCAATTATCTCTCATCTACTGTGTATTTATCTTGTATGTATTTAGTTATTTTCATGTTGTCACCCATATGAAATAATGAACTCCTTGAGATAGGGAATGGGTTTTTTTTTGTTTGTTTTTGTTTTTGCCTTTCTTTGTATCCCAAGACTTAGTATAGTGCCTGACAGATACTAGGTGCTTAATAAATGCTTTTTTAAAAATGATTCCTTCTTTTTCATGTGCAGATTGGATCAGCTGGCCACTGTACTTTCTTCCAACTCTGAGATTTTATGAGTCTGTGACCTGACTAACAACAGTCAACAAACATTTATTAAGTATTTGCTCTGTACTAGACACTGTGCTAAGTGCTGGACAAAAACACAGTCCCTGTCTGAAGGAGCTCATGTTGTAATGAGGGAGACAACATGGAAATAACAACACAATCACAGGGAAGGTACAAGTTTTTCGTTTTCAGGTCTGCTCTTGAAAAGACTCATACAGCATCAACATTTAAAATTGCAACGAATGTTAGAGATTAACCAGTCTAATCTTCTCATTTTATAGATCAAGAAACAGACCCAGAAAAGTTCAACTGACAAAAGTGCAAAATCCCATGGCCCCGGGCAAGTCACACTCCTGTGTGAGGGACTGTCTGATATTGGCTACTGCCAAGTGACAGTTGTGGCAAGATGGGGTAGGAACAGGATACAAGGAAGTAGCCGGAGCACGTGCTCCTGAGGCAGCAGGCTGTGCCACGTGGGAGTGGGACGGCAGAGAATGAGTTCCTTTGTCTAGTCCCCTCCCTAAGTGCAACGTCAACCCCAGACGCCTCCTTCCTGTGTCCGGTCCTAGCCTCCTGCATCACTTCCTCTCCCTTGGTGCACTAAACCCAGACATCCCCTTCCGGTATCTGATCCTACAATCAATGACTAGTAGGCGGGCTGAGGAGGAGGGGCTTAGTAGGTACTTAAGGGACAGTAGTGGTCGGAGCTCGCTCTCTGCTCCTGCTCTCTTGCTCTGGCCTTCCTGCTTGGCCTTGTTGTGATGGCCTCTGAATAAAGCTCGGGTGTTGGCACCTCCTGATCGGCTTGTCTCTGTGTGTTTATCCAGGTAGGCTCCAAAGACTGGTAAGTAGTATGACCCTGGCAGCCTGCTCCTTATAGGAGGAGAGTGCACAGGCACGGCCGGCACACTCCTGGGCCTCTGTTTCCTCATTTGAAAGTAATGGTATTGAGGATGCCCATCTATTGGGGAAAGGATGAACAAGTTGTGATATAAGATTGTAATGGAATACTTTCTGATATTAGAAAAGACAAGCAGGTTGATTTCAGAAAAATCTGCAAAGACCTACATGTACAGATGCAAAGGAAAGTGAGTAGAACCCAGAGAACGCTGTACACAATAACAGCAACACTATATGATTATCAGCTGTGAATGACTTAACTATTCTCAGGAATACAATGATCTAAGACAATTACAAAGTGCTCATGATGAAAAATGCTATTTACCTCCAGAGAAAGAACTGACAGAGTCTGAATGCAGATGGAAAAATACTACTTTTTCACTTTATTTTTTTCATGGTCTTTTTCTTTGGGTCTCTGTTTTCTTTTACAACAGGACTAATACGGAAATATGTTTTGCATGATTGCACATGTATAACCTATATAAAATTGCTTGGCTTCTCAATCAGGGTGGAAGTGAGGGAGGCAGGGAGGGAGAAAATTTGAAACTCAAATGTTTTAAAAACTGAATGTCAAAAATTGTCTTTACATGTAATTGGAAAAATAAAATTATTAAAAAACAAAATTAGACAAATACTTAAAAAAATAAACAGTTCTCAAATAGGGGTGGGGGGCGGGGAGAAAATAATGAGATTGAGCTCCATCAAAACTCTAAGGTCTTTTCCAGATGTAGATGATCTTAAGTTCCTCAAACTTCCTATCAGATCCTGTTATATAGATGTATTTTCTTCTGGGGTTTCTTGCTTTGAGACAACGGAAGAATATACAGGAGCCACAATCATTACTAGAACCAGGCTAAAAAGGGGAGGAAACTATAAGGAAATAAACAATAGGGACAATTAGCACTGTGGCATTCTGACAGGAGTTGTTCCAATAAACCTTCTCAGGATTTATCTGAATGCCTCTAGGGGGGCTTTGTTGTGAATTTTAGCTTTCTTTCCATTCTGGTAGCCGTGAAAATGGAGTCAATGAGATTGATTGACAGAACTGAGGAGGGCCTATTCAACCCTCTGAACTCTTTTGTCAGAGAACAGGGAGCTTGAAAGCTCTTCCACAGTTAGCATTTACAGGCTTTGAAATGAAGTCACAAGCATCTTTCTCCTTCCTTCTTCTCTCCCTCCCTCTCTTCTTTCCTCCCTCTCTCCTTTCCATCCATCCTTCCTCCCTTTCACCCTTCCTTCTTTCCTTTCTTCCTCGCTCCCTCCCTCCCTCCCTCCCTTCCTCCCTCCCTTTCTCCCTCTCTTCTTTCTTTCCTCTCTCCCTTCTATCCTTCCTTCCTCCCTCCTTCCCTCTCTACCTTCCTTCCTTTCTTCCTTCTTCCCTCTCTTCCTTCCTTCTTCTCTCCCTCCCTGCCATGGTTTGTAAGTGTTTTTTTAATCTGTGGAGAAGTAAGGGGGGGGGAGTGTGGGCGGGTTGGGGAACAGGACTTATGTTAATATCCAGCCTGTGTCAACAATTCATGTGTATTTGAAAGACCTATTGATGTGAGCCTGGAGCTGAAAGGCTCCTCTATGCTGGAGGGCTCATAGGGAAATGCTAGAGTTGCCGATTCCCTTAGCCTTCTGGAGCAGAAAAGGGTTTCAGGGTGCCTATTGCCTGACCTTATCCATCTGGATACCCTCTCCAGCTCTGCACCATTTTCTACCAAAAAAAAAAGTGTAGCAGAATAGAGTGGCGAATGGTTAATCATAGGCCACTTGAGATTTTAAAAGAGTCCACAGGGCCCATTTTCCTTCTCTGCTTTGGATTGAGTTTTTGTTTTGCTGGCAATTTGTTTTTATTACTTATAGTTTGGTAGTTGATTGAATTTTTGTTTACTAGTGATATTTGCAATTGTGTTCTGGGTGCATTCAAGGTCTCAACTGGTACGGGAAGCAAACTGTGTGTGTGTGTCTGGAGAGGGCCTATGAATATCAGGAAAATAGACAACAGTTATTTCCCAGAAGATGGCCAAAAGTTTTTTTTTTTAATTTCAATTTGTACTGAAGACAGAACATGGTAAAAAAGCTCGAACTGAAGGTATAAAGAATTTAGGTTGGCCAGATAGAATTATTGACACTAAGAATTATTAAATAATAAAAAAGATTTGGAAATGGGCTTTTAAAATAGGGTAGATTTTCTCTTCTGTCTGTAGGGAATTAGACAAGATCCTGCTTTGGGGGGCATGGAGGGAGGTAGAAGGAAAAGGTTACCTTGCTGGATTTAGAGTGAAGGGATCTGGATTCAAGTCCTTACACTGCTACTTATGCCTCTGCCAATTTGGACAAGCCATTTCACCTATAAAGTGAAAGGGCAGGGCCTCCCAGATCCACTGTACCTCTAAACTTAGAGATAATCCTACAGCATCTCAAGGCCACCTACTTCCTGCCTGGGTCCAAACAATAATTCTTTAGCCTCCTCCCCAAGTCTTTGAATAAGTGAATGGGGCCCTCCAATGGCTGAGGGGAAGCATTGAGCACAGGCTCCTAAAATTACTTCACTTCAGAGAGAACAGTGGAAGGGCTGGGACATCCCCATGCTTTGAAGTTGAGCTAGGAGCATTATTAGCTAGGAGTATATGGGCTCCCTGGGAAATGCTGCTTCTTTCCTTCCATAGAACCTTAGGTGGTAAATGGGTGGACTAGCTCCTTGCAGGCTATGACTGTGTTTTATCAGTGTTATCTCCGCTGCCCCACCTACCTGATACCATGCCTGCTTTTTATTTTTACTCCATTCAATAATAGCATCCTTTAGACCGGGGGTTTTTAGCCTGGGTTCATTGAACTTGTTTTCTTTTAATATTTTGACAATTGTATTCCAGTATAATTGGCTTCCTTTATAATTCTATGCATTAAAAAATAGTTTTTGAGAAGGGGTCTATAGGCTTCACCAGATCTTTAAAGGGGCCCATGACACTAGGTCACTCCTCCCCCCTTTATCTTTTAACTGAAACCAGAGTCAGAAAGAAAGCATAGTTTTAAACCAAGGAGACTTTGAAGTAATTTAGTCAAACCCTATCATTATACAGATGAAGAAACAGAGGAAGAGAGAGGTTAAATGACTTGCCCAGGGTCATGCAATTGATTAATTGTCTGAGTTGGGATTTGAACCAAGGTTCTCTTTCTCAAATCTAATGGTTTTTCTATGATGTAAGATGCCTTATTGCTTATTGCTTCAGAGATGAACTGAAGAGAATAATATCCCAGAAATCACATTTCTCTACTTGTCAGAGAAAAGCAGAGTCCCATGCTATTTCCACAGCCATTGCGCCATTCCCAATCCAGGTCCTAATATGTCAAATATGCAGTGTTACAGCTTTCTCTTACCTGGTTTCCATCTGGACTCCCTGCCTCTAGTCTCTTTAACATCAACTCTGACCTATATAGCAAGAGACATTGTTCTTAAGTATATTCAGGTCTGCTAAAGTTACATATGAACTTGGCTATGTAAAAATACAGCAATAAAAACCATAGGGTTTATGATGAAAAAATGAGGTTAAAGGCATAATGCTCAAAAACTTCCTCTATAACTCATTTAAAAAAATATAGGAACCTATTAGAAATGGTAGCTTAGTTTTCTATATATCGCATGGCTAAAAAACACATAAATATCATAACAAATAATAGTGGCTTTTGCAGCCTTAGGCTGATATTTGGCCTGCTGGTCTCCCTGTGTGTTTCAATGAGGTAAGACTGGCAAAATCTACTGCTATGGGCTGAAGGGAGACCCTAGTGTACCACAGCTCTGATACTGGAGCTTGTGGCCATTTTGGAAAATGGGGGGGGGGGGAGAGTTCATGGGTGTGGATCTATCCTCCTCTGCCCACAGTTACCACTGCACCAGAAGATATCAATAAGTATGGCACTTAACCTTGAAAAAAGATCTGAAATTTATTTGTGGAAATGGATATTGCAAGGGTCGAAGCTTGTGACTTATTTTGAAGTAGTAAAAGGAGGGTTTTCTGAAATTAGAGGGAAGGTGGTAATCCCAGATGAGGATAGGTGTGGCTCATTGTCCTCTGACTCTTTTGTGTGCCTTTTTGGTTTTCCTATACAGCTTGGTTCAGCTTCTTTTTCAATGTTTCTCTTGGATGAAATTGTGCATGAGCAACTCAAAATTTGTTTTATGCTCAGATTTTTCCCCTAATACGTCAATCATGTTGGAATATATTTGCATTTTCAAAACAAAGGTTGTAATAGAACTGTCTGTATCTGATTTTGTCATGCACTGAGATTTTTCAAGTTCTGTAAAGAATTACTGGTAAAATATAAATACTATTCTTTGTTACTAACAGTGATAACTCAGACTTAATATTTGCATATTGTGGGGAGGGTGGCAGCAACAGAAGCCTGGACCTATGATTTCAATATATAGGAAACTCTTAGCATGGAAATTCCCTCTACTGGTACTGATTGGTACCTACTCTGCAACTTACAATCTTTGAGCAAGGATTCTTAATTTCATATCCATTGATCCCCAATATATTTTGGGGGTAGTCTATGAATGTTTTTAATATTTTGATAACTACATTTCTACATACTTGGTTTCCTTTGGAATTCTATGTATTTTATTTATGCATTTAAAAACATTACTCTGAGAGGTTTCACCAGACTACAAGTGGGTCCATGACACCAAAAAAGTTTATAATCCACCTTATAGCTTTGCCTTCACTATGTGGCTAAGTACTTTGCTAAGGGCCACATAACCAATTCTTCCTGTCTTCAAGGTCAGCTGTCTATCCTTTACACCACAATGCCTTCAGTAAACATTATCCCTTATTAGATCGTAAAGCCATCAAGAGCAGGGACCATATCTTACTCATTTTTGTAATCCTCAGGCTTCCATGAATAAACACTCAAAAGATATTATTGTAATGAATGTTTCAATGAAATGAACCTCTAACAACCAATTGCTAGAGATAATGGATGCTCATTTTGGAGGCTAGATGGTCCACTTACAGTTACTACTAGTTGTTCTGGGCACAGCTCTTCTGAGAAGTAGTATTATATCATACAAGTCACAACCTGAATGTGTCACAATTTCCTTATCCATTGAATGAGAAGGTTAGAAAATTCTTTTTTAGGGCTCTTCCTTTTAAGGTTCATTCTAGCTTTGCAATGCTATGACCATATTAATGGAGAAGAAGGTAACTGGAAGGGAAATGTCATAGTCACTTCCTTTTTCAAAAGCCCATAGAAACGTAGGTCAAGTCAATGACTGGATAATGGATTGTTAGGTTGTCTGTCTAATTTCCTGTCCTCTCAGCTACAGTCTGTATATCCGTAATCTTCTTATTCCCTTCTAACAAAAATGAAGTAGAATGAATTTTTAACATTTCAGTTAACATATGGTTTATTTATATTTTATGTTAATATATGAACCTATTCATATAACAGCTAAATGAAAAGTTATATATATATATATGTATACATACGTGTTTTTATATACTACATGTATTATATATAAAATATGTTTGTGGATGTGTGACCTTCCTCTCACCACCTTATGTAGAGCGCTCATAACTCCTTTTTGTCTTTCTCTGTAGACCGACCTAGAGAGATAGATTGATAAGTAGAAATGTCTGCATGATAGATAAATAGATAGACAGATACTATGATAGATGGATGATAGATGGATAGGTAGTTAGATAGGAACAAAGGGAAAATGGGTAAGTATACATCACCTAAGATGCCTAGAAGTATTAATCCTGTCAATTCCAAGACCAGTAATCTTTTAAAGAAAAATCTCAATGCTTTTTGTTTTTACATCACATTCATTTCCAAAAAGATCTTTCCCTCCCTTCAGGGACCCTTCTCTTGCAAGAAAAATTTTCTTAAAAATATAGTCTAGTAAAATCAAATAATGCATCCCTTTCACCTGAGAGCATTGACCACATTCCTTCATATTTTGCCTTCATGTGACTATTTCCCACTAATCCAGTTCACCCACCTGGACATAATTTAACATTCAATTGCACTTCTCAGACCATTTTGGCTGACAGACTACTAATAACCCTTTTGCGTGATGGGCCGCTGATTCATCCATATGAATATCTTTACAATAGAAATAACTTATCCAGAATAAAATAGGATCTCAGTCAAATAGCAGCCAACCTCTATGGCCCCCACCTCACACAGTAAGTTCTGCTGTTTATAACCATTACAAGATACTTTGTATCATCTGTACAGATTTGGGATATTTCCAAGTCAACATCAATATTAGCAAATGTTGAATTAGTTTACATTTGTAGCACAGTATACAATTAATCATCCCTGGTACCCATTAAACTCCTGATACTACTTTTCTGAACTTCTAGCTCATTTTTTCTCTAGGCTCCTATCCCCACACCTCATTCATATATAATACCACACAATCATCATCATATATTGGGAACCAAACATGAATGAACTAAGTTTACAACAACAAAAGTAAAATATTAGCTTTCTAGCATAGAATGGATAGATAGATTAGATATCCATAGATATCTATAGAGAAGAGAAGAAAGCCTAAAGTAAATCAAAGTTAATAAATCCATAACTAGTATCCTCCAGTGACCCACTGTGATGAGCCTATGTGATAGAAGTTTTAAAAGAATTCATTTATTATTATGGTATTCAGATTTTCAGAAATAAACCACAAAATTCGTTGTAGTTCATATTATAATCCATGGTTCAGGCAGTTCCTAGCACATGCTCCTGACTGAGAGAGATAGGGAAAGTTTATTGGAATGCTGAGAAGTAAAGTCAAGCCAATTCAACAAGCATTTATTAAGCAACTATTAGGTACTAGGCATGTGCTAAGTGCTAGGGATACAAAGAAAGGCAAAAATAGTCCTTGCACTCAGGGGACTCAGATTCTAAAAAAGGAGACAACATGCAAATAGTTAAGTACAAACAATATGTATACAAGAAAATTGGAGATAATTCAGGTCAGAGAGGGAACATCAAGGACAGAAATAGATGCATGAAACATTTATAATGTACTTATACTATGTACCAGGCACTGTTAGAGAGGCTATGTTCTTGCAAGATAAAATGGGGGAGGTTATTTATTATCTCACACTTTCTAACTCTCATAACTCCCCATTTGCTAACTGTTCCTTTAATGTGCATACATGGGTGCATAAGCCTCTACATTTGTTTAATCTAGAAGTGGAAACATGTCAAGTTAAACCACAATGAAACTAATGCTATTATGAAATTCACTAAATATCATGGTTAGATCAGAGGTCCTTAACTTTTTTTGTGCCTAAGTCCTTTTTGTAGTCTGATGAAGCTTATGGACCCCTTCTTATAATAATGTTTTTAAATGCATAAAACAAAACACCTAATTACAAAGGAAACCAATTATACTGTGAGACAAACAAAAAGCCCAAGAGACAGAATTTTTGGGTAATTAATAATCAGTTTATTAATCAGGCTAGGAAATAATCAATAAATTGATGGTCAGTAGAGATACTAAATGCCTTAATATACTTTTAGAAAAGGGGTGGTGCCCCTGACAGGTGAAAATCAATCTTGATTGGTGAACAATTAATGAAGAGTTGGGCTAAAAATCTTCAGCTCCTCCTGCTGAGAATGTGGCTTAATCATGAGACTCAGCCACCTCCAGCAATATGGACAAAGGATTCTATCTCTACCCAGACCGCTCTGATTGGTTTTTTCCTTCATGAGCTGAGTTTCCCTAAACTCCAATGGAGGAGTGCAAAGGCATAGACTTGATGCTTTGAGGCTGGATTCACCTAGCTTAGATTCTATTGACACTCTAAACAAAAGTAAGATCTCATAGTTGGGTGGGGGTCCTGCCCAAGGTCCAGGAGTATGTTACCAGAGGATTTAGGCAATCTCATCTATCAGCCTTCTCCTTCAGACACTAACTGAATGACCTACAGACTGATCCCTCAATGAGGAAACACAAAAGAACCTTAATACTAATTTAATAATTGGTTATTAATATAAGAGAAAAAAATTTCTCTCAATTGTAATGACGTTATCAAGATATTTTTAAAAAATGAGTTCACAGACTTCAGGTTAAGAACCTCTGCCTTAGATAAAGCACAGTAACGCTATTATCAAAGTGACAAGACTTTTAAATAGCCCAGTCCTACAGGACCAGGTCTCCGCTGTACAGTTTGGAATTCTTGACCATCCTTGGAGGTTAAGGTGAACTTAGGATGCTGACAATTCCAATCAGGGAGTTAGTTTACCCCCAGTATGGAAAAGAAACACACTAATAATTGGTTGTCACAATTTAATATTGGTACTGTTTAAAAGATAACTTATTTTAAACATTGTAAAAAAAAAAACCATTCTAATTTTACAGTTGGATCCTATGCAGCTTGTCCTATGAGCTACTTTTTTTTCCAAGAGGTTCTCCGTGCTTTCTGAACTTTTCTTGGTGTCCTCAAAGGTGACACTGAATGTTTATTCTTTCAAATATTCTTCAAATAGAAGATCTAAACTAAGCGAGGATCAAATCAACAATTAATAAGCTGCTATACAATTATTAACTTTCCAACTGATTCCTGGGTACCCAGAATAGAGAGAAAGTATTCATGTGGACAAGCTCATATTCTGAAATACAATTTTACAGAATCCATGTAGCTTTCAATCACAGTTAATCTAAAATTTTATAATATTAAAGTAAATTTTGTGATTGTCATATTCAAATGACCACTGAATTTCCATTCAAATATGTGAACATTTCTTTTCTATCCACACCTTTTAAAAAACCCACTGACATTTCATGGAAGTCTTTTTCTCATAGAATTAATATCCTAAAGTGCTTTCTAATTTCCTATGATCTCATGTACTTTTTAGATGCTAGAGAAATACTATCCACATACTAAAATAACTCATGAATACGTACCCATTTAAACACTGAAAACCAAGGCTCTCAAAAGCTTTCACAATTGTTTTCCAGAAGAGGTGGTTATTAAGTTCCTCAGACAAAAGTTTCTATTATGAGGTTGCTTTTCTAAATCCAAATTAGGATGATAATATCTATGAAATTAAGCTTGATTACTGTCAGAAGTCTCCCTAATTCTGTATTAGTGGTCTCATGCTAAGAATTACCTCTTGATTCAGAGCTACTGAATGAAATGTGTCCTCTGGTACAAGAACAAGTATAGAAATAGTCCTTTAATTAAGGGAAGCAAAAAGTTAACTAGGTAATAATTATTGGCATCGATACATATTGTCTCAATATTTTCATTCTCGTAAACCAGGCCATGAGCCATGAGGCAACTAAAGCCCAAGAGGCCAAGTTACCTTCCTGAATTCACATGGCCAACACACATTGTGGACAGGGCCAGGAACTAGGTCTTTCCTGAGTTCAAGTGTCTTCTTCTACTATGCCACTGTCTCATTATTTTCTCATTTTAATTCTGCTGTTAGTTGTTTCCTCATTAGGATCATAGATTATGAGAGATCATGCATTTCAAGTAGGAAGGGTTTTTAGGCATCACCTACCCTAATACCTTCATTTTCTCAGATAATGAAACTGAGGTCAAAGGAGGACAGGTAGCTTGACTAAGGAAGCGAGATTGCTAGATTTGGAATTCTAACTCCAGATTCAGTATCCTTTCCACTACAGCTTCCTGCATCATTGATCAACAACTATGGGTCCTCAAAGACTAGATTATTAGCAGTTAGAGAGGGAGACTTCTGGCCAATACTGTTCTAGGTCACATACTCTGTTATTTTAACACTTAAAACAACTTGATTTGGAAAGAAGGGGAAAATACCCCAAAGTTGTGTGTGTGTTTTAACAATGCCAAGGTTCAAAATTCTCCTAGCCCATCAGGATTTTTATTTTCCAATCTTAGGGCTGTCTCTTTCAGGTTTGTACTAAAAGAATTCATTGGGGTTTGATTTGTCATAGATTTGTATTTGAGGATTATTTTCTTTCCAATTTCAAAGTTATAATATCAGTATTCCAAATCTTAGCATTCTAAATTATCTTCCAGGTCACACCCACAAATAGCATTAGCACATGTAGCCAAGATATTACCCATGTTGCCCATATATTCAGAGGAATACCAATACACATGCTTATTTTATACATTTTCCTAAAGTCTCTTGAACTAGGCTTCTTTTAATTTTGGCAACAGTATTCCCTGGCAGATAATAGTTTATATTCTCACCGGTCTATCTTTAAAAAATGAAGCATAAATCCATAGAATTAAAATGGAATATACCTTCATCACATTGGGGAGATTTTACCTCAAAGGTGAATGTACAAATCATTGCTCAGCAAAATGAGAATTTGCTCAATCGAATAATTACTCACAGAGGGTTTAGCTTAAACATTTTCTAATAGTACATTATACATAGCAACAGTCTTGCTCCGAGACAAAGCAATAAAATTACCCTCCCCATTCTGGGTCTATCAGAAAGGAAGAAGCCCTTAGAAATGAGTGCATGTGTGTATCACATAGGGAGAAATAGAGTATTAGGATAGGATTCAAGGGAACATCTGTACCTCACCACCTCTGCCTCTGTTACAGCAGGTGCTCACGGGGACAAGTTCTCTTTCTGCTGTACCACACTGCTGCTAAAAAAATAGCTGTTAGAGACTCATTTCAGTCCTTTTAGCACTTTAAATATTTCAGACAAACAGACAAAGACAGAGAAACAGACACAGAGAGATGGAGACAAGGACAGGGAGAGAAGAAGAGGGGGAGAGGGAGGGAGGCATGTTAGATAAATAGAGGGAAGGAGGAAGAGACAGAGAAACATACAAAGACAGAAGAGAAGGAGAAGAGGGAGAGAGAAAAAAGGAGAGAGGAGAAGGAAGAGAAGAGACAGAGAGATAGAGAGAACAGAAACATAGAGAGAGACAGAGAGAGATAAAGACAGAGGCGGAGAGACAGAGAGAGAAAGATGGAGAGAAGAGGGAAGGAAAGAGGGAGAGAGGAAGAGGGAGAATGATAGAACATTTTTTAAACTTTATCTTAAAAGAGTTTATACAACCAAGTGCTTTAGGCTTAGCTATAGCCATTCAAACCTTGTATGAAACAGCTGAGTCATCTTTTCTTTGGAGACAAAAAAGCCTGTACAGTTTGAAGTCTAAGTGTAGTAGAAAGTGCTAATGGGTGACCTTGCAGTCAGCTTGCAAAAATGTACCGGATAATGACTTCCTATTTCTTGCTGATTTCAGCTCTCTGGCCCCACACAAAAACATTAAAAGAATTTCGGGTGGTCCATTGTAGCAAGAGAACAGTAAAGTTGCCCCAAGCTTTCAAATTACTTTGAGGGCTCAAATCTTCCTCTGTCTTTGAAATTGTTGGACCTTGTTTTCCACTGAGACACAAGTTGAATTAGTTAGAAGCTTCTCTTCCATTTTCTGTTTTTATTGAGGAAAAAAGAAAAGACCTTATCAGGCTCCACTAGTGATATATAAATGAAAGAGTTTTACTGATGAGTGTTTTGAACTGCAGTTGGACCATTTGAATGACAGGAATTAAAAGCAAGCAAAGCCCTAGAGAGGTTGCCTTAAAGATCTCTGCTTGAATTGTTTTCTCCCTTGAATATATTGGTTGATCAGATACCTTTTCTAAGCCTCCTAGTGATTTGCAGAAGTGTAAATTGTCTAACTCTTGGGGTTTCTTCACTTCCTGCTGAAATGAAATGTCTCTTGTAAAAGTACCTGTGGTATATTTAACAGTTTAGGGACAGGATATGAAGAGAAATAATGTATGCAATGGACGCAACTGGCAGCAGCTATTTAACACAGCCCCCTCCTCCCCCATTTCTCCAAAGGTGCTTAGTCAATACCTGTTGACAAATTGATTTTACTAGGTTGAAAAAAGACTGGTCATTGAGAAATTGCTTAAGGTTTGCAAAGTCAGAAGCTGTTCTTTTAGTGCCCATCCACTGCTCCTCCCCTCCTCCACTTCCCTGAACATGGCAGACACCTAGTAAATACCAAGCAGACACCTAGTAAATAGCTTTCACATACTGAAAGCTATCCTTGGGCCTTGGATGCATATGAAAAGAGCAATTGGGTTTGGAGTTAGAGAACCTGGGTTCGAATCCTGTCTCTCACCCTTATTAGATAGGTAACTTTGAACAAGCCACTTAATTTCTCTGTGCTTCATTTTCCCTAACTGTAAAAAAAGGGGGTTGGATATGATATTCTCTAAGGTCTTTTCCAGCTCTCAGCCCATGATGCTGTGCTTCTTGGTCGGTGGCTCCATGGTGTCTACGATAGGAGCCTATCATTGTTTACATAGGCTTATCTAAGGAGTGGTGATAGCCAAGAGTTGTGACCTTCCCACTTTCTTCAAATGATATATATTTTTTTTCCTAACAGAATCACCAGGTCAGTTTTGACTAGATAGTTAAAACAGCATATTGAAATGAAATTCATTCTAGAACTCTAATACTGGCCTAACTATTCTATAGCAACGACCTTACTCAAAAATTTGGAGTGTGCAGAGTTGGTCTTTATTGGTGGTACTTGGTGCCACATTCAATACTCTTTCCTCTCCTTAGTTGAACTCTCCCTTCTAACACTTCATATGAAAAGTATGCTCTTTTTCAATTAGATCCCTCTAATGGAGAAGGAGGAATTTTTCCTCCTACTTGCCAACATCTACTGAAGATTTCTCTTTTTAAAAAAAAATTGCTTTAATATTAGACCCACATAGCTTAGCATAGTAACCGGCATATAGTAAATGTCTAACAAATGCTTGTTGAGTTAAAAATAACATAAAGAATATGTAATATTCTGCTCTCTCTATGATTCTTCTACCTTTCTGCCAAGATGGCACAGGTATGTTTCATTATCTGTTATCTAGGCTCAAGGTGGGTAATTACAATTTTGGTTCAGCTTTCTTTTAGTTTTCTTTTAATTTATGTTATTGTAATGACCCTGGGAAAGTCACTTAACCCTATTGGCCTCAGTTTCTTATCTGGGGAAGGAAATGGCAAGCCACTCCAGCATCTCTGTCAAGAAAACCCCAAAAGGAGTCACAAAGAGTCAGACATAACCAAAAACAACTAAACAACAACAAATCATTGTGTATATTATTCCCCTGGTTTGGTTCATTTTACTTTTTATTAGTTCATCCAAGTTTTCCTGTATTTCTCTGCATTCTTCATATTTATCTCTGTTAGTGTACAAGTTCATTATATTAACAAACCATTCCATAATCAGTGATCCTGCACTTTGTTTTCAATCTTTTTCTCTATATTTAATATTTTTGCTTGGCCCTACCATTTATTTCCTCAAGTTATTATGCTATCTCTTGCTTTTCTTTCATTGCTAAACTCCTTTAAAAAGTTATATATAAATTGTGGTATGTGAATGTGGTGGAATACTATTGTGCTCTAAGAAATGAAGAAGTAGATGATTTCAAAGAGATATGGAAAGATTTAAATTAACTGATGCCAAGAGAAGTGAGCAGAATCAGAATGATTTACACTGTAACATCAAAATTATAAAAAGGAACAATTTTGGAGACTTCTATAAAATGATGAAGAATGAAATGGACAGAACCAACAGAACATTTTATACAGTAACTGTAACAAAAACACTGTAAAACAATTTGAAAACTATAAAAATTATGACGAACTCAATGACCACCTATGATTCCAGAAGACTGATGATGAAAGTCTTCCTACCTCCTGACCCAGAGGTGATAGATTCAGGATGCAGAATGAGAAATATTTTTTCCAATGGTCAATGAAGGATTTTGTTTTGCTTGACTATGCATATTTATTGTGAGGAATTTTCTTCTTTTTCTTTTTCTTTTCTTGTTTTTTTAGTGAGGTAGGGGGGTGGAAGGGAAAGAAAAGAGATTTTTGTTAATAAAAAAAACTTTAAGAATGTAAAACAAAGCTATCTATACTTATCGTTTCTACTTTCTCACCACCCACATGCTTCTTAACTTCTGTCTTCTGACTCCACTACTCAAGAAAAACTTCTCTGTCCAATAACTTCTTAACTACTAATTCCAACAATTGTTTTTCCCCAGTCTTCACATTCCTTGATCTTTCTGTAGCTATGTCCAGATTCTGATATGCTCTTCTGCTTCTCCTTCTACCTATCTGGCCTAGTCTTCTTGGCTTTCTTTTCTATTCTATCATCAAAGTCCTAGCCCCTTTGTATGAGTACTTTCTCGGGCTCTGCCTTGGGTCCTCTTCTGTCTTCATTCTCTCTCTGTCTTGCTATATCTATCTTGATTATCTCAATAGTTCCATGGATTCAGTTATTATCTCAATGCAGATGATTGGCAAATCCACATTTCTATTTCTATTCCTGATCTAGGGTTCTACAACTCAAAACTACCTCCTAAACATCTTCACCCTGATATCCCAAAGTTATCTCAAACTCAGCTTGTACAAAACACATTAGATCTCCCTCCTACCCCTTTTCCTGCATTCCCTGTTTCTGTCATGGGCACCATCATCTTTCTACTAACCCTGGTCTACAAGCTAGGAGTCTTTATTCTCCCTCACCTCTCCTCCCTCCCAGATCTAATCAGTTGCTATGTCTTTTTCATTTCTACCTCTATAATCTCTCTTGTATTTGTCCTCCTCTCTCCAATAAAACAGCTACCACTCTAGTTCAGGCCTTCATTTTCTTGGACTATTGCAATAGAAGGCCTTCCTGTTTCCAGTCTCTCTCAAGTCCCCAGAACTGCCAAAACGATATTCCTAAAGCACAGATTTTACCATAGTGTTTCCATTTTTAAGAAGTGTCAGTGACTTCCTAATACCTTTAATTATCAACTACAAGTTCCTCTGTTTGACTTTTAAGAGACTTCATAGTCTTACCCCAATCTACCTTTCTAGATTTATTTTATATGATTCTCCTTTACTCGTCTTATATTCCAGTTAAACTGAGCTATTTGTTGTCCACCATATGCAACACCCTGATCTGTGCCTTTGTATAGGCCTTTATCTGGAATGTTCTCCAGCCTCACATTAGACTCAGCAGTCCTAGTTTCCTTCAAAATATAGCTGAGGTGCCACCTCCCACAGGAAGCTTTTCTAAATAAAAATCTACTTTTTTATGTAGGCTAAGTTTTAACCACTTAAGGGCATAATTGTTGACACCTAACCTGGGTGCTGACAGTAGAGATTCCTCCTTTGTTATCAAAAGCATGTCTGATCTCATCCCAAATCTGCTCAAACTTCTTTGTGCTCACCAACACCTTGTGTAAGGGTTGGTTGTTTAGAGTTATGTAAGTTGTCCAGTGAGTTCTTACCCTGTTAGGATATGAGCTCCTCGAGTGCAGGGTCTATTTCACTCGTATTTATTTATTTCTGTCGAAGGCACCATCATTCCTTTAATTCACCTAAGTGGCATTCTTGACCCTTTACTCTTCCTTACTGACCATAGCAGATCAGTTTCCAGGTCTTGTTGATTTGACTTTTACATCAGGACTTGTATCTGTATCTTTCTCAAATCAAGAACTCAAATGAAACAGTGAATCTGGTTGGCTAAGACTTGGGAACTTTAAATTATGGAAACTTACTTATATGTCAGAGGCAAAGACAGCTGAATCTGGGTGTGCCTTCAAGGGAAAAGTCTTCATAGGAAACTGCAGGCAAGGAGCAAAAAGATGTTTCTGCAGTCATCCATCTCATCATTCTCCTGTGTCTGTTCTACTCAAATGTCCCTACTGTATGTCTCCATGGCCCCAGAGAGATAAGACAAATGTTGCCTCTGAGACGATGCCCTGGGAGGTGTACACACATGGGACATATCCCCTAGGACTCAGGGATGGGGAACCTGTGGCCTTCTAGGTCCTCAAGTGTGGCCCTTTGACGGAATCTGTCCCAGACAAAGGGCCACGCTTGAGGACCTACAGGGTCACATGTGGCCTTGAGGCTGCAGGTTCCCTACCCCTGTGGCATTCTCTTGACTGTCAGAATTCTGCAGGTAGTCCCAAAGAATTTAAAAAGAAGCAAGGTCAGGACCCTCCTAGTATTACTTTGATCTCACAGGACCCCTTACATTAGAGATCTTTACAAATTATCTCATAATTATATCGTACTTCAGTCTGCCACCGAAGTCTAGATCACACCTAGAAACTTAATTGAGGATGTTCATCCTTAAATAGAAAGGCCACAATTAATTACAAACCCCTGACATGTGAAATTAGGTCCTAGAATATCTGAGAATCCACACTTAATACCATCTTGCTCCCTTACCTCCAAAGTATTGGGAAAACCTGGGTTTAAATCCTGCCTTGTACATTTTCTAGGTGTGTGACCCTCAGCAAGTAATTGAATTTCTCTGAATCTCAGTTGCTTACTATGTAAAATGGATGTAATCATAGCACCTGGCTCACACATTTTTGTGAGCATCAAATGAAATTATACATATATATATATATATATATATATATATATACTGAGGACACCTTAACACACTATAAATGTGAGTTATCATTATCTGGTTCTCATCTTTTAAGATGGAGCTCCTATAGAAATGTCTCTTGTACAACCCACTGGCCTATTATTCTTTTATCCTTATTGTTCTGTGTACTGTGGCATAGGTGTATAAAAGATCTGTTTTCTGTAACTAAATAAAAGTATCCACATGTAAACTTGCCTTTTGTAGGCTCACTGAAAGCAGCTTCAGAATAACATTACAATACTAGTAGAAATAGGATGATGGGGATGATGTGTTCCTCATCCTGTTCCCATGTGGTTTTCATTTTTCTGCTAGGTCTTTATAGTTTAGAAAGCTATTTTTTTGGATGGCTTAGAGATTAAGTGTAGTTGGCATGGCAACATTAATTAAAATGCTCTTAAATCTTTATGGATTAATATTAAATCCATGAGATTGTGACCAACAGTTTTGTTTATAATAGTAATCTGGTTTCAGGTCAGTTTATTTGTTAGATTCTCAGGGATATTTTGAGGTCTATATTTTTAGTATGGGGATTTGTTAGTTGTTAGTTCATGAAAGAAAGCAGCCTTCTAATATATAATTCTAGCTACCAGGTCACATCTTGCTAGGTATTAGATAAATGCTGTTTTTTTTTTAGGGACATCTAGGTAGTGTAGTGAGTGCAGTGGGTAGAGTGCCAGCCCTGGAGGCAAGAGGACCTGAGTTCAAATCCAACCTCACATACTTACTAGCTGTGTGACTCTGTAAAATGAGCCGAAGAAGAAAATGGCAAACCACTCCATTGTCTTTACCAAGAAAACCCCAAATGGGGTCATGAAGAGTTGGGCATGACTAATTGACCAAAAATTTTTTTCTGTAGCCTGTAGTGATGTGTCGTACAGTTACTACTGTTCTCTTGTCTAATCTGCAGTGATCAGTGTCTGGACTCCTTGATGATAATCTGTCTGTAATCTCTGATACTGAATTGCCAATATGCTCCTTGCCTGCTGCCGACACTGTGTTTACAGGAAATATTGATGATAAAAATTCTCCCAGTTCTCCTTCCAATCACTCCAAACAGCAGATTAGCTACAGTTGATGCTTCAAGGCTGTCTTTTCAAAGTCAAAAGCTGATCATAGTGTTTAGTGAGGCATCAATGAAATTGTCTTAAATTGGGCTCTATTGTACTGTGTTGAAAAACCTCAGGGAGAAGATTGCAAATGCTTCCGTGATGTAAGGGAAAGAATTTGTAGCAACAAAAAGCAAGAAATGCTTGAGCTTGAGTTCATACTCTTTGGATTTATATGGGAAACATCTTGTTAATATGATAATTATTGTGCTGGTAGTTATTAGCAATGTAGTGGAGATATGGACCCATGGTGGCAGTGGCTACCAGTTATATCTTTCTCTTCCTTCAGTGCTCATATCTTCTTGATGCTTATCAGATCAAGTCAATTTGTATGTGGACACAAAAGGTGATACAGGGAGTTAGAAAAAGTAGCCTCAAAAAGATTCTTCAGGATGCACTGATTGTGTGTGTGTGTGTGTGTGTGTGTGTGTGTGTGTGTGTTGCGTAGGGGAAGGAAGGTAGGGCACCCTATCTATACTCAGAGGAAGGAAAGAGGTGAATGGAAATTCAGGTGGCCTAATTCAGCCAGGGATAAGGGCTGGGGACCATCTATTCAATTGAGATAATATATATATAAAATGCTTTGCAAACTTTTATGTGCTATGTAAATGTAAGCTATTGTTATTATTTCCTGGCTTCCTTGGCTTACTTCAAAGATTAGCTCAGATTTCATCTTCTTTTTTTTTAATTAATTAATTTTTAGTTTTCAACGTTCACTTCCACAAGATTTTGAGTTCCAAATTTTCTCCCTATCTCTCTCCTCCCCCTACCCCAAGATGGCGTGCATTCTGAATACCTCTACCCCCAATCAGATTTCATTTTCTATGAGAGGTCTTTCCTAGTATCTTTCCTTCTTGTCTCCTAATCCCCCACTCCTGGTATCTTCTCTTTGAAATTACCTTTCATCTAACCTGAATGTTGTCGTTTGTCCCTCATTTCCAAAGAGGACCAGTGACATCACAACGTTGGGGTCTGGATACAGTGTTTTTGGCTGTGGTTGACCAGGATGATATGAGCTCAAAAGGCTCTACTGCAAGTCGGGCACAGGTAGAGCATTAGAACACTTGGGATGGAGATGTCTCTGGATTTGTGCAGTTCATGTTTTCCTTGTGCTCCTGTGATTCTGCTTTGCTCATGGAGCACAGTGTCTTCTTTGAAGCTTCTTGACTACAGAAACCATGTTTTTTACTTTCTTTGTATTCCTAGAACTTATTACAGTGCCTGGCACATAGTAACAGCTAATCAATGCTTGTTGACTGAATGATTGAAGGGTCTTTTGTTGTGCCAGTCCAATGGGGTAGTGGGCTTGACTGATACCAGTGCTGGAAATGTGGAGGCTGGTCCCAAGACATGGTGACCTCTGTTGGTCTTCTCACTATAAGGTAGGAAAACACAGCCTGTTGTCTTAGTTTGTTCAAGAAGGATAGGATGCTCTCAAAACTAAAATTCCAATGGCACAAGCAAAAACTATTCTTTCGAGAAAAAGGAGGAGTGGGAATTTCTTTGAGAGACAGGTGTGACAATATCAATGAACTCAGAGTTTTTAAAAAAATTAAATAAGATGAAAGCTAGGGGAAGTAATGGAAAATTATTACAAAAGACTATAATGTCTCTGTAAGAAGAATAATGTCAGAAAGACTAAAGACCAGAATGAGCTGAGCTTTGCAATCAGTGCCAAGGACAACAAAAGGGATTTTAAAAAAGCTATTTGGAAAGCTAGAGTAAGATCAAAGAAAAGAAAGGGTTTCTGCTTGTGGTGGAGAGGATGATGATAATGGATTAAAGTGCTAAAGCAGAACTAATTATGCAACTCCATTTGGCCTCTCTGTTCTCTACCAGATAGAATGGTCTTCAGCATTGGAAGCATAGAAGAAAAATGGTTGAAAGAATTGAAACCCAAGATAAGTTAAAAAGAGATGATAAGAAAAATGTCTTGATGCCTTCAATGAGTTTGTTACCATACTCATGCTTAGACAATCATTTGTGTGGGAAAAAAAACAAATAGCAAAATTGGGAGTTTTAAGAAAACTGAGTTTACTATAAGCTCATATTGAGAAAAGCACTTAATCATATAATAGCTAGCATTTATATAGCATATTTTGTTGTTCACTTGTTTTTCAGTTGTGTCTGACTCTTGTGACAACATTTGGGATTTTCTTGGCAAAGATATTGGAATGGTTTGGTATTTCCTTCTCCACCTCAATTGTATAGATGAGGAAACAGAGGCAAACAGGGTTAAGTGGTTTTCCCAGGGTCACCCAGCTAGTAAGTATCTGAGGCTGGATTTGAACTCAGATCTTCCTGATGCCAGGCCTAGAACTCTATCCACTGTACCACCTCGCTGCCCTGTATAGCACATTAGGAAACTCTATACAAATATTATCCAATTTGACCAAATTAGGTAATATATGCTTTAACCGTGGGGCATTTCAGTCACCAATGAGCTAATCACCAGCTAAAGTCACACCAATGAGTTAAAAAACTCTTAGATTGCATTAATAAAAGAGATTCACTATTGCTTAGTGGATAGAGGGTCACCCTGGAGCCAAGTTCTACCAAGACAGAAGTAACAAGTCATGTAACATTTCAGAACTCTGGACAACTGTCTACACTGAAAGGTACAAATCTGCACTGGCAGAGGGAGTTTCCTCACATGGGATCACATGGGATAGATTAATGAAATCATGAATATTGTCCTTATCCCAATACTTAATAAAAAAAAATGGTGCCTAGAACACAGGAAGCTATAGTGCTTAGGACCAAAAGCGGGAATCACAAGGCCATACTGTGAGTATTGAATTCAATGCTGGGTACATTGTTAGGAAGACTATTGAAAAGCAGGATCCCAACCAGAGGAGGGTGAGCAAGTTTGGAGAGGAGATTTGAAACCATGCCATCTAACAAGTGATTGAAAGAATCGGAGGTGTTTGGGTTAGAGAAGACTTAAGAAGGAATGATGACTATTTTAAGTATTTGAAAGATTGTCGCGTGGAATTGTTTGGCTTGGCCTCATAGGAAAGAACTGAGATCACTGTGCACAAGTTGCAAGAACAACATTTTAATCTGATGAAAGGACAAATTTCTTAGTAATTTAGCCCTGTGCCAAAGTGGAATGGATTGCTTCAGAAGTTATCCGGTGTCCATTGAATCAGTAAGCATTTATTAACCATCAAGTATTATGGCCCCAGGCATTCTGCTAGATGCTGAGGGTGCAAATACAAAGAATGAACCAATCCCAACTCCCAAGGAACATATTTTCTAATGAGAGGTTTTCCAAGCAGATTATGGACAAGCACCGCTCAGGGATTTTACAAAGGGCATTCATATTTCAGGAATAGTTTGGTTGGGATGATTCATGAGATTCTGTGATTCAACTTTTCCTACTCTTTAATAGAATTCTCTTTCCTTCTTTCTTTCCTCCCTCCCTTCTTCCCTCTCTCCCTCTCTCTTTCCTTCCTTTCTTCTTCTTCTCCCTCCTTCCTTCCTTCTTTCTTTTCCTTTCCTTCTTTTCTCCTTCCTTCCTTTTCTCCCTCCTTCTTTCTTTCTCTTTCTTTCTTTTTCTTTCCTCCCTCCCTCCTTCCTTCCTTTTTCCTTCCCTCTCTCTTTCCTTCTTTCCTTTTTTCTTCTTCCTTCTTTCTTCCTTCCTTCCTTTCTTCCTCTCCTTCTCCTTCTCCTCCTCCTTCTTCTTCTCCTCCTCCTCTTTCTTCTCCCTCTTCTCCTTCTCCTTCTTCTCCTTCTCCTCCTTCTCCTTCTCCTCCTCCTCCTTCTTCTCCTTCTTCTTCTTCTTCTTCTTCTTCTTCTTCTTCTTCCTCTTCTTCTTCCTCTCTCTCTCTCTCTTTCTTTCTCTCTCTCCCCCCCCATATAAATTTATATCCTTTTTGCTTGGTATTCTGTAAAGACAGAAAATGATTTTATTTATTATATTTATTTATCATATCTTATAAGTAACCCTTTATATACTTAAAGATATTTGGTAAATCACTTATTTTATCTTTTCTTCTTGAAGTTTAATTTGGCCCGTGCCTTCTCACTCCTCTTTAATTCCACAGCACCTCATTTCAGTGATATGTTTACAGTAGGTGGTCAATAAATGTTGGATGACTAAATCTTTTCCCAGAGCTTTTCAAAATCTTTCATTCATCACTTGTTGCTTTTCTCTGGATGCTCTCTTCAACTCCATATCTCCCCAAATTGGTCACATAGATTCAGTCCTCAGTCAATATTGATAAACTGAATCAAATAACAGATAGAAAGGAGGCTTTTCTTAGCACCCCTACTGTGAATTTTACAATTGTGATAAGGATCTAACAGAGGGAGGAATTTTCTGAGAGGTTTCTTAGATCTTGGAAAAAATGACCAGGGGATAATAGCAAAAAGAGGGTATTTTAATACCCTGAAATGTATCTCTTTCTCTGTTCTTTTCTGTTTATCAGTAATAAACTAAACCACATTTTTTTCCTAATAGAAAGTCATGTAGCTTGACTAGCTACACCCACCAGAGGGTAGTGAAGTTAAAGATTTCTGACTGACTGAACAGACAGCCTATCTATTTTTCCCTGAAAGACTGACAATATTTTAAAAATCGTTGAAAGGTGGAGGGACATGTTTTCTGAGATAGGATTGTGACACACCTGGAATAGTAGACAGAGTGCTGGACCTGGGATTGAATCCTGCCTCTGACACCAAGTAGATATGGGACCATGGATGTGCTACTTAGATTCTCCAAGCCTCAGTTTCCTTAGCTGCAAAAGGAAGGGTTGGATTCAATGACCTGTAAGGTTCTTTTTGACTCTAACTCTCCTACAATCCTGCAATCCTAGTCACAGTTAGAGATGAATGCTGAAATTCATGACAGTATAAAACCTTATGGCATTTTAAAAATAATACCTTATTTTCCCCCAACTACACATAAAAACAATTTTAATGTTCATTTTTTAAGCTTTGAGCTCCAAAATCTATCCCTCTATCCCTCTCCTCCCCCCTCCCTGAGATGGTAAGCAATCTGATATAAATAATACACATACAATCATGTAAAACATGTCTATATTAGTCATTTTGTACAAGAAGACAAACAAAAAAATGGAAAATGGCATGCTTTAGTCTGTATTCAGACAACATCAGTTCTTTCTCTGGAGGTGGATAGCATTTTTCAAGAGTCCTAGATCAAGAGTTATCATGAATGCTAGATCACTACTTGTTAGAGATGATTATTGCGTTGAGTAGGTAGTAGGACTACATGACATTCCGGACTGCACAAGTTATCAAAAATCAAGATTTCCTGAGTAATTTCATGATATCTTGTCACCTCATTCATATCATGAGACTTAGAGCTACAAAGGATTATGGAGATCCTCTAGTTCAAACTCCTCATTTTACAGATGAGGAAACAGAGGACCAAGGAGGCTATGCTCATGTAAGGGGGAAGATAAAGAAAGCCAATTTGGAATGTAGGACCTGAAGTTTTTTCTTAGCTTATCAGAAAACCATCATGAATAAGAACCCTAGGCTAGGTCAGGGCAAGAGTCTGGTAAAAGGCTGGAGGGAAGCTTGTTTTAAACAATAGAAAGCTGTGCAAAATTTTTGTCACCTTGCCATCATTGAGGGTGTTGGTTGAAAGTTTTTCTTTAATATATATAAAGAGATGGAAGCTTACTATTTGCTTTCCTTTTCTTTTGCTGTTTTGTTTTATTGCTTCATTCTCATGGTTCCTCCCATTAGTTCTAATTGTTCTTTACATCATGACTAATGGGAAATTTTGCTTAATATGAATGTATAAGTAGAGCCTATATCAGATTGCATGTCGCTGTCTTGAAGGGGGAGAGGAGTGCGATAGGAAGAAAATTTGAAACTCAAAATCTTATGGAAGTGAATGTTGAAAATGAAAAAAAAAATTATCTCTCTCTATATATATACACACATACATAGATATAAAAAGAAAATTAAGCAACAGTTCATAACAACAGAAATTTAGTGATAATGTTATTGGATATAACTTTAGTCTTCATATAACTCCATTTCAGGTCAGGCATTTTTCAGTTGTGTCTGACTCTTCATGACCCCATTTGGGGTTCTCTTGGAAAAGATACTAAAATGGTTTGCCATTTCCTTCTCCAGCTCATTTTACAGATGAGGAAACTGAGGCAAACAGGGATTACCTGGCTAATAAGTGTCTAAGGTCAGACTTGAACTCATGAAGATGAGTCTTCCTGACTTTAGGCCCAGCACTCTATCTATTTCACCATCTAACTGCCCATACTTCTCTAAGTCTTGCTTAAAATAGTCCATAATGTTCACATATTATGATTAGTTAATAACAAGAAATAACATAGAGAGATCATAGATAGAGGAGAAAAAGATCAAAGCCAGGAAGACCCAAGTCAGTCCCATTTCTGACAAGGCTCTGTGACACCTCTCAATGGTCTAGGTAACTCTAAGACCAGAAGTTGAAGAGAAAGCACCAACCTTCATTGGTGGAGAGAGTTTCCTCATTCAGGACTTCCCTAGACTCATTATTTCTCTTACCTTAATTAGTTAATATTAATGGCCTATTCATTTAATAAAAAGTGACATTTTTATTGGGACAATGTGTCACATTCTCCCTCATTCAATTCTCTAAGCTTAGCTGTTTAGATCATGGCCTATGGTTCACCAAGTGGGAAACTTGACCAAACTGTCTTAGAAGAAATTAGCGGCTTCTGAAAGATAAGCAGCTCTGCATACTCAAACTGAAAATGAAGACAAAGGTCTTGCCGACACATAAGAAAGGCCTGACTCTTTCCAGTCTAGACATATGCTAAAGGGAAATAGCAAAATCCTTTATGCTTTCAATTTCTTTTTGCTTTATTCTCATTTTGAAAAATCACTGAGCTGTTTCTCAATAGAGAAGGTAAACTCTAATACCTGATAATTCAGGAAAAGATAAAGAGAATTCCTGGCTTCTGAAATGTAAAAGATATCTATCTAATCTACAAAATATCACTGATGTGTGTGTGTTTGTGTGTGTGTGTGTGTGTGTGTGAGAGAGAGAGAGAGAGAGAGAGAGAGAGAGAATGAAAAAGAAGGAAATAAAAAGAAAAAAGAAAGAATAGAAAAAAGAAAGGGAAAGAGAAAAAAAAGAAGGAAGGAAGAAAGAAAAGGAAAAAAATGGCATGGCAAAGCAAGGAAAGGAAAGAAGTGGGGAGTGGGAAATGTATGCTTAAATTAGGATTTGCATTAAAACCCTGGCTATTTCATGGGCCCATTCACTAGTATGGAAATCACTTGCTTTATTTTTTAAATGAACCAGAAAGCAAAGAGAGGAAGGTCAGTTTTATTTATATCAATAGAGTATTATGATTCTATTTTTATGTGCTAAAATTAATGAAAACCTTCCTTATATGTGAACTCTGGTTCGGCTTCTGCCGTCACAAATAATAGTTTCCGAATTTTTCCTCAATGCTGAAAATATAAAGGCACTTTCCATGCACTCATGGGATTGTGATCTCTGTTCAGTGTCTCTTAAAATGAATGTGTTTAGAAAAGTTGAGGAGTCAGGAAAAATGTTAGTCATTTTTAAGAGACTTTCTGGAACTATTTGTCTTTTTTCTCATTAAACCCAGGGCTTTGTTGCTGACATGGGTTATGGAGTTTCTGGAGAGCTTTAAAAATATCAGAGTTTCTCTTCTTCCTGGAATTGTTTGGATGTTATCCTGCCCGAAGGGAGAGGAAAGAACTAGATGATCTCTTACAGTTCCTTTGGCTCTCTGTATTATCTAACAGTATGTGATAAAGAAGGTACTTAGCTGAGGAGGATCACTGATCTTAGATTTAGAGCTGGGAGGGATATTAGAGGCCATTGCTTCAACCCCCTTCATTTTATAGACCAAAAAACCGAAGCAGACAAAGTTGAAATGACTTTCTGAGAGTCATACAACTAGTAAGTGCATGAGGCAGGATGTGAACCCAGCACTTCCCAACTCTGAGTCCATCACTCTATCCACTGCACTGTGTAGTTATTCCCTCTTAGCTGGAGCCTGTCTTGTGTGGGTGATACCCTTTGCTCTCAGTTCTTCCTTTAGGGCCATGACTTTCTGTTTAGTAAAGGGTGCCTTTAAGACCACCCCCTTGTACATGGGCTTCCTATTAAACCTGTTGTTTAGAACAACATTGTTTAGGAACAATGGGAAAAGGGAAAATTGCCAGAAATCCTACCCCATATATCAAGTGTAGCCTCCACAATCAATCAATCAATCATTCAATGAACATTAAGTGCCTACAACGTGGGAGGCTCTGGGCTAAGTCCTGGGGATACAAAAAGAGGCAAAAAACAGTTCCCACCCTGAAGGAGCTTATACCTAAACGGGAGAGACTACATGTAGACAAATGTATACAAAGCAAGTTATATACAGGATAAATAGGGAATAACCGAAAGTAGGCCCTGGGATTAAGGGGGGGGGGGGCTGGGGAAGACTTCCAGGAGAAGGTGAGATTTTAGTTGGGACTTAAAGGAAGCCAAGGAGGTTAGTAGTCAGAGCAGAGGAGGTAGAACATTCTGCCCATGTGTGGTGGACAGCCAGAGAAAATGCCTGAAACAGAGAACTAGTGTCTTGTTCATGGAACAGCCAGAAGGCAAGTACCACTGGATCAAAGAGTATGAGCTGGAGAGGAAGGTATGAGAAGACTGGAAAGGTAGGAGGGGGCTAGGTTATGAAGGGCTTTGAATGCCAAACAGAAAATTTTGTATTTGCTCTTAGAGGCAATAGAAAGGTTGACATGATTATACCTCCGTTTTAGGAAAATGACTTCCATGGCTAAATGGAAGTTGCATTTGGAGTGAAGAGAGACTTGAGGTAGGCAGACCCACCAGCAGCTTATTGAAATAATCATGGCATGAGGGGATGAGGGCCTGCTATGGAGAGCTGGCAGTATCAGAGGAGAGAAAGGGTTGTATTTAAAAAATGTTGCAAAGGTAAAATCAACAGGCCTTGGCAATAGATTGGATGTGGAGGGTGAGAGAGAGTGAGGAATCCAGGAGAACTCCTAGTTTGTGAGCCTGAGGGATTAGGAGGATGGGGTTGCCTTCTGTAGTTATAATGAAGATACAATCAGAGGCAAGGTGGACTGGTGGATAAGAGATCTATAATCAAAACCAAGAAGATTGGGGTTCAAGTCCCGCTTCTCATACATATGAGTTTGTAACCCTGATAAGTCCGATAGAGCAAGAACTCAGAGGAAGGAGAATGGAAGGATAGAATGAAAGGCACAACCAGAAAAGCTACCTTTAGGTTAAAGCAAAGAGGCTTCTGACACAGAAATATAGAAAAGAGGGATGGATAAAGATATTAGGAAGCTTCGAGACGAACAGGAGAGAAATTAAGGCAGCTTGTATCTGATGATGTCAAATTCAGATCAAGTAAAGCCCAATGACGTAGGAAGCAAAGTCAAACATAGAGAGCGGATACACTCATCGAAGAGGTTTGACACAACCTTCGTGAATTAATGCTATAAAAAAATTAGCCTGCTTCTGACTCCCTGGACTTCACCACTATTCCTTAGCTACCTTCTTACCTCCCAGCATTCCTTAGTGCTTGGCCTGTGGCCTTCTCATCCTGAAATATCCCCTACTCCCTCTGTAGCTCCCTTCTCCCATTGGCGTGTTCCTCCCGGAATCTCCATTTTGAGGAAGGGTGCCAGGCCAACCATCCTTCATTCATTTCCTAGCTCTGTTCCTGAGTCGTTGGATTTTACTACCATGTCCCCACACAGGCAGGTACCATCTCTTCTCCACTTCACCCCCTGCTCTTCAGCTACATTTTGTGTGTTGTCTTCCCTCATTATAATGTAAGCTCCTTGAGGTCAGGATGCATCCTTTTTGCTTATATTTATATCCTCATGACTTAGTATAGTGCCTAGCACATAGAAAACATGTAATGAATGCTTGTTGACTGACTGAATAATAAGTTTGCTAGTGTCATTGAGGACCCGACAGAGGTGACATCAAGGGAATTTGAGGGCTAGAGATAAGAGATTAACCACTGAGGAGCAAAAGTACTGGGATTATTTTATAGGAAGCCCAGAGAACTAGCTGCCCTTATCTGGAATTCCTCAGCCTGCCTTGGTGATTCAGACCCTGACATCTGTTTTCATTTTTGATGCAAAATATCTGGATATATCTTCACAAAAATGAAATGAGAAGTATTTTTAAGTAACCTGACACCGCTTGATTTGATATTGCTTAGACAATGATGTGACAACTTTGAAACAAGGAAATTGGCTGAGAAGGAGTTATGTCCAGAGAGGTGAATGAAAGGGAAGAATAGAAATATATAAATACATACATATATACACACATGTGTATATATGTGTGTGTGTATGTATGTATATACATATATATGTACATATACATATAAATTTAATGGCTTACCAAAAGTGCTTTTCTTACAACAGCCTTGTGCGCTAGGCAGTCCACGTAACTAAGTACCACTTAGATTCCTTCCAATTCTAAAATTCTCTAAGTCTATGAATCTAAATATCTTTTCATAATCCCTTGAAGCTCCATTATTCTAGAGGAACATCTTATCCAACCTTGTAGGAAACCTTCCCTAGATATGCAGGAGGGGGATTTTGTCTGAAGTTTCAGTTCCCATTTGCTAAGGTTACACATGCCCTGTAACTCCGTGCCACGTACTGTGTGGGAGAGACATGGGAAGTTGAAGTATCATTGTTCCTCCCTCAGAAGTCATGGAATCGTAGGCAGTTGTGGCTGGAAGGAACCAACTCTCTTCTTCTACAGAAGCAGAAAATGAGAATCAGAGAAATAAGTGACTTGCCTAGAGTCACATAGGTCATTAGTGGCAAAGTCAAGACCCTGTACTCATAGAGAAGGAAGGAAACTCAGAACTCAGAGATTAGCTAGTCCTATCTTCACACTTTACAGATGAGGAAGCTTGGACCTACAGAGCTTAAGTCACCTGCTCAAAGTTACCTTGGTAATGAGCAGCAGGGACAAGATTAGAAGCCTTCTCCCTCGATTCCAAATTCAGTGTTCTTTCCACTACACTATCTCTAGGTTTATTCTCTCCTAGTTTTATGATCAGTCGTGGCTGAGAAATCTTACAGCATTAGCTGACACTTCATGTGTGAGGAGCAGTGCCAACTGGCATCTGATTGTGGGCCTGAGGCTATACTATAGAACTCCAATAGAACATTTCTGAGACATAAGAAACAACAGGAAGCTAATCCTGCAATGCACTGTTTTAAATACCCATTTGGATGCAGAGAGATCCAAAACCTACACAAGAATGAGAGAGACTTTCTGCCCCCTCTCTCCTTCACTCCCATGTTGACATCCCTGTTAGTGGAGTTAGTGGAAATCCTTTGATGTAAGTGATCTGACATAACATCGGGGATTCACAATTTGTCAGGAGGAGCATGAGGTGATACACTTATGAGAAGATACACTTCTATCTGGACCTTTTAAATCTTATTTTATGCTGCTCCTCTGTATTAAGAGATGGCAAGGTACAGAGGATACCATGGTGGACTTGGGGGCAAAGGATCATACCTGCAGAATTGAGAGAGCTCCTAGATGATGCTATCTAATCTAAGTCTTCAATTTTATAGGAGAAGAAAAGGAGTCTCATAGAGGCTAAGACATGCCTAAGGTCATACAGTTAGTAAGGACCCACAGAGTAGACCTGTTAGAGCTAGGACCAGAATCCACATTCCAGAGACTTATTCTTATTTCAGAAAAAGACATTGAACAGGTCGTAAATGAGCTTCCCAAGAAAAAAGTACCAGGACTGGATGGATTTACAAGTGAATTCTATCAAATATTTAAAGATCAACTAATCCCAATATTAAATAATTTGGAATAATAGGCAAAGAAGGGATCCTACCAAATTCCTTTCATGAAACAAATATGACACTAATACTAAACCAGGAAGAGTAAAAACAGAAAATAAAATTATAGACAGATTTCATTAATGAATACAGATAAAAAAACCTAAATAAAATATTAGCTAAAAGATTATGACAATATATTACAAATATTATACATTATGATCAAGTGGGATTTATACCAGGAATGCAGGGATGGTTTAACATAAGAAAAAGCATTTAACATAATTGATTATATCAATAAGAAAAGTTAAAAATAAACATATGATTATATCAATAGATGATTCCAGGCCAGTTCTGGAATTGTGTTAAATCATTGCTTACTCCAGAGTTCGGTTCTGCTCCTGACACCTATAATCATGGTCAAGTTATTTAACTTCTCTGAGCCTCAGTTTCCTCATCTGTAAAATGCTTGATTGTCTGCATCATTTCCCTGATCTACCAGTTTAGTTACCCTATCAAAAAAAAAAAAAAGGAATGAAGTTCTTCTAGCATGACTAGTTCTTGATGAAGCCACTCTGGTTTTCAGTGATCCTTCCTTTCTTTTTTAAGTGTTCACAAACCATCCTTTTAATAATATGTTTTGAAATATATGTATATATGTATGTATGTATACATGCATATTTATTTAAAAGATTGGGAAATTTATACTTCTCTCACACTGTAGCACCTCTCCTGTTCTCCGTGATGTTTTAGATATCACCAACTCATCATATTCTATCTATTAAAGCTGGGTTTTTTATTTTTTAGTATCTATTTTATCTCCTCTTTTTGATCCTAAGATCCTTGAGGCCAAGGATTGTCTTATTTTGCCTTTATAGCCCCAATTCATACCATAATGTCTTATACAAACTAGGCAAATCATAAATATCTACTGAGTTGAATTCACATGATGTTTTGAAAAAAAAATGATTACTTTATCACTGCATAAGTATTATGACCAGCAAGGAAAATGACATCAGTATTGTGGAGACTTTTTTTTTTATTTTGTTTGAGGTGGGGGAGGGGGTCCATTGAACAACTATTTAAACACGGGATATGGAAAAGATAAAAACACAAATAATACATGTCTAGTCCCACTTTCTGGCTTTCTGAATTTTCAGACACATTCAGGGGGTTTTAGAAAGGCCCAGGCTGGGAGGACACCACATGACGTGATGTGCTTACCGCATCAGTGCATTGTTAGATACTCCATTCTACATGTCCAGAGCCCAGGCCAGTTTCCCAACTCTCAAACACCTCCTGGGGTTATAAATTCAAAGCGGATAAGTCCAGAGAGAGCTACCACTATCAACAATCTCTCCATGGACTCTAAGGAGGGTCTTGATGCCTCTGGCAGCAATGTAAGCAGATTGGAACTCCTTGATGGATAGAGCAGCGGTCCAGAGTCAATTGAGTTTGATGTGAGTTTAGGTTCAGGTTGACATTTAACATGGAAACTCCAGATTAGAATTTATCTGGTAGCTCAGGAGAGGCAGTTTGGGTAGAGAGAGCTTGCCTTAAAGTCAGGATGACCTGGGTCCAAGTCCTCCTTCTGAAACATACAGGCTGTATGACTCTCAGTGATCTTGGCAGTTCTCTAAGGGGACTCCAGAAGGGAAGGATCAGGATACCCTGCAATGGGTTATGCATCTGCTTTGAGGGTGAGGTATGCCACAGAGATTGAGGTTTGCCATTCTATCCATTTCCAGGATAAAAATCCCCAGCTGTTTTTGTTTCCTTTTTTAGGAGGAGACTAAGATTACACCCTCTAATTTGGCATGGATGGCTATTATTTTCAGTGCTCTGGAAAGAATAGGACCTTGATATTATCTCCCTCCCCCACCCCCATCCCTGCCCCAGTTCTCTATGAGGTAGTTGAAGTTTATCTTTGATGTCTCCTGACTTCAATTTTGTGGTTTCATGCCCTGTCAGTTTTGTCTCCCCCCAACCCCCTTTCTTTCCTTTCTGTGGCCTGTCACAAGGCCAGTGGAAGAGAATATTTTGGATAGAAAGGGTGGACTTTTCTCCTTTCTTCTGCCCATTCCTACTCAGGGCCACTCTATATCACTCAGAACTCCATTTTGACCTGTCTTCTGTAGGAAGTACCCCTTGCTCAGTTCTATTTCCGTCCTTCCACCATCAAAAGCTACCTGTCTTGCTTCCAGCACCTCAGTGTCTAGCTCCCACCAGGTGACAAGAGCTAATCTGATGAGTTCATCCTTGTTAATGGGGATGTCATTACTGTATTACCTCTCCCACAACTTAAGTTTTTCACATTTTAATAAGGCCTTCTGTAGATGATGCTTTAATCAAAAAGAATGACTCTAAAGGTGGTAAATAAAAGTACTGTATCAGGTTAGAGGAAGATAACATTGGGTTGGGAGGCTGGGGTTTTCAGTGACCTTCAAATAGTGTAGAACATCTGAATTTTGAGCCCACTCTGCCCAGACAACAACACTCCCCCCCTCTACCTACTCCTTCCTGCCAAGTCTTGGTTTACCATTCCTGCTTTCTTTCTAGTCAAGGCTTGGGAGCAGTTCATCAGTGATGGCTGAGGACACTTTGCTTATGTTGAGCACAGGCTTCCAAATGAATCCAGGATGAATCAGATCTGGAATGATGCTGAAATCCTGATTAGTCTTTAAATTTATCAACCTCATTTGCTCAGGAACTGAGCAGTTCAGGTTGACTGAATCATACTGCCTTTGGATCAGCCAGTTTTACTTTACGTTTCAGCAACAGAAAATCTTGCAACACTGCTGGCATGAGAGACAGGGGAATCCAAAAAGTCTTGGCATCTATACCAGCGATGTAATGAGTTTGAGGAAAGAGGCTTGTTAAGGCATGATCCATGCACTTTACCACCAGTGACAGGTCTATGTTCTGAAAAAGCTTATGTTTTCCTTTTTCAGCCAGACCTATAAAAAGAAAGAAGACAAGAATTCATTCTTCGCAATAGAGGAAGATGAGATGTGTTTGTATATATGTTTTGCTCCTGCATGAGGACGTGTGTTTGGGTATATGATGGTTGCTGTGGTGCCACTTGTTATGCGGGTGATGGGGAGATCTCTTGCTTTGGAAATATCTGTTTGTGCTAGTTACTTTGACCTTGATTTGATTTGTTCCTGTTATTTTGATTTCTTTACCCATTCATCAGACTAAGGTAAGAAGCCATTTACCCTTATGGTAAAGAGGGAAAAGATCACTATTTCAGAGAAAGTTATAGGCAAATTCTGGTTCATGTTCATGTTTGCAGGGTATCTGCATTGGTGTGTGTTTGTAAACATGCTGGGACCTTAGTAGCTACAATTAAAAAGGAGGAGATGGTGGTTCAATAATACTCTAGGTTTGGAGAACAGATCGATAACAATTTTTAGGCAAATGAAATGATTAAATATTTGAGAAAGTGAATCTTATTTTCAAATACTGAGGCCTATTGCTTAGAGAGGATGAAGACTGTTTTAAGGGGGAGAGAGACTCAACCCTTTTATCCCTTACCTTCCCCCTTCTCTTGCAATGAGAGCTAGCATTTTACTAGAGAAATCAATAGGATGGTGTTAGGGAACTTTTCAAAAGAAGAGGTACAAGTGTTTTGGATGAAATTATCAGATTGACTCTGTCTTTTTTTTAATTGATGCTATTTACAGTTAATTGATTTTTGTCCTGGATTTGCCCAAGTCATAGTTCTTTGTCTCTGAACTTACTTCAGAAATTCAGCTGGCCTATAATGAGTTAAGTTTAGAAATCCAGTTTTCTTGTTAATCACTGTTCTATTCTTGCCTCAAGGGAATCTGTTACCCTTGAGGAAAGCGGATGGAGACCAGTAAATCTGGTCTAGTGTCTTTACACCACCAAGCTATCCTTTAAGGATGTCAGGTTTGCTATCCAGAGAAGTCTGGTTCACTATCTCTAGCCTTGCAGCTAGATTGAAACAATGAACATTTCTGAGTATCAGGAAGGAAGGAGGAGGTTGTTGCCAACCCCTCATTCCCAATTTTCAACCAATCATTGTCCTTCATGCCTCAGCTCTGTAACCAATCATATTGATTTCTCCATCCATGAGACTGAACTCTTAACCAATCATAACTCATTCCCTGCCTACAAAGTCCTTTTCTTTGTTCTGTAGTCTCCAAAATTATAAAAGAGAACTCTCTACCTCATTTGAGATCTTGGCTTAGCTGTGGAAGTGGCAATCCTACTTATTGGTCAATTCATGCTCTACTAATAAAATGATCATGTTTGGAACTTTGTGCCTCAGTCTACCTTAATTTTAACTGTTATGAGGGGAACAACCAACTTTTTTCTTCCTTGTGTCAAAAGGCCACAACTGCAAGGGGCAGCTGTTGTTGGCTTTATCACCTGTCCTCTGGAAACATCATGAATCAGCAGCTCTAATGAGGTGGTCAGACTCCCAGTTAGGAGGAGGAAGGAAGCTGTTCCTAAATGCCTATAGATTTAGAGCTTCAAGAGGCCTTAGAGGTCATCGAGTGTAATTTCCTTGTTTTATAGATGAGGAAACTGAGGCCCACAAGTAAAGTTGTTCCAAGTCCTTAAAAGTGATGAGTATGCATAATTAATGAGGACTTCCTTTGCAGCTGATATTCTATATATACTCCTGTTACCCAGTCTGGAAGGCTGGAAGAGGGGGCCTTAATTTTTGGCATTGCTTGTCAACTTTGACCTGACCCAGCATATTCTAAGTGAAAACAAAGAGTACAAAGCCAGGTTCAATGTCCTGTGGTACATCTGATATGGAAACATGGCAAAATGGATAGAGGGCTACATTTAGAGTCAGGAAGAGCTCAGTTGGATTTCTGCCCTCCTCAGTCATTTATTAGCTGTGTGACTCAGGGCAAGTTCCTCTCCGAACTTTAGTTTCCTCATTTATACAATAAGGAAAATGGCACCTACCTCACACGGCTGAAGTGAGGAGTAGGTGGGATCAAGCGTATATGACACCTTGCAAACCTTAGAGTGCTATGTAAATGTTTATTATTAATGTTGTTGTTGTTATTCTAAGCCTTGGGTACTTCAGTAAGAGGCAAGAACAAAATAATGAAACAAAATGTCACCATTTCAGAATGAGAAGGCACCTCCAGAGCCATCCGGTCCAACCTGGACCTAACCTAGAATTCTCACATCTTCAACAACTGGTTAACCAGCTTTAGCCTGGAGACCTCTTTGCCAGGGAGCCTCCTCCTTTGGGAGGCATCCCTGTTTGCTTTGGCAGAACTCTAATCAGCTTCCTTACAGCAAACCTAAATTTGTCTCTTCCCGGCTTCCACCCATTGCTCATTGTTCTTTCTTCTGACGCCAAGCGGAGCAAGTCTGTTCTCTCTTCCACCTGACACCTTCAAATCCTTAAAGAGAGCTATTGTGTTCCACCCACCCCTAACACACACACACACACGCACACCCCTTCTCTTTTCTAGGCTATTATTTTCCCATTTCCTTCAACTGATACTTGGATTTCAGAATCTGGTATTTCAGAACAACTTCAGTTGCCCTCCTCTGGACAACCCTTTTCTGAAATGTGACTCCTAACTCCCTCTGTTCTGTATTTATGCAACATAGAAAAAAGCCAGTACACATATTCTAACGCTTGATTTCTTGTTACCTTGGGTCATTTTCTGGATGTTTTGTGTCTATATGTGGAGGTGTATGACCTGTAAGTAATGAGACCAATTCATTTGTGATTCCTTTACAGTCATGCCTGGAACTCTCAGGCCCTTAATTAACTTATAAATAACCTTGTAATAAGGATTTTGTCTTCTGCTTTTTTTTTTTTTTAATGTTGCCATGACTCAGTCCTCCCACCTCCCCTATACTTGGCCTAGCATGGTGTGGGGAGACGCTGAGGTTACTGACTTAGGAAAGGGGGAGAGAGCATATGTAGCTATGACTAGGACAGAAGTAAGGAAGGAAAACCCATAAGGGCTACTCCAGCCTTGTGCTTAAGAATCCTATTGGTTATGAAGATTTGTCACAGGGTTGGTGAACCAGTGGCCTCGAGGCCACATGTGGCCCTCTAGGTCCTCAAGAGCAGCTCTTTGACTGAATCCAAACTTCACAGAACAAATCCCAATAAGGGGAGGTGAAGTTCAAAGAGTCAAAGAGTCGCACTTGAGGACCTAAAAGGCCACATGTGGCCTCGAGGCCGCAGGTTCCCCACCCCTGGTTGGTACCTTAGGAAGCCCCATATGTTGCACATGTCTAAGTTTTGCTATTTTGCTAATCCCTCATATTTCTGTACGAAGCAACAACAACTTAGGCAATTAACTGAAAGCTCACTTTTTTCAATGTATCCATCTCCATATTGTTGTTTGATATCTGGTGAAAGTTGCTTCCAGATGGCCATTTTCTTTTCAGCGGCCTTTGCGGGATCTGTCAGTCCTGTTTTAAACAATCCAGGCTCGATGCATGATACTTTCACACCAAATTCTTTCATGTCCCTCCTGTGAAAAGAGCCCATTGGAAATTGTTCTGTTACTTTTTAGATAGTTTTATTTGGTGGGCATTTATTTTTGAGTAGAACTGTAACTCAAGACTGAGGAATCAGGACATTGCTCCAGGGTGGTAAGAGGATGTTGATAGCACTTAACTGAGTTTAGCCAGTCAGTCATTCAACATGCATTTATTAAGCATTCTATTCTAAGTGCTGGAGATACAAAGAAAGGCAACCCCCACCCCTAAAAAAAATAAAAACAAAAACAAAAATCCATTTCCTCAAAGAGCTTACAGTCTAACGAGGGGAGAATGTGCAAACAACTATGTACAAAAAAGATACAGGTAGGATAAATTGGAAATAATGTCACAGCAAAGTCTAGGAAGCTAGGAAATGGAGATGAGAAGTGAGAGCATCCCAGGCATAAGGGACAGTCAGTACACATAGGTCCTCAGTTCCGAGATCTTTCCTTCAATTTCTCAATCTCCTTCTGCGCCTCCCCTTGGCCCCCAACCAATGGCTTTCCCCAGGTGAATACGATGGATCTGGTCCCAGAAGCCAGACTGTCTAGCTATGCTTCTGTCAAAATCAGTTTTCTTGTGAATATTTTTGCTAATAGTAATTTGAATTTAGAGACATCTTTCTTCTGAGGGTTCAGAGAACCTGATTGAAACATCTGGAAGAGATTCCTCAAAAGGTCAGTGGCAAGAATGATTTCCATCTGAGGAATGGGAGGCTGCAGTATAAAAAAGTGACGTGATTCATTTAGTAACACTCAGAGATAACTATGGGCAGGTGGTGATTAACAAAGGAGTGGCCTAAGGTGCTCAGCAAGCCTGTTTTTAATCGAGTGCAGTAAGTCACAATAGCTTTATCCAGCTGTCAGAAAGAACAAAGGTGTGCCTTGCTTAGAGAGAAATTCAACATATAAAAATTGGATATAGAAATCATGTGTCTCTAATTTAGTCTTGTACACAGAAAGTAAGTTAGTGAGTCACTACTTTATAAAATAACTAATGTGGGGAACCTGTAGCCTCCAGGCCATGTGACCCTCCAGTGCAGCCCTTTGACTGAATCCAAACTTCACAGAACAAATCCTCTTAATGAAAGGATTTGTTCTGTAAAACTTGGACTCAGTCAAAAGGCCGCACCCAAGGACCTAGAAGGCTACATGTGGCCTCAAGGCTGCAGGTTCCCCACCCCTCCTCCCCAGCCTTACACCATATGTTATGGTTAGAAAGAAGAAAGGAAACAAGAGTTTATTAAGGACCTACTATGTGCTAGGTACTTTATAATATCATATCACTTGATCCTCACAACTCTGAGAGATAAGTTCTACTTTTACCCTTATTTTACATTTTAGGAAACTGAAGCAGACAGAGGTTAAAAGACTTCCTCAGGGTTGCACAGTTGGTAAGTAAAGGTATTTTAGGCCAGATCGGAACTCAGATCTTCTTGACTCCAGTCCCAGGGCTCGATTTACTGTGCCATCTAGCTGCTTCTAGAGCACTGGAGAAAGTCCCAGTTTTCTCAGATTTGCTGCTTCCTGTCTCTTGCTTACCATGTCTGAGCCTCAGTTTCTAATCTGTAAATTAAGGTAATAAATGCCTGCCCAGATTACCCCTCATGGTGCTGTAGTGTTAAGAGAATCAAACGAAATAAGGGACTGAAGCAATTTGTAATGATAAAATCTTATAGGAGTAATAATATCTTACAGAAATATGGTATTTTATGGTAACAAGGTGCCTTATAGGCTCCATCTTATTTTAGTTTCACGACAATCCTATGCACCAGGTAATATCATTATGCCTACTTTATGGATGAGGCAAGTGAAATTCTTCCTACCATACAGGATGACTTCATAGAATATAAGGTCCTTGAGGTCAGTGGCTGCTTTCTTTTGATCTTTTTATCCCCAATACTAAGAACAGTACCTATATTTCTATCTCTTTTAGACCTTGGCATATGCACAGACACCATTTTTCACTGTTGGCTTAGCTGATTTCTTCTTTATTACCCATGGCCATTCTCCACCCTTCTCCTAAAGAGGGAAATCTGGCTTTGCCACATTATTTACATTCATGACAGACCCGTATTCCAAGAGAAACTCTGTAAGCCAGTCCCACAGGTGATCACTGATAATTAAGTAACTATGGCCAATGACTAAGTACACATATGTGCACGTACACATGCCTGTATAGTAGGGTGGGATAGACTGGGGTCTAAGGAAGATAAAGTTGGCCCCAGTATAAGGTTGGAGGATGCTATTATAGTAAGACTTCAGTGTTGTACCGTTTCCTTCTTTGGGAACATGACACCCTGTAGTTCTTAGCATAAGAAGGGAAGTCTTGAATTGTAATTTTGGACAGATTTCTGTATTGCTGCCTTCATTCAGTTCAGGGGCATAATCTGATCTTGAATCGGTAAACTAAACAGTCTGTACTGTAAGCTATGCTTTATGCCTGGCACACATCTCAGCACTCAATAAAAATGAAGACTTTCCTGATGCTCTCCACTATTAGAGCCCTTCCTCTTATCCCCAAATAATATAAATATTATATGTATCTAAAATACTCTATATTGTATATTTTATATATACATATATATACAGATACATATATACATAAATGTAGTCTATAGTTATAACTGTCTACAGCTATGTCTAAACTGTTCATATCCATATCCATATCCTTATCCATCTCTATATCCTTATCTTTATCCATATCTAACCTACATATATGTATATATGTCTATATCTATAACTACATCTAGGTGTTTTCTCCTTCAATACAATTCTTGAGGGAAGGGACTGTCACTTTTGACTTTCTAAACATAAGAACAGAGACAGTGCTTAGCATAGAGTAAATACACAATAAATGGATATTGATTGAATGACTGATTGAGCGAATGGACAATTAAGAACACATAATTTGGAATCAGAGGACCTAGGGTCAAATCCCACCTTGGTTCCTGAGTGAATGACTCTGGGCAAGTTACTCTATAATCTCTGGGCCACAGTGTCCTTAATTGTAAAATGAGGAGGTTGGATTAGATGATCTATAAAGTCCCTCCTCATTCAAAACTATAACATATGATTCAAATTCTCAGAAGACCCAAACTCTTTCTAATTTGCCTCATATGTTGCCTTCAGCAACATCCGGTGAAATGTGTTTAATAAATACTTTATATGATGATGATAATGATAGTTATGATATGCCTAGGGAGTAGTTAATTTATGAAAGTGATGATGAAAATGATGATGAGATGGATCTTTGGAATGCAAATTTTGCAATCACAGAAGGCTCCACAGAGTATTTGGAGTTACAACTCATTTAGAAATCCCACCATAATGGACTTATACCACTCCTGTTTCAAACTGTCTGGTATCATCCTAGAAATCTAAGCAAGTGGAGACCAAGAAAACTGCAGAAGTAGCTCTCTCAATATTAATGAAAGAATGGTTCCCTAGTGCAGAAGTTCTTAACTCAGCATCTGTGAATTTAAAAGAATATATATTTTGATAATTGCATTTCAATAGAATTGGTTTCCTTTGTAATCCTCTATATTTCATTTACGAATTTAAAAGCCATTATTCTGAGAAAAGGCTTCACTGGATTGTCAGAGGCATCCATGACATGAAAAAGGATTAAGAACAACTGGCCTGGAATTTGCAGAGTCTCTCCTTCCATACCACAATCTTGTTTTTATGGCTGATGTTTCTATAGAACAAAAAACCCAAAGTATTACCACTTACATTCTACACATCGTCATGGGTGACCAAGCTGGGATTTTAACCTCCAATGATCTTTATCTTTGCTCAGACAGAAGAAATTATCTAGAGCATCCTTTTGGCCAAGAACTAAAGGAGAGGACCACAGAATCCTACTAGAGAAAGTCCTATTCCAAGGTCTATTCAGACACATGGGGAGCTGGAGTGTATTTATTATCATTAGAAAGTCATTCTGGAAGTGGGACCGAGGGTCTCTCCCACTAAGGATTATAGTTAGAAGAGATCTTACAGGTCATCTAGGCCAACCCTTCATTTTACAGATGAGGAAACTGAGGTAAAAGAGGTTAAGTGACTTGGCCAAGATCACATGGGCATTAAGTGGCAGAGTCTGACTAGGCAAGTGAGTGCGGGAAAACAATTTACCTTCTCTAAACCTCAGGTCATTCCATAAAATAAGAATAATAATACGTACTTCCATGTCTATCTTCTAAGGTGGTTTTGAGGGGCTCAAATGAAATAGTAAGTTATGTATAGGGAGGATCTTCTCAAATGATTTTTACATTCACCAGTTTTCTTCTAGTATCAAATGAGATAATGCATGCAAAAGTGCTTTATGAGCTGTATATACAGAAATACAGCTTATGTATAAACTGTATTTATGTATATATATATATTCATCTGTGTATGTATTAATGTATGTACATTTATATGTATATAAATGGGAGCTACCATTATTCCTATTTTAAGTGCTAAGATGTGGTAGTAAGATTTGATGAAGAGAGATCAAAGGATATGAACAGGGCAGTTTTCAGAAGAAGAAATCAAAGCTGCTGATAGTCACATAAAAAATGCTCCAAATCACTATTGATTAGAGAAATACAAATTAAAGCAACTTGGAAGTATTATCTTATACCTATCAGACTAGCTAACATGACAGAAAAGGAAAATGACAAATGCTTGAAGGGATATGGAAAAATAGGGACACTAATACACTATGGCTGGAGTTGTGAACTGGTCCAACCATTTTATAGAGCAATTTGGAATTATGCCCAAAGGGCTATAAAACCATGTATAATCTTTGACCCAACAATACCACTACTAGGTCTGTATCCCAAACAGAGCAAAGAAAAAGGGAAAGGACTTATATGTACAAAAATATAGCAGCTCTTTTTGTGGTGGCATAAAACTGGAAACTCTGGGGATGCCCATCATTTGGGGAATGGCTGAACAAGTTGTGGTATGTGATTGTGATGGAATACTATTGTGTTGTCAGAAATGATGAGGGGTATTATTTCAGAAAAACCTGGGAAATACAAATGAATTGATGCAAAGTAAAGTAAGCAGAACCAGGAGAACATTGTACACTGTTTCGGCAATATTGTAGCAATGATCAACTGTGAAAGATTCAGCTACTCTGATCAATACAATGATCCAATACAATGATACAACTTGATATAAAATACTGTCCACCTCCAGAGAAAAAACTGATGAACTCTAAGTGCAGATTGAAGCATACTTTTTTCACTTTTTTTCTTGCAACATGAATAATATGGAAATATATTTTGAATGACTTCACACAGATAATGTAGTATATCACATTGCTTGAATTCTCAAAAAGTAGGGGAAGAGCTGAAGGGAGGGAGAAAATTTGGAATTCAAAATTAAAAAAATCAAATTTCAAAATAAGTAAATAAATGAGAAACAAGCTAACAAAAAGGGAATGTCTAAAAAGAAAAAAAACTACTACCAAACAATTGTAGCTGGGTCATCAGCCAGTTGAAGAGAAAATTGGGATCATAAGACTTAGAGCTGAAAGAGACCGTAGAGGACATCTAAACTGATTCCTTTTTATAGAAGAGAAAACGAAGGCCCAGAGACTTTAAGCGACTTGCCCAAGGTCACACGGGTAATAATTAGTGGAGCTAGGAAAGGTACCAAAGTCTACTTTCTCTAAGTCTAACGATCTTTCCTTTCCCAATAATGTCTTGCTGATAGGTTTCAACAAGGTATCACTACTAAATTAGTAAATTATAGTGATGCCAATCATGGAGCTCCCCATTAAATTATCTAATTCCCTACACAAATTCCTCTTTCATTCATCTTTTATTTGTCATATGCTAACTCACCTCACTACCATTACCATCACCATCACAACCATGTCTTTATTTAGAATAAGGTACAAAAAGCAAAGATCATATTGCTTTTCCCTTATGCTGTTTGCATTTTTTACCTTAAGCTATCATTGAATCCTTCCACTGCATACTTGGATGGAGTATAGCCACCTCCAGAGATTGCAAGCCGACCGCCTATGCTGGAGACGTTGATTATCCTCCCTTGGGCTTTCTTGACCAAAGGCAGCATGTTCAATGTCACATTAATGAGCCCAAACAGATTTACTTCAAAAGGCTCCCTGAAGTGCTCCACTGTCAGCCAGTCAGTGGGAGCCAGTACCCCGAGAATGCCAGCATTGTTGATCAGTCCCCAAAGACCTGGAACAAAGAGGAGAAAATGAGTCCAGGGTAGTGGTAAGCAACCCTAAAAAGGCACAGGAGACAGAGTGCATTGTCTGGAATGCTCACTGCTCTTTGTCCAGGGTTCATCCCATATTGCTTCAATATCTTTCACAGTCTGGTAGGTGATAAAGATAAGGGTCTGAAGCAGGAGTGAAAATGCATTTGGCTCCTTTGAAACTCCTGAACCTGGCATTCAAAGCTATTCACAGAGTCCAATCTATCTAATTAAGCTTTGAGAGAAATGATTATTTCTCTCTTGTATTAATAAGTAATTATTTTATTAGGACCAAGGTTTTTCCTCTTTTCTGCTTGCTCATCCAGAAATCAATCAGTCTGGGAAATCTTAGGCAGAGATTTATCTAGGCCAAGATCTAATCAGACAGTAAACGAAGTTCTAAGTTTGGGCTAATGGGTGCTTTCCTGCTCATTGTGTTTTTTCAGACTGGTCTGGGAAAATGTGTGTCCTCCCTTTTGTCAGACACGTGATATGGAAATTGATAAGTCTGACCAAGATCTGGGTGATCCAAGTCAAGTATCCCAAGACTCTCATTGTAATATAGCCCAGCCTCTCACAGTAATATTTATTTTCTCATTAATTGTTAGCCAGTCAGAGTTGATTGCCACCTTCAGAATACCTACCCTCTGAAGGGTACATAAAAACCGACATGAGGGGTCTTTGGTCTAAAAGAGAATCAGTTAAATGACCATCCTTGTATTAACAAACATGCTGGTCTTATTAATAAAATGATTAAATTACCTAGAAATGATGACTCTTGAATTTTTTTAAACACTACAACTTAGGTCAAACAACTAACTCCCCTCCTTGTCTTCTATATTACAACCAAGCTGTGTTATTCTCTATCACCTATTTTAATCCTGACTTTTCCCATCTGCATGCCATTATTAATTCATTTCCTCTTACCTGGAATGGATTACCTCCTGCCTCCCCCACCCCTCACAACTCTATCATTGAAATCTCTCCCCTCTTTCCAGACCCACCTCAGATGCTAGAACTTACTCTGACTTTTCCAAGTAAAATGACCTTCCCTCACATTTCTTATATTAATTCACCTGGGTCTTTCCTTTGTACTTTTCTCACTCTCTTTTATCATAGGAATTTGTATATTTGTTCAATCTCCCCCCATCCCCGCTTAGTTGGATTGTCATCTTTTTGAGGACAAGTCTCTGTGTTTCCATTGCCAAGTACATAGTGGTCATTTGATATTTCCCAGCCTCAGTTCTGTCATCTGTAAAATGAAAGGGTTTGACTAGATGACCTTTAAGATCTCCTAAGTCTGCATTTCTGGGAACTGCTTATTGAATGAAATTGTTGTTGAAACAGCAACTTTAGAATTCTAATCCTATCTCTGAAGGTGAGGACTGTCACAGAGAAGCTTGAGTCAGACTTTCTGCTTTTATTCTTTCATATGGAAAGTGATAGGAACACAGCAGGGATTAGTGAATATGTCTAAGTAATAATGCCTAACATTTAGTTAGAACTTTACATGTATTTCACAACACTCTTACAGACCTTCCCTTGTTCTGACATAGGGCTAGAGTACTAGACTTAGAAGCAGGAAGATCTGAGTTCAAATCCTACCTCGGTCATTTATTAGCTATGTGACCCTGAGCAAGTCACTTATCCTTTTCTCAGCTTCTGTTCCTTCACTTGTAAAATGAGGATAATAACTGTAACTACCATTCCCAGCTGTCATGGGGATCAAATAGGATAATATATATAAAGCACTTTACAAATCTCAAAGTGCTATATAAATGTTAAGTACTATTGTTCTTTCCTCTTCACAACAATACTATAAGGGAGACATGGAATTACAATTAAATTCCACTTCTGGTAACAAGACGGTGAAGTGAGGAAGCAACCTTCTGAAGGCCTCCAAAATTCCCCTCCAAACAACTAGAAAAGTGCCTAGAATTGGTCTAGGAGCAAGGGAGCAGCTGACCAGCAGGGCAGGAAAGGTCTCTCTCACTGTGGTGGGAGGGGAGTGAGATCCAAGAGCAGCAGCAGCAGCAGCAGTAGGAGAAGCAGCAGCAGCAGCAGAAGAAGGAGCAGCAGCAGAAGTAGGAATGGCTGCAGCAGGAGTCAGTCTCACAGCAGGGGGCCTGCAGAAAGGCCCTCAAAACCTGGGGTAATCCACCAGTGAGGCCCCACCTTCCTGTAAACCAGCAGCCCCTTAGGCAAGTGAGCAGTCTGTGCTGCACAGCAAGGACCTGCCCCAGCAACCCCACCCCCAGCACAAGCCACCAGCAAGGCCTTGACCCCATAGTTGATGCAGTAGTGAAGCCCCACCCCAGCGCTGGCCAACAATGAGACTCCTCTTCTGGGGCCCACCAGCAGAGAGACCCTGTTTCCATAGCAACAGGGCCCCATCCTTTAGGCAGATCGGCAATAAAATTACTATTCCAGCACCTGCTAGTAAAGAGGCCCTATTTCCATAGCAACCCAGCAGCAGGGCCCTACCTCTGGAGCAGACCAGCAATAGAGCTCTCCTCTAGGGCCAGCCACCAGAAACACTCTTGTTACCATAGCAACCTAGCAGCCAGGCCTCACCCCTGGAGCAGGCCAGCAACTAAACCTCACACCCAAGGGAGGCCAATGGGGAGGCCCTATCCCTCAGTACAAGCCAGAAGGGAATCCTACCCTCCAGAGAAAGCAAGCAGCTAAGCCCTAAAGCCCAGTGAAAGCCAGGCGTAAGACCCAGAGCCCTAGCACAAAAAGCCTGGGACAGTGCAGGACCAGAGCCCAACTCTCACATAAATACACCAAGTCACAAAAAAAGGGGGGGAAAGATGAGCAAGAAACAAAAAAGAGCTTGACTATAGTAAGTTGTGGAAAGGGAGGATCAAGGCATAAACTTAGAAGAGGACAATAGCGTCAAAATGGCTACATGTGAACCCTCAAAGAAAAATGTAATTTGGTCTCAGGCCCAAGAAGAATTCCTGGAAGAGCTTAAAAAGGATTTTCAAAAGCAAATTAGAAAAGTAGAAGAAAAAATTGGGAAAAGAAATGAGAGTAATGCAAGAGAATCATGAAAAAAGAGTCATGGGAAAAGATATACAAAAATTTACCAAGGAAAATAACTCCCTAAAAAATAGAATTGGCCAAATGGGAAAGGAAGTACAAAGGCTCACTGAAGAAAATAATTCCTTAAAAACTGGAATTGAACAAGTGGAAACCAATGACTCTTTGAGACATCAAGATACAATAAAAGAAAATAAAAAAGTAAAAAAATAGAAGAAAATGTGAAATTTCTCATTGGAAAAATAACTGACCTAGAAAATAGTTAATATAAGAATTATTGGACTACCTGAAAACCATGATAAAAAAAAATTCCTGGACAACATCTTTCAAGAAATTATCAAAGAAAACTGCCCTGATATATTAGAACCAGAGAGAAAAATAGAAATTGAAAGAAGCCACTAATCACTGCCTGAAAGAGGTCCCCAAATGAAACCTCCCAGGAACATCATAGCAAATTACAGAGCTCACAGATCAGGGAGAAAATATTGCAAGCAGCTAAAAAGAAACAATTCAAATATCATGGAACTTCAGTCAGAATTACACAGAATTTGACAGATTCTACACTAAGGAATCAGAGGGCTTGGAATATGGTATAGCAAAAGGCAAAGGAGTTAGGATTACAACCAAGAATTACCTACCCAGCAAAATTGAATATAATTTTTAAGGGGGAAAAATAAACATTTAACAAAATAGAGTTCTTGCAAGCATTTCTAATTAAAACACCAGAGTTGAGTAAAAAATTTGACCTCCAAATACAAGACCAAGGGGAACAGAAAAAGGTAAATAAGAAACAAGAAAGAGAATACATAAGAAATTCAAAAAGGTTAAACTGTTTGTATGTCTACATAGCAAGATAATATTCCTAACTCTTAACAACTTCATTACCATAAGAGCAATTAGAAAGAATATATGTAGATAGAGGGTGTGGGTATAAGGTGACTTTGATGGGATGATACCCCAAAAAACAAAATAAAGAGGGGAGAAAGAAAGAAAATTGCACTGGAAGAATAAGGGGGGGATTGAATGGGGGTAAATTACCCCACATAAAAGAGGCATGAGAAGGCTATTATAACAGAGAGGAAGATGGGGGGGTGGCGGCAGGTAAAGTTTAAATCTTATTCTCATCAAATTGGCTCAAAGAGGGAATAACATACACACTCAGGTCGACATAGAAATCTATCTTATCCTTTGTGGAAGTAAAAAGGGAAGGAAATAATAGAAGAGGGAGGGAGGACTGATAAAAGGTAGGGTATCTAGGGAAGGTGGTGATCAAAAGTAAAACATTTGGGAGGAAGGAAAGGCTGGGGATAAGAGAAAGAGGGGGATAAACAAATGAAAAATAGCATGGAGGTAAATAGTTATAACTATAAATGTGAATGAGATGAACTCACCCATAAAACAGAAGCAGATAGTAGAATGGATTAAAATCAATCCTACAATATGTTGTTTACAAGAAACACATTTGAAGCAGAGAGATACACAAAGGGTAAAGATAAGGGGCTGGGGCAGAATCTATTACACCTCAACTGAAGCAAAGAAAGCAGGGACATCAATCATGATCCCAGACAAAGCAAATGCAAAAATAGATCTAATTAAAAGAGATAAAGGAGGAAACTGTATCTGCTGAAAGGTACCATAAACAATGAAGTTATATCAATACTAAATGTATATGAACCAAATGGTGTAGCATCTAAATTTTTGAAGGAGAAGTTGAATGAGTTATAGGAGGAAACAGATAATAAAACTATACTAGTGGGGGACCTTAACTTTCCCCTCTCAGAACTAGATAAACCTAACAAAAAATAAACAAGAAAGAAGTTAAGGAGATGAATAAAATTCTGGAAAAGTTAGATATGATAGATCTCTGGAGAAAATGGAATGGGGATAGAAAGGAATATACCTTTTTCTCAGCAGTACATGGTACTTAACACAAAAATCAACCACATATTAGGAAAACCTCACAACCAAATGCAGAAAAGCAGAAATAGTAACTGCATCCTTTTCAAATCATAATGCAATAAAAATTAAATTCAATAATGGACAATGGAAAGAGATATTAAAAATAATTGGAAATTAAATAGTCTAATCCTAAAACACAAGTGGGTCAAAGAACAAATCATAGAAACAATCGAGAATTTCATTAAAGAAAATGACAACAATGAGACAACATACCAAAATTTATGGGATGCAGCCAAAGCAATACTTAGGGAAAACTTTATCTCTAATTGCTTACATCGATAAAATAGAGAAAAAGGAGATCAATGAATTGGGCATTTAACTAAAAAAATAAAACAACCTAGAAAAAGAACAAACTAAAAATACCTAATTAAATATCAAATTGGAAACCCTAAAAATCAGAGGAGAGATTAAGAAAATTGAAAGTAAGAAAACTATTGAACTAATAAATAAAACTAGAAGCTGATTTTATGGAAAAAAAACAATAAAATAGATAAACCATTGGTTAATTTGATTTAAAAAAAGGAAAGAAGAAAACCAAATTACTAGTATAAAAAATGAAAGGGGTGAACTCACCACCAATGAAGAGGAAATTAAAACAATTGTTAGGAGCTATTTTGCCCCATTATATGCCAATAAATTTGACAATCTAAGCGAAATGGGCAAATATCTACAAAAATATAAATTACCTAGATTAACAGAAGAAGAAATAAAATACTTAAGTAACCCAACCTTACAAAAAGAAACTGAACAAGCCATCAATGAGCTTCCTAAGAAAAAATTCCCAGGATCAGATGGATTTACAAGCTAATTTTCCCAAACATTTAAAGAGCAATTAATCCCAATACTATATAAACTATTTGGAAAAACAGGCAAAGAAGGAGTCCCATCAAATTCCTTTTATGACACAAATATGGTGCTGACACCCAAACCAAGAAGAACCAAAACAGAGAAAGAAAATTATAGACCAATTTCTCTAATGAATATTGATACAAAAACTTTAAATAAAATACTAGCAAGGAGATTACAGCAATATATCATAAGGATAATATACTATGACTGGGTGGGATTTATACCAGGAATGCAGGGCTGGTTTTCGATAGGAAAACTATTACCATAATTGACCGTATCAATAAAAAAACCAACAGAAATCATATGATTATCTCAATAGATCCAGAAAAAGACTGACAAAATACTGCACCCAATCCTATTAAAAACACTAGAGAGCATAGGAATAAATAAGCTTACCTCAAAATAAGCAATATTTATCTAAAACCACCAGCAAACATTATCTGTAATGGGAATAAGCTAGAAGCCTTCCCAAAAAATCAGGAGTGAAGCAAGAATGCCCATTATCACCTCTATTATTTAATATTGTCCTAGAAATGTTAGCTATACTAATAAAAGAAGAAAAAGAATTAGAATAGGCAATGAAGAAACAAAATTATCACTCTTTGCAGGTGGCATGATGTTATATTTAGAAAATCCTAGAGAATCAACTGAAAAAACTACTTAAAATTATTAACGACTTTAGCAAAGTTACAAGATGCAAAATAAATCCACATAAATTATCAGCATTTCTATATATAATCAGTAAAATCCAACAGCAAAAGATAGAAAGAGAATTCCATTTAAAATAACTGTGGACAATATAAGATATTTGGGTGCCTACTTGCCAAGACAAACCCAGGATCTATAAAAATACAACTACAAAACACTTTTCACACAAATTAAGTCAGATTTGAACAACTGGAAAAATATTAATTGCTCATGGGTAGGTCAAGCCAATATAATAGAAATGACAATTCTACCTAAATTAATCTATTTATTCAGTGTCATACCAATCAAACTACCAAAAAATCATTTTATAAAGCTAGAAGAAAATAATGACAAAATTCATCTGGAAGAACAAAAGCTCAAGGATATCAAAGGAATCAACGAAAAAAAAGCAAAAGAAGGTGGTCTAGATCTCAAACTGTATCATAAAGTGGTAATTATAAAAACAATCTGGTACCGGTTAAGAAATAGAGTGGTGGATCAGTGGGATAGATTAGGTAAAAATTACATTATAGTAAATGACCATAGTAATCTAGTATATGATAAACCCAAAGATGCAAGCCTTCAGAACAAAATCTCGTTATTTGTCAAAAACTTCTGGGAAAACTGGAAAACAGTATGGCAGAAACTAGGTATAGACCAACATCTCAAATGGTATACCAATATAAAGTCAAAATGGGTACAAGATTGACACATATAGGGTGATACCATACGCAAATTAAGAAAGCATGGAATAGTTTACCTGTCAGATTTATAGATAAGGAAAGAATTTAAGATTAAAGGAGATATAGAGAACATTACAAAATGTAAAATACATAATTTTAATTATATAAAATTAAAAAGTTTTTGCACAACAAAACCAATGCAACCAAAATTATACAGAAAGCGGAAAACTAGGAAAATATTTTGCAATAAGTATCTCTGATAAAAACCTCATTTCTCAAATATATAAAGAACTGAGTCAAATTTATAAAAAATACAAGTCATTTTCCAATTGTTAAATGGTTAAAGGATATGAACAGGCAGTTTTCAGACAAAGAAATCAAAGCTATCTATAGTCATATGAAAAAATGCTCTAAATCATTATTGATTAGAGAAATGCAAATTAAAACAACTCTGAGCTACCACCTCACACCTATCAGAGTGGTTAATATGATGAAAAAGGAAAATGTTAGATGTTGAAGGGGATGTGGGAAAACTAGGACGCTAATGCACTGTTGGTGGAATTGTGAACTGACCCAACCATTCTGGAGAACAATTTGGAACTATGGGCTATAAAACCTGTGCATACCCTTTGATCCAGCAATACCACTGATAGATCTATATCCCAAAGACATCCAAAAAATGGAAAAGGACCTATTTATACAAAAAATATTTATAGCAGCTCTTTTTCTGATGGCTAAGAATTGGAAATCAAAGGGATGCCCATTAACTGGTGAATGAATAAGCAAGCTGTGATATATGATCGCAATGGAATATTGTTGTGCTGTAAGAAATGACAAGCAGGATGATTTCAGAAAAACCTGAAAAGACTTACATGAACTGAAGCATACTGAGATAAACAGAGCCAGGAGAACATTGTACACAATAGCAATATTGTTAGATGAAGAACTGTGAATACAATGATCCAATACAATTCCAAAGGACAAATGATGAAGCATACTATCCACCTCCATAGAAAGAACTGATATTGATTGAATAAAAACTGAAGCACACTATTTTTCTTTCTTTCTCTTTCTTTCTTTTTCTTTCTTTCTTTCTTTCTTTCTTTCTTTCTTTCTTTCTTTCTTACTCCCTTTTATTCCAGTCTTGTACAAAATGACCAATATAGAAATGTTTTACATAATTGCACATGTATACCTATATCTGCTTACCATCCCAGGGAGGTGGAGGAGAGAGGGAGGGAGGGATAGAATCTGGAATCAGAACTTTAAATGAAAACGTTAAAAAAAATTTTTTTTAAAGATTAAATTCCAATAGTTACCTCTACCCATATTATCACATATACAGTCCTCTGTCAGGCATTTAAAGCTCTTCATAATCTTGTCCTTTCCTCCATTTCAGGTCTTTGTATACTTCATTCCCTTTCCCTTAGTCTTTGATTCAGCTATAGTGACATACTTGCTGTACTTTTCACATGTTACTCCATCTCCCATCTCCTATCTCACCATTGCAGTGGCCATCCCCTCAAGTATGGAATGCTCTACACTCAAATATTCTGTTTATCATGTCACAACATTCAAAAAAAGTGATTGTGAGCTACTTGAGGGTAGGAACTGTCTTTTGCTGCCTCATTTTGTATCCCCAGCACCTAGCATTATATCTGGCAAATAGTAGGCATTTAAGAAATGTTTGACTTACCAACTGTGTTAAAAAATTTTAAAAATCATTTGTCCAGATGGATTACCTACATAATACAAAACATTAGGTATTTCTAAAATCACTATAGAGATGTGGAACATATTTAAACCTAAAACAGTCTCTGGACACTTAAAACCCTAACTTTATGATAAATCAATGATAGAAAATCATAAAGCATGATTGATCTTTCTTAGAAAAAAAAAGTGGTACCTGGGAATATTTAAAACTGCATTCAAGGCTTTAAAAACCATCTCATTTTCTAGGAAATAGCAGTTTTGGTAAAATTGGGTGATAAATATGTATACCAGGGTTCCCTTATTATTTCATCAGACTTGTGATCATTGAAGCTTTAGAAAATCCAGATGTTCCTGGTACTATCTCTCATCAATGCCCCATGTGTTCAGATAAGGCTATGAACCTCATGACCATTTTTCTGATTGGGGAGGTATTGAGCTTCAAGATGGCAGAATGAACACCATGTCCACAGTTCATTTTGGGGGAGAATAGAATGTTATCGAGGACCAGTCAGGAGTTGTTTTTGGTATATACAAGAATGGTCATTGTCTTCCCTATGATTCTAGACTTGCTTAGTATAAGAAAGAATGATGATAAGTGGATCTATCATTCAGATAGAGCAAACCTGCACAACCTGTGACCTGTGGGCCTTATTACTTGGCTGCTTAAGGCACGCCAAAGGATTTTGGGTGGCCCACAAAAAAATGTAGGGGAAAACATCCTTTACATTTTTCATGGGCCGCCCAAAATCCTTTGGCGGGCCACAGGTTCTGCAGGCCTGAGGTAAAGCCTAGAAATTTAACCGTACGTAGTTAAGATTTCTTAATCTGGGCTCTATAACTTGTTTTTAAATTTGATAACTATTCTAAGTTATAACTGATTTCTTTTGTAATCCTATGCATTTTGTTTTATGTGTTCAGAAATATTATTCTGAGAAAGAGTCTGTCCATGGCCTTCTCCAGACTGCCAAAAAATCCATGACACACACAAAAAAGCTTAAAAACCCCTGCTCTAGTGGGATATATCAAAAAGATGGGGTACCAAGACAAAAATGCATATTCAAAATTTATTTGAATGGCTAGTTAAAATGAAGGGACATTTAATTTGCTTAAGGTAATACTCCATCTCACTCACCTTTTTCCCCAACCTCATCTTTCACCCACTGGGCTGTCCTTTTTACATTGTCTGGGTCTGTCACATCCAAAAGCACAGTTTGAAGCCTTCCAGAGGTTGCTGCCTTTAGAGCTCTGGATCCAGATTCCGTCAAACAAGCGGCAAGAACACGAAATCCTTTTTTATCAAAAGTTTTGGCTGCCAAGTTTCCAAAGCCTGTGTCACACCCAGTGATGAAGATATACTTATCATCAATGTCAGCAATACTTAGAAGTCCTTTGTAATTCCACAATAAACAGAATACGATTAGAAAGACTAACATCCAGAGGATCATTTTTTTATTCTTTTGGCCAACAGGGAGACTCCTTTTTTCCTATAATAAAGAAAAATGATGCATGCTTTAAAGCTTGTTTATTTGTTTGTTTTTAAGCAACTCAAATTTCAAATAAAAAACTTGACAAAATGATGCTAGTCATTATGAAAAAAAACCTTAAAAATGTTTAAAAACTGAATACATATGCTTTTTGGAAATTTGTATTGATAATGTGATACTTCAAATACTGAAAAAATACTTCCAGTGTAAGGCAGAATCCAACTGGAGACAAGCATTGTTTGAATGGTAAAAGTTAGTGAAAACTCTTGTCACTAAGTTGTACCTTGTCTGAGGGTCACTGTGGGAACAAATGATAAGAATTTCACAGGTCAGTACTACTGATGGGGATCACACAGGAGCAAAATGCTAGGAAAAGAAAGCTGGAATGAGAAGAAAAGTAAATTAGTGTTTCTCAGAATGGGGCCACAATAATGGTCATCCAAATAGAGAAATAAAATAGAGTGTGGCTCTACTGAAAGTAACTTTATCTGGAAAGGACAAGGAAAGAAAAAAAAAGTATGTCTGTTAAAATAGAACCTGTGTGTGTGTATGTGTTTCTTGTGTGTGAAGGCAGAGTTTTAGGTCAGATGGTTTTAAAACAAAACAGTGACACACACTGTTTTTTCACCCCAAAAAGCTATATAGCATAAAAACAAATTTAACAACAATAACTTTGAGTGTTAATGGACTAAACTCAGCATCAAAATGGAAGACAGTTCAGAATAGTCTTAGAAAACAGAAGCCAACAGGGTTTTGCATATAAAAATACTTTTGAAACATAGAGAGACATGTAGAATTAAAGTAAAGAGTGGGGATAAAATTTATTTTGCTTTAGCTGAATATCCCAGAAGTTGCAATCAAGATTTCAGATGATATAACAATAAAAAATATGTATTATTAAGAAATGTGAATAAGGAAAAACTACATTATGATTAAAGGTATCATAGAAAAGGAAACAATATCAATATTAAATATATATATGTATATGTGTGAGTGTTTGTGTATCTCTCTCACACACACACGTCAGATTACAAAGTTATTGCATCTAGGAAAACCTAATTGATATGCAAAAAACCTAGGTAGTAAGATAGTAGTTGTAAGAGAATTTAGTATTCCTTTCTGGAGGACCTGAGAGATCCAACAGAAACTTAAACACAAAATAAATTACATATTTGAACAGAAAAGTAAAAAATTAATCTGAAAAACTGCTGATGTTTACTGAATAGGAATGTCAGAGTTATTTTTCATAATCATCAATACCTTTACAAAACTTGATCACATAACATATATTAAAACATAAAAACTTAAAAATAAATGCAGGCAGGGATAAATAATAAATATGTCCTTTATAGTCTATAACTGAATAAAACTTTAATTGATACAAAAATGAATAAAACATGTTGACCTGAATGGATGCTAAAGATATGTTAATAATGTCTATATCAGTGAATAATTCAAAGAAGTAATAGCAATTATAATTTAAATAATTGTAGCATACTTATCTATAGACTATAAAAAAACAGTCCTCAAGAATAGATATATTTTTGAATAGTAATATTTAAAATGAGCAATAGAGAAGAGTAACAAATTGAGCATACTTTTTTAAAAATTCTAGAAAAACAACAAAGTAGTAATGCCAAACCAAACTTAACAGTAGGAAATTTTAAAATCAAAAGAGAGCTAAGAAAATTGAACACAAAAATAATTTAATTAATAAACCAAAAACTTGTTTTTTTGGTTCAGAATGACAAATAAAGTGATCAAACCATTAGCCAATTTAATTAGAACTAGAGAGAAGAAGATAAAAAATTTAAAAAGTGGAGTATTTAATAATGAGCAGATAGAAATAGAATGACCAGAATCTATTATATACTTAATTGCCAATAAAACTGAAAGTCCAAATGACATGGATGAATATCCATAATACAAGAACATGTACACAACATAATCTTAGAAAGTGTAACCAAGAAAATCATAAACTCCCACAGAAGAAATTCCTGAAGCATACAATAGTTAATTTTGATTATATGAAATTATAAATCTTTTTGCAGATATAAAAATGGAATTAAAATAAGAGGAAATTATGTGACTTGGGAAAATACTTTTGTGTTAAACATATTTTTATGATTGAAAAATCTTTATGATTGAAAGTCATTTCCTAATAGATAAATGGTCAGAAGATAAGAATACAGAGTTTTCAAAAAGAAGAAACACAAACTATCAACAACCATCTGAAAAAAAAGGTTAAAATCGTAAATAATCAGAAATGCTATTTAACACAACTCTGAGGCATCATGGAAGACCTGTCAAATTGGGCAAAGATGGAAAGATGATGGGAAAATTCAATGTTGGAGGAGCCATAGGAAGTCAGACTAATTCTCTCTTGGTGGAGCTATGAATTGATCTGACTATTCTAGAAAACAATTTGGAATTATGTAAGAAAATCCACTAACTAGTTCATGCCCTTTGACCCAGTTATTTAGGGTCAATAAAAGCAAGAAGTGGGTCTGTGAATTCAAAAAGAAGCATAAACAATACTGTTTGCAAGGAGAGGAAAATGAACCAAGTACCTAACAGTTGGAGAGCAGCTAGATAAATTGTAGTATACAAGTGTAATGGAATAATATGGCTCTAAAAGGGATGAAGATGGGGAATTCAGAGAAATGTGGGAAGACTTCTTTGAAGTGATACCAAGTGAAGAAAGTGGCACTAAAAGAACAATGCATACAATGACTATAATAATGTAAATGAAGACAACCCTAAAACTAAGAACTCGGATTAGGTTAGGTGAAATACAATACAGAACTCAGGTCAAACGGATAAGAAAATCATAATGATACCAAGTCAAATGCACTTCCTTTCTGCTAAATGATAAACTAAAAATTAGTTATTTGGTGAAAAAGCATTTGTCAAGTACTTCCATTTATTATGTGCCTACACTAGCATAGTGTTAAGCCCTGGGGATAAAAGAAAAACAAAAAGTCCCTGTCCTCAAGGAGTCCAGAGTCCAATGGGGGAGAAAACATGCAAACAACTACGTACAAGCAAGCCATATACAATTGGAAAAGATCAACAGAAAGAAGGCACTCACATTAAGGGGGCTCAGGAAAGGCTTCCCATAGAAGATGGGACTTTAGCTGAGACTTGAAGGAAGCCAGGAGATGGAGATGAGGAAGGAAAGGGTTACAGGTATGGGGAACAAACAGTGAAAATGAATGGAGTTGGGAGATGGAGTGATATGTACACATTCCTGTTTCACTTAACTGTTTTTGAAGAATGTATTTTGGGGAGAGGGTGTTGGTATTTATGGGTTTGTTGGGATGTCTGCTGTTCAGATCTTATCAATTAAAACAATTTAAAAATAAGAAGAAATGAAAATGTCTCAAAATAAGTAATGGGATGTTACTGAGAAGTTGGGGGTGTGTAAAGAAGGAACAATGCCTTTTTTTTTTTAAAGCTTCCAGGGGAAGTAGATAATTAAGAAGTGGTGATACATTAGGTGGAGTTGGGCCTAGATAAAATTGGGAAGTGAATTTGCATTCCTAGTTCATCTTCTCACTTTCTTCTTATATCTTTTTCAGGTGCTCCCTTCTCTACCTAATGACCTCATAATGGCTTCTGGTTACACTGGTAACCCATCTTGAGTGTGCTTTCCAGCTTTTTCTACCTTCCTACAACAAATCTGGACTGCTGAAGTCCCATATAAGAACAGATATTCCTGTTCTTAAACCTTTGGTCACATTGTTCCCTAAGCCCAAGAAAAGAAAGGCTGACCTTTATCCCCTCCATTCGTTGCACTCTTCCTTATATTTGAAAGCCTAACTCAAATTCCAGCTTCACCAAATGTACCTAACTTACAGGGTGGTTGCAAGAACCAAATGAGACAGTGTTTGTAAGGTGCTTAGCATAGTGTCTGGCACATAATAGGCGCTTTATAAGTGTTTATTCCCTATTCCCCTCTCTGCTATTCACCAAGTCCTTTGTCAGGAATGACCTTTCTTCACACAGAACTTTACTTGAAACTTCATAATAAACTAACCATGTTTCACATTTTAAGACAGGAACAAAGATGACTTCTGAGATCCCTTCCAGCTCTAATATTCTGTTTTCCTAGAATTGGAAATCATAGAATCTGAGCAATGGAGCAGATTTCAGGTCATCTAGTCTAACCCATATCAGAAAAAGAAACCTCTTTACAATATACCTAACAAGTGGTTATCCAGCCTTGGCTTAAAGATCTCTGTACTGATGGGCTAACATAACTACCTCCTAAAGCAGCCAATTCCATTTTTCTATCACACTTATTGTTAGGAAATTTTCCTTACATTGAGATTAAATCTTCCTCTTTGCAACTTCCACCCATGGTTCCTTGTTCTGCCCCCTGAAACTAAGCAGACAACTTCCATTATATTCCAGAGAGAGAGACAGAGACAGACAGACAGACAGAGACAGAGACAGAGAGAAACAGAGAGAAAGAGAGAGAGAGAGAGAAATGGATTGTTAGATCTAAAACTGATAGCCATACACCAAGATGAGTTAAGTTCCTCTCATGAATAGAGGATTCCTTATCCACATATGCAGAGGAGGAGCTGCTTCTGTATCAGTGGGACATGTATAGATGTAAGTGAGGCTACTGTGCAGATCTTGAAGCAATAGCATTGAGAACAGAGGTGCCAAGATACTGGGAGACCTGGAGAAAGCCCCTGTGCTGAGAGCTACTGCATCCATGAGGACTCTAGAATGAAGATACTCATAGGCAGTTGAACTGGTCACAGCATTAATATAGCAGGAAAACACCAAACCAAATACCAGATGAGGAGACATAATTAAGAAGCAACAAGACAAACTGATGCAGAGTGAAATGAACAGAACCAGGAGAACATTGTACACAGTAACAGCCACATTATGGGATGACTGACTTTAGTAGACTTAGCTCTTCTCAGCAATGCAAGGATCTGAGATATCTCCAAAAGATTCATGATGGAAATTGCTATCCACATCTAGAGAAAGGAATATGGACTCTGAATGCAGATGGAAGCATACTATTTGCTCCCCTTTTCCTTTGTTGTTTTGTTTTATTGCTTCATTCTCACGGTTCCTCCCATTAGTTGTAATTATTCTTTACATCGTGACTAATGGGAAAATATGCTTAACATGAAGGTATATGTAGAGCCTATATCAGATTGTATGCTGTCTTGGGGGGGGGAAGAAGTGGGAGGGGGAGAAAATTTAAAACTCAAAATCTTATGGAAGTAAATGTTGAAAACTAAAAATAAATAAATTAAATTTTAAAAAAGAAGCAACAAGACATGATATGGAGAAACAAACACACATAGGAGAGAGAGAGAGAGAGAGAGAGAGAGAGAGAGAGAGAGAG
>NW_020954557.1:48062437-48080604 GCF_900497805.2 Vombatus ursinus
AGAGAGAGAGAGAGAGAGAGAGAGAGAGAGAGAGAGAGTTCTTCTTTACTGTTATTGTGAGATATATAAATTTTACAGGTACAGGAGCAGGGAAAATTGACACTCTAGTGACCCCAGTCTATACAAAGAGGTACATTTAAGTTAGTAGTATAAAATAGGTCTCTGTGAGAAAGCACAGATTTTTTTTTTAATCTCTCTTTGGGCTAAGATAAAAATACTTTATTTTTTGTTGTAGAAACAAACCTTTTTCTATGCTTGATGCTCTTGTTAGCCTGGATGCTTGCAGGGAATCTTAGAGGTCCTTTTGGAAAAAAGAAAAACAAGCCAGCTATGGACCCTCCTAGTATTTTTTTTTCCCCAAATGGGGAATGAGACAGGGATAGTTTTTGAGAGGCACATAGAGAATTATATCTTGGTCTTTGTTTTGCTTGACTGTGTATGTTCATTACAAGGATAAAAAAGAACTGGAGAAAATAATAGTTCATTAAAAACAGTAAAATTTAATTAAAAACAGAAAATTATTCTTGGGCTTCATGTTTGGAAGGATGAGCTGACACCTAGATTACATATAGCTCATGCTTGATAAATATCACAGAATTGAATTGAATTAATGTAGGCAATGAAGGGACTGTAATTCCTATTCTACAGATGACTACCGAGTCACAAAAAAGATGAAGAGCGACTCGTTCATTGCCACAAAGCTAGAATGTTACAGAAGAGAAAGACACACAGCAGAGAGAGGAAAATGATGCCAGGAGACTAGGGAGAATGGAAACATTGAATCAAGGCTGTAAAGATTTGTAGCCTCACTATATGTAGTGCTGGGCCACTTGTTAAGAACGTGAAAAACCCCGAGAAAGGCAATTTCGCCCCTTCATTTGCCTTACAGAATGTGTGACGCTGATTAGTTGTCAGCATCTATGGCTGTTCATATCTACTTCTGCTTATTTTAACCGTCTCTTCTGTGGTTCCCTATCTTGATTTGATCTCAAAATCATTCTTTGCTCTTACTTCTTGCTACTGACTTGCTGCCTTTGTTTTTATGTATTAAATAAAAAGAAAATGAAAAACTGCTCCTGCTTTCTCATTGTCTCCTCCTGAAGAGACTAAGAATGAAGGAACTCTGCACTTAAGTCCTCCTAGCTTTGATTTTTATATTACTAACTTCAAACTTACAAAGAGGGCATTTCCCTAGTACAAAATTCCTTTGAGAAGCATCAAATCACACTGGCAAGAATTTAGACAACCTCAGTTTACTGATACCAGCTTATCTGATCAAATAAACTTCTCTGAGTTGAATCAGTAGCTAAACTGTCCACCAGATGACACCCAGTGTGGAATATTGAGCAAGAAATGGTTATTATATATGTGACTATATTTCGAAGAGAGTGTTTCTTGCTAACTAGCCCCTAAGAAACAAACCTTCTAAAAAATCCAAAATATTTTATTTGTGTTTCCTTGTTCCCTTTTGCCTATTCTGAAATATCCTCTGAATTTTGTTCCATCACAGAATAAGAATTTAATAAATATTGAGTAGAATTGAATGCATAATGTGATTTTATTATTTTGTGACATTTTCTCTCAAATGACAACATCAGAAGGCATTTGTCTCTATTTTTTTTACTTTCTCTTGCTTCTCTGGAGAAGTCTTTGAATGACCTACCCCAATAGATCAGTAATCTTGTTGATGTGAGTGCCATCTCTACCCCATCCAGGCCTGTTTATCCACAACTCTGGACTGTAGAATTTAATGGGATTGACTTCCAGGTTCCCTTTTGTAATGTTACTTCCTGCCATTGTTACTTTATACTGGCTTCTTATAAACTTACTATATTGACTAGAAAGGGATGATGGTGGTCTGGGGGAACAGAACAAGAAAAAATTTAATGCGCACATAAATTAGCAGCAAGTAAACTTCTTTTTCTACTTATAATAGGTATCCAAATGGTCATCCATAACTGAGGCAATATATTGTATCCTTTGACATTAGTATAAATCTCTTCCTTTACACATACACACACAAAAAAACTGTTTTCTGCCCTTTTCATCATCAACTGATCCTTATGAAAAGGACCTGAGGAAGACAATGTACCTTACAAATAATCTGGAGAAAAGAGACTGAATTGCCTAAAAAAAAGATCCTTTTAGCTGATCACAATAAACTTTAAATTACCTAACTGTTTCACATCATGAATTAGAGCTTTCTAAAAGTGGAAGGAGCTGGGTAGCAGTTTCTCCCATATTATAGATTCCTCAAGTATCTTTATGACCATGTGCCTACCAGACTCAACTCTTCTAGCTCCTTTCCCTTTTCACTGTAATTGACATTAATATCCTGTAATTACAATTACCAATATTCTCATAGATTTGCTTTGACACAATTTTATGGCTGTTTATTACTTAATTTATCATCTATCCATCCATCTATCCATTCATTCATGAAACAAATGTTCATTAAGTGTCCACTGCGGGCAAAGGCAAAGTTGTTCAGGTGTTTCAGTCGTGTCTGATTTTTCCTTATCCCATTTGGGGTTTTCTTGACAAAGTTACTGGAGTTTCTTCCCATTTCCTTCTCCAGGTCATTTTACAGATGAGGAAACTGAGGCAAACAGGGTTAAATGACTTGCCCAGGGCCACACAGCTAGTAAGTACTTGAGGCTAGATTTGGACTAAGGTCTTCTTAATCTTAGGCCCTGCACTTTATCCACTGTGCCACTTATTTTCCATGAGAGATACAAAGTTGAACAACCGCCGCCAAAAAAAAACAAAACAAAACAACCAGACTCTGCCCTCAGGGATGTTACAGTCTAGTAGGGAGGACCAGACATGCATATATCTATATTAAGAGGAATGACGTAATCTTTTAAAAGAAGTACAAAGTGGAGGGAAAGATCACTATCATTGGGATGATCAAGGAAGATTTCAAATCATAGAATTCTAGAATTTTAGAGATGGAAAGGACCTTTGATATCACTTAATCTAAACCCTTCATTTTATAGAAGAGGCCTGGAGAAATTAAGTGACTTGCCCACAGTCACACTGTAAGTTAGTGTCCTCTTCATGGAAAAAATGGCCATCTTCAAGCTCATATTTGTATTTTAAGGAACTATCAAGGAAAATGGTGATTTTTTTTTTAAAAATTCAAGTAGAATCTCTGAATAAAAATTCCAAACAATACAAGATTATACATTTTGGATGTCTCAACTACCATGGTTTCAGGTTTCTGATAAATCTTTGGATATGAAGGAAAACTAATGTTAGGCGGATATACCAAAGACTGTCTTCCAACATTAAGAGCTTTTTGCTTTCTACTACAAACATCCTTGAACTGGAAAAAGGCACCTGAATTCATGACAACTTCAGCATGGCGAGGAAGCTTCCAAGTTAGGTTTCTTTTTTATATTCCCTCTTTCACTTATTTGAAACATGTGAGAGAATGATAGATATTAATCTCCATAGACCCCAAGGTTTGTTTGACAAGTAAAAGACAATTTAAAAAACTCAAATAAAGGTTTAAATATAATTTCAGTATGTACCTTTCCTACTAGCCAATTTAAAGTTGTTTGTACAACTCCATGATATTTTTTTCTGATAGCTTCTCTAAACTTTTCTAAATGTTCATGAAAATATCAGAAAGCAAATATAGTAGAGACAAAAACTACCTCTTCCATAAATCATAGGGTTCTATGGAATGTTCAAATGATTTGGAAACTAAACCCACAAGACTTTAGAAAGAAACTTAACTCTCCCCAACCCTGCATCATTTGGTCAGTAAAATGGCAAACAATTCTCACCCTAACCAAGGTTTCACGTGTGAAAGGCATGTGACTTGGCATCTTCCAGCTCTGTGGAACAACTGCTGATGAAGGTTAGAGAGGCTACAATAAAATGAGCAGTAAAAAGCTGAGGCAAGTTTATTGCTCTCATCTCATTTTCAAGGCCCCAATGTCCACTAGCATACTCATCACCCTCTACATTCTGGAAAGCATTTCTGACCCCTAGTTTTCTTTAGTTTTCCCCTTTTCCTCTTGTTTTTGGCCATCCTCCTGGGCCCAGTTTGACATCCGAAAGTCAATTTGTGTGTTCTACCAGTAGAAAAGTCAGATCTTCAGCAAAAACTCTGACCCATGTTACATTGTTGTTATTGTCCAATCGTTTCCATACTACATGTTATTTCAGTGAGTCAATGACCTGGGTGCCTCATGCTATCCCAAGGTTAATTTTTTTTTTTGCATTCATTTTCTCATTAATTGTGAAATACCTAGCTGCTGCCAAATGAACTCTGTCAGTATAAACAATTAAAAGTGAAAGATATTTATGAATATAGTATATTCTGTAACCATAAACAGAATCTTGGTTATAATGAATATAATAGTCAATATTTTGGGTAAAGACAGAGCTGGAGTGCTTCCTTCACACACCCATCTGCATCACAATTGTACATAGACTCCACAAAAGGGCTCTTCCAGATACAACATACATATATACTGTTTCATCAATCATGTCACTAATTGATGGCAACTTGAAAGATACTTTTAGTTTTTTCCTATAAGAAAGAAGAAAATTTGAAGGAGTGTTTTAAAAAAAAATGAAGTTACAGGGTGGGAAATCACCCTCAGTTGTTAATAATTACCTGATCTCAAGATGAGCTGGCTAGCAGAAGCTAGCTATTCCTTGACTAACTCCAGGCTTCTTCTGTCTAGAAATGGAAGGAAAGGGTGTACCACAGAAATTAAATGTTGCTGCTCTCTGGGATGGAGTGGAAGAGGCCAAGGCAACTCAGAGCAGAGTGTCTGAGCTGCTTCTAAAGCTGCAGGTCTGCTCTTTTATTCATGAGTCATATTGGTTGCGACACTCATGATGACTCAAATATTTCTCTGATGGGTGAAGGAAGCCAAGCAACTGTGGACTACACGTCACATAATAGGACAATATTTTTACTACATTTATTTTTAGAATTCCTAAGAGGTGACCTAAAAAAGTTCCTCAATGGCATTCTAAATGATGAATTGTTCATATTTGCATGTTCTTAGACTTCTTTCTCTTTCTCGGTTTACTCACATTTGGGGCATTTTATCATTAATTTTGCTGAATAAAGAGAAGTATGTAAAAACTTCTTACAAACCTTAGCTAACATCATCATCATTATGTAGGAAAGGTGATCTATGATGTTGCTTTTATCCTTTTTAAAATTTATTTTAATTCATTTTTAGAGTTTTTTATGTCTTTCAAAAATGTTTATTAAAGTAGTCAGATGAAAAAATTGGTCAAGGTGTAGTTTTGGAATTCTTGGTGGGCTTTAACATTTCATTCTCTGCCTTAGGTTTCAGGACAAGATCAGAGGGAGTCCCAAGATCGCTCACTGAAGAAAATCCTGGAACTTTTCCAAGGGTGTTCCTCACTGAGACATGACTCTTGGAAAACCCAGAAGAGAATGGCATATCAAAAAGGTGGTGGTACCCTCAGATTCTCTGCCATTCGACACTGCTCCATGGGAGAAGCTTGGACAGACACTGACATCTGACAGGATAGGAGTGAAATGTGGTTCCCTGTGAGCACCCACCCCCTCCCCCTCCCTGCAATTCGTGTTAGCTATAAAACATCTGCAAACTCTACACAGAGTGCTTTCTTGTAAGTCCCTTGCATTTTTCTGTTTCTTTGCACATCCCTCCAGTTTCCTAGAGCTCTCAGTTCCTTTACAAAATGTATTTTAAAAAAAGTACTCATTGCTGATTAGTGTGGAAATAATACATTCTTCTAATTTTTGATGCAAAAATCCATCTCTCATTCTATTCTCTGCCTTGATCAATTTCCTAAAGATATTAGGTAAAAATAATCAGGGTCAAACTTATATCTAGTATCAGAGTCCTATAGCCAGAGACCTTAAAGATCACACTTTAACCCCTTTGTATTATAGATGAGGAAACTGAGGTTGGGGTTAACCTGTCTAAAGTTACACAGTGATAAGACTGAGATTCTGGGCCCTTTGACATCTTAGTTCTTTCCAGACCATTACATATACTAGAAGGGATGACACAAAGACCTTCATTCCCGAAATAACCCCCCACTTGGTATCTGTTGCCTGCCCAAAATCCTTTTAAAAGTTAACTAAACTTCATTCCATAAAGGAGAGAGAAAGCTCAATATGCAAATGCAAATGTGGAAAGAAGTTACTGAGAAATTCACACTAAATAAATGACTGACCTTAGATCCCCTTCTGCAGTAGGATTTGATAGGGGTTAGGGTGGAGAAATCCTAAGAACAACCAGTGCCTGAAATGGAATGGAGATGGGGGTGGGGGTGAGTGGAGAGAGATGGGAAGGGATAGAAGAGTGTGCTTTGGAAGGGGGAGTGAAAAGACACCCAAAATGCCAAAGATAAACATGGCCTGTTTCACAACTGAAGAGGGAAATGACAAAAAGACACCGAGGGTGCCAAGGATAAATATTGCCTATTTCACAATTTTGCTGTTCTCTAACCCTATCTCTAAACCTAATTCTGTTTCTAACCCTAACTCTTATCTTAGATATAAAAGCCTGGTATAAATTATTCATAAATAGACGTCTTTCGTGTGGGTTCAAATATTAGGAGTATGACCAAATCAAATTCTTATCTATCTAGTATGATACTGCCTACTCAATTATTTTTGTTTTCCTTGCTGAGCCACTCTTATTATTTGTCCAAATAATTGAATTGATTCTAACCAGATTGGATTCTAACAGACTGGAACCAACACGGACTTCTGTACAGTAATCTTCACACCTCCATAGACTTCAAGTTCCTAATATGTCTTCAAGATTTCTTAATATTGAAGTATTATTTTGTTTGAAACTACCTTCCCGTGTTGATTTTTGGTCAAGAAGGAATGGCAGCAGTAACAACAAGCAACAACACAACAAAAAGGAACACTTGGACCTATGAATTTCATTGAAACTCCCACGGGAGGAAACGCCCTTCACCCGTGGCAGTCTGCACCTTCTCTGAAACTTATTGCCAAGGGACTTGCCTAGAGCGCTGAGACTTGCCCAGTGTCACATGACTAGAATGTAGGTGTCAAGGGAGCGCTTGACCCTAGATCTTCCTATCTTTAAGGGAACCTCTCTATTCACTACACTGAATTTCCTTTCTAGCAAAAATTGTTGTTTAGTCATTTTTCAGTTATGTCTGGCCCTTCATGACACCGTTTGGAGTTTTCTTGGCAGAGATACTGAGGTGGTTTGCCATTTCCTTCTACAGCTCATTTTACAGATGAGGAAACTGAAGCAAATACAGTTAAGTGACTTATCCAGGGTCACACAGCTAGTAAGTGTCTGAGGCCACATTTTGAACTCAGGTCTTCCTGATTCCAGGAAGAGCACCACCTAGCTGCCACTAGCAAAAATACAGAGCCTCTAAATAGACCACTAAACCATATATCTAGGTAGATAGAGATAGAATTTTTTTTTCTTTTTAAATTGTTAACAGCAAATAGTAGCTAGATGCAGGAAAATACAAAGGACTCCAATAGAAGTAAGACACAAACACAACTCATAATTATTCAGCAAAACAAAACAAAACAAACCACTTAGGTATTGACAACAGACGGAATGATTTAGCCTTCTAAAAAATATAAAGTGCTTGGATAATGGGATTATAATTACATAGTAGCAGCATCTGGGTACTTCTCTAAAGTCGTAATGACAATAAACCCCTAAAGAACTTGGTTCTCCTTTTTTCCTCCACAGACACTACCTTATTTTTACATTTTCCTCAACTGCACCAGGGGAGTTTTCCATGCCTTTTCTGAAGTGAAAATTGAGGTAGTACCAAAGCCACAACCAGGAGGAGGCAATCTGAGCCTTGCTTCAGGGCACCAATTTGGAGGGTGACTACAGCAAGGCCCTTCAGCAGCAGGGAAACAACAGTGCTTAGCACCTACAAGAACAATTTCATAAAACAGGAAGCTACCACATGTCAGCTTTATTTTCTCATTTGAAACTCACACACACCCCATGAGGTATGTACTACAAAGTGTATTTTACTCATTTTACAAATAAGAAAATAGAGGCTCACAGAGGAAAGCATCATGTCCATGGCCCCATGGTCAATAACTTATCAGAGGTGGGATTTGAATCTAGGTTTCCCAAACCTAGGTCCATCACTTTATCCAGTACATCACACTGACTTTCTACTGGTAGTATAAAGTTATTCATAGATACCGCAGACTGACTTTCCTTTCCACATTGCAACTCGACCATTTTCACAGGGTTGAACCATTCCCTCTCTAAAATCATTAGGAGTGTTTTGTGATAACCTATGGGCTGGATCTGTGACTTCTTACTACTACAGGGGTCCTATTTCCCCATATGCTTCCCATTCTTGCCTGCAAGCGTCTTGCTTCCAGTTTAAGAGTAACCCTTGTGTCCTTGGGTCCTCTTTTACCTCATTTTATTTTTCTTCCTGTGAAATATTAGCCACTTGTACAAACATTCCAACACATGTTTTACGTGACTATATAGCTGGCCTTTTTCACAATGGAGCAGCTTTATTGCTACTTAGACTCTTCTCGGACATTGTTAATGTAAGATGAAGTCAGACAAATGTTTCAAGCCTGAATTAAAACTTCATGAGGTACCCAATAGGTTCTGGTTTGTTTCCATGACTGAGTCTTGTTTATCACTGATAGTTTCTTTGTATAGAGGCTTTTTCTTTCCATTCAGGATACACAATTAATCCCCTTAAATAAATATATTGAAAGCTAATCCCCTCAAAAGGAGGAGTTTAGGGTAGGATGATGTGGGAGACCAGTTCAGGGAAATGTAGTTGGTACTTGAGAAAAGATGAGAGATTTGGGTGTGGCTAGACAGTTGATAAAAGCAGATGTGTAATTTCCCTGCAGAACTAACTCAATGGGCTGTGTTCAGTTGTGGTTGGCAAGTAAACATGACCTAGAGAACAAGAATAACAAAAGGGAAAGAAGGGCAGGGGAATGGGGAAAAGGAGAAGACGAAATAACTTTCTCCATAGAGTTTTTTTAGTTTGACCATTAGGAGATCACCAAAGATGTCCTAATTGCCAGTGCTGCTGGTCTTCTCTGCACTATTTGACACTGTGGCCCACCCTGTCTTTCTTACTAGTTCTCTGCCTACACTGTTACATTGCTACTGAAAGTAAATATGATGGGGCTACTTCTCTTCAGGTTGACATTCCCCACTACCTGCCGTTCAATATGGCATGAATCTTTTTTGTGACCTTACCTTTCAAATAATCTGAGGTTCCTTTTAACCTGATTTTTGCCTATACTAACATATTGGGCAAAAGGAGCAATGAGGCATGGGAGAGCGGAAAGGAGATGGAAGGACTCAGTGTGATTTAGACACGATTCTCCTTTCCTCAAGCAGTAGAGATTACCCCTTGAAGATGGTCTGGTCTTGCTAATTGGTTCATGTCCTTGATCTTGCTTATCTTTATGCTAAATGGATCCCCATTTCCTCTTCTTGCATTCAAGATGTTAAAAGAAATGGAAAATGGAGTATGCAATCATTTTTTACAAGGCCCATCTAATCCTTTCTCCAGGGTTATATATTTAGTTCTCTATTAGGAAAGCAGAAGTATGTACGTAACACTGCTGTTGTTCGGTCATGTCCAACCGTGTGAGATTCTCTTGTCAAAGATACTAGAATGGTTTGCCATTTCCTTATTTAGCTCATTTTCCAGATGAGGAAACTGAGGCAAACAGGGTTAAGTGACTTGCCCTGGGTCACACAGCTAGTTAAGTGTCTGAGGCCAGATCTGAACTCAAAAATATGAATCTTCTTGACTCCAGGTCTGGTACTCTATCCACTGTGCTATGTCAATTGCCCCTAAAGGCAAAATTGGCATTTTCTAAATTGTCACAGGAGAAGAGATTTGGATACGTACAATGTACACACACTCAGACTACGCTCAGTCATGAGGGGTTGGGGGAGAGGAAAAGAGAAAGAGAACTAAAGCATGGTCTCTGCCCTAAGGGAGTTAACAGTTCATGAAAAGCGCCAGTCATTTTGTAGCTAAAACAAATTATGGAAGAAAATGTCTATTTCATTTGGCTTCAAATCACTCTTAGTGTGTAAAACTGATGATTTTTTAAATAATTATTGTGATCTGTGAAAGATTATTAGTGACTTCCTACTTTTCTGGATATAATGTTCTCACTCTATTTAGATATAGAGAGTTGGAAGTAATGTAATGTCAAGAGTTTCTACTGAGGTTGAGCTCAGACCCAAACCCAAACCCAGGTCTTTTGATTTTAAAGCTACTTTTCCATAGACCAATTTGTGTGTTTTCAGTCTGTGGGTGGGTACAACTTGCTAAAAATCACATTTTGAGGAGAAAGATATGTTTGAAGAATGAGGAAGTGTTGGCAGTAAAACCTGCAGACCAAACCCTCTTCATGGCTAACCGTGGTTACTGTTTACCCACTATTGTCAAGGATACAAGGAAGGAGAGCAGCCTGTGTTACAACCTGCTGAGACTAATGTTTAAATGCCCCCGTTGTTCTTGATGCCCCATGCACTCAGGACCAAGGCCAGAACATTCCATTTAACCTTTGTATAGCACCTTTTGTGTGCCAGTGGGCATCTGTAAGTGAGCATCTATGTGCTTCTAGAAGTCTCTTCTTTCCTGGTCCATTTGAAAGGAATGGTGTGACACCCCCTACTGCCAGCTCCACAGTGTCCTCTGCTCCTTTTAAAGGGGGCATCATTCCAGAATTGATGTCTGAGGCAGCTATCTGACAACAGCCTAGGAGGGAACAGCTAGTCCCATAGACCTTGGTGTGAGTTCCCTGCCCTTTGTATGTTGAAAGGGGACATGAGCTAATGACCTAGGGGACAATGGTCTCAATGCTGATGATTGCTTTAAAAAAACAAACAAACAAACTCTTATGCCAGAGTGTCCCACAACATGAAGGGCTAGGTTCACTTTGTAGGCTTTTTCACTTCTCTAGTTCATGATCTGACACCCAGAACACCTAGGAAAATCAATACCCGGCACCAATTCCCCAAACAAACACAAGCAACACAGAAAAGTAAAGATAGGAAGCATTGAGAAGAGAAAACAAAACAGAACTAAAAAGGGAACCCTTGGACATCAAAGGGAAACCGTTCAATCAAGGATTTATTTCTCCTCTGTAGAATGGGGATAATAACAGCCCCTACCTCCCAGAGTTGCTGTGAAGATAAAGTGAGATATTTGTAAATCACTTTGTAAACTTTAAAGCTTGTTGTAGTTCTTACTCCTTCCAGCAAATTTCATCAGGCATTTTTTGTCATGGTGGCTTATCTTCTCAAGCAGCCACTCATTGCTTCCAATAAATGTTTGGAGATATTGTTCTCTTTCTCATCCTAGACTGGGTCCAAGTCCCCAAGTAGTAGAAGTCTGGCATGTGGGTATGCATTCACTCACTCGTACAATCAAAAAGTACTTATTCAGCACTGTGCCAAGCACTGGGGGTACAACAACAAAAATGAAACAGTCCCTGTTCTCAAGGAACCTATATTCGATTCAGGAGGAAAACATGTGTCCATATAAATATGTGCAAAACATATAAAGAGTAAAAACAAGGTAATTTTTTTAGAGAGGGAGGGAGGAACCATTAGCAATTGAGGGGATCAGGAAAGGCCTCCTGTATGAGGTGGTACTTGAGCTGAGCTTTGAAGGAACAGAGAGTCTCAAAGACAGAGGGGAGGAGGACTATGCTGCAGGTAAGCCAGAGCATCTGCAAGAGCAAAAAGACAGGATTTGAAATGTCAGGGGTGAAGAAAGACAAGTGTGTTTGAATTGTAGAGTGTGTGAGAGTAAAAATGCATTTAAGCCTGGAAAAGTAGGTAGGATCCAGGGTGGTGAGGAGCTTTAAATGTCAAAGAAAGGAGTTTGCATTTGGTATTATGAAGACAGTGAAGTTTGTTGAGTGAGTGAGTGACATGGTCAGACATGCACTTTAAGAGAGTCACTTTGGCAGCTTGTGGAGGATGAATTGGAAAAAAGAGACTTGAGGCAGGGACATCTAGTTGTCAAGACAAAGCATACTTTTTCACTTTTTTTTGTTTTTTGTTATAGTTTTTCACGGTTCTTCCCTTTTGTTCTGTTTCTTATTTTACAACATGACTAACATGGAAATATGTTTAATAAGATTGAATATGTATAATTCATTGCTTGCCATCTTGGGGCTGGGGGAAGGGAGGAAGAAAAATTTGGAATCCAAAAATCATAAAAAAAAATGAATGTTGAAAACTCTCTTTACATGTAATTGGAAAACATAAAATACTATTTACCAAAAAAAAAAAACAAACCCAAAACAAAACAAAAACCAAACCAAACCAAACAAAACAAAACAAAACAAAAACCAATAGTGCTATCCGAAAGGGAAATTGGATATCTTGGGATACAATCAGTCTCTCTGTTTCCCTCCCTCAGTTGGAGGAGTCTTGTCCGGCAAATACTGGATAATCATTGCTGAGTATATGGTAGAGGAAATTATTTTTCAAGTTTCAGTTGGACTAGGTAATCATTGAGATCCCTTTCCAACTCTGAAATTCTGTGATTTTGTGAATCTTGAACAGTAAAATTTTAGACAACATCACAGTCTAGTATGGGCTATTTTGGCACAACATGGACTTCGAATTGCACCTCAAATAGATATTTGAAGACACATCTGAAGACCTAGTGGGTGGAGGTTTGGACAGACAAATACTCAGATTTATCTGTGACCTCAAAAATTTGGATGTTGCCTCTAATGATGCAGATTACATTGTTGCAGTCTTTTACTCTTTTCCATGCTCTCCCATAGAACAAACTCATCTTTCTTTCTTTTTTCTTGAAAATTTTTTAAAATACTTTTTTTTACAATGATGTTTAAGGTATTTATATATTTTGAGGTGGTTCTTGTCATAGTAGAAAGAAAATTGGATTTGAAGTCAGAAGTTAAGTTTCTCTTTAACCTAGTAAAAGACACTTCTCTAATTCTTAGTTTCCTATAAAGGGAGATAATGATAGTTTCACTACCCATAGTATATCACAGGGTATACTTTGATACGAAGATTTTTTTAAAGTATGTAAAGTTTCTTTAAATCAAAAAATTCTATGCAAATGTAAGTTATTCTTATACTATTCAGCTTTAACCACCCCAAATGATTTCTACCGTTTTTTGTACCAAGAAAATCAAAGTGTACAACTATCTGTAGTGTCACATTATTATAATTCTTATACCCTGAAACAAATAGTACAGTACAATTCCGAAATTTAAAAAAAAATCAAAATAGATTTCTGCCTTCAAGGGGGTCCTATATTTGCCCAAAAGGAGGAAGATAAAGTCAATGCCTTCTTTGTGTTTTTTTTTCCTCTTACTGACTTTTGATCTAGAACTTGTTACATAAATCCCTCCCCTACTGCCTAGGCCTCAGAAGATTGATAATATCCCCTATTTACTTAAACACGGAAGAATAAATGAAGTTTGACATGCTACTGCATTTCATTGCATTATTTTGTAAAACTGCAGCATCCTCAGGACTTGCCACTGTGGGCAGGGACTTTTAAAAGCTGCTGAATATGGGGGCTAAGATACTGCCAAGCTTATTCCTCCCGCAACCTGGCAGCAAGGCCTTTGCATGTCACAACCTGTAATTTTTGCTTCTTGCTTATTTTCTGAATCATGTGTGAAAGAAATAGATCTGTCTTAGAAATGCTCCTAGCATATCCAAAAGTAGACTAACTTATAAAAGGATATTAGCACAACTTAACTCAATTCAGGCAAAATTTCAGTTACCAGAAGTTTGTAAGAATTACAAAAATGAAGTGGCAGAAATAGGAAGACATAACTAAAAAAATGAAACTGATTAGACAAAGTTCCACTTTTGCTCAATGGCTTATGGGTGCAAGCAGACTCAGGAGAAAGTGCTACAATTGACAGAGAACAGAGAAGTAAGGGGATGCTACAGATGGGGAAATGTTGTGTGCACTTTTAGGAGAGGGTTACTGTATTATTAGTTTTACTTTTATTTTGTTACAAAAGACTTCTCACAAAGAGGTAGTAATTTGTAAATGTTTGTAATGTGAAAACAAAACATATCAATAAAACATTAAAAAAAGAAAAGCACCATAATGAAGAGAACCTGTGGATGGTGGCAAGGGACGATTGTGTCATGTAGTGGAATGAGTCAGCAACGAACTGAAAGACTTTGGGACAGAGGTCACCACAGAATAGAAGCTTTTCCTCTCAGATGTGAGTTTCCTGGGGTAAAGACCTGTTGACCTCATACTAGTTATAGCTATGACAGAAAATACCATTTTACTCCAGTGTTGATGGTTTCTTCTGTTTTCTCAAGTTTTCACCACTTTTCATTAAATGGCAAAAACAAAGGGATGTCAATTTCCTTAAAATTCCCTATCTTGTATTTCTACTTAAAACAGATGTCAAAGTCACTTAAAAGTCAATTTAAGAATCATTTTATAATGGAATCAAGTTATAAATTATACAGGCCTCCAACACTTACTCCCTGTGTGATCTTGGGGAAGTTGTTGAATCATTTTTGGACTCAAGATTCCTGATCTGGAAATTGAAGATCTTTAAAGTTCTTTCCAGCTCTGAATCTATATACTAAGTGATTTAGAAATTTTTCATACTAGGTGATTTTAGATCTGGAATGGGCACAAGCATCACATCTAATTTATCTTCATGATTTGAAAATTTTCATCATTTTGACATTTTTACCCCCAAAGCACTTTGTAGGCACTTCTTCATGAGCTTGGCTTCATATGTGCTTTTGAAGATTCATTTCTCCTAAAAGAGGGAAACTAAACTCATAGTAATCTCCAGAAGTAGTGAGTTTGCACAAAGAATTCAGAAAAATACAGTCATGTTATACTAGTGAGAATAAAATCAAACTGAAGGATAAATAGGGATGGAGGAAGAATTTTATACTAAAGGGATTGAGGAAATAATAATGGGGCACTCAAAATATTGGCAATGGAAACCATGTTTTCTTCCTTTTTTCCACCAATGTCATTAGTTGGTTGGGTTGTCAATTTCCATTGGGTTAGCCAGACATCAGTTTACTTGAAGTTTGCTGGCCAACCTTTTTTGATCAACATCTCTGCTTGTCAGTGACAGGGGCTAGAATAATGGTGGACACTGGACATTCAATCACATAAGAAGGTCTTGGGCAGCAGGATGAGAATACAGTGTGCCCTGATAGTCTGGGAACTATGTACCAAGAAGATATAGACTCGCATGAAATAATGGTGAAATGAAAAGAACCATGAGAATGTTGTATACAGTAATAGCAATATTGTTTTAAAAACAACTTTGAGCTAATAAGTAATTTTGACTATTATAAATACCCAAATTAACTACAAAGGAGCTATGAAGGACGACAGCTATCTGCATAAAGAGAAAGAAGCGATAAATAGTATGCATATAATGATTTTACACATATGTATGTGTGTGCATATATATATGTGTGTGTATACACACACATATTTGTGTCTAATGACAGCATGGGGGAGGAAAGAAAAAAGAAAAAAGAAGTTACATAACTTTAATATATATTTAAAAGAAATAGCAAGTTATATATAACAGATGCACAGTTCTATGTGCAATCATCTTTTTAAAAAATATTTTACTATGTAATGGAAATGCTTGTTTTATTTAAGTTTATAAATTTAAAAATGCACAGTACTACTTCTTCAGGCTGCTATTCACATTGTATCTTGCCACCATTTTAAATAATTGGATACAATGTGGGGCATTCCCACTTAGGCAACCCTTAATGTGACAACATCCACAAATGCTCCAGTGTCTTGTTATTGTGACACTCATAGTGAGCAAAACATTGTAGTACATTCATGGAGAATAAAATCTAAGCATAGGCAAGAGAGAAAACTTCAGAGTTTTGCGAAGGAAAACAGAAGCATGAATCCACTGGGGGTGAGAGTTTGTATTTCTATCCCAGGGATTAAGATACAAGGATAAATAGCTCTTGGCCAGAATCAGAGTGCAACAAATGAGGTCAGAGAAGAAAAGATTTGCCTAGAGACTTGTGGATCTTATCAAAGGGGCTCTTCAAAAAGGAAGTGTACTCTCTAAACACAATCATTTAAGCAAGCTACCACACTGAGTAGCAGGTGTAATACGGAAGGAGGAAATCAGTGGAGTAGGTCAGAAATTCAGAAGAAACAACATCCAGGAGGAATGGCAGTTATATCATTTTTAACTTCATATGCTGATAAAGAAATGTGTGGTGTGTGGTTAATAAATAAACTAAAGACATTAACACGACCAAGTAGATTCTAGTTTCTAGGTAGCTCTGAGACTTGGCTAAAATATATCAATGGAAAGCAGGACTGTGCTACTGAATGTTTAGCTATTGGCTTTCTGAATAGGACATGATATACTTTCAAGGTTAATCTGTATTATTAACATTTTCTCAATCACTTTCTCCAGGCGAGATAATCAACAGAACAATAAATCGAACTCCAATTTGTAACATTTGCCGGTTCTGTGGTATGAATGCTCACAGTGAAAATTTAACACTCTGCTTTCCTGGCGGGCTGTTTTGAGTTGACTGAAGATCAACGCCTCGTCAAAGACATACGTCATTCAAAAGATTCAGATTAGCTAAAAGGTGTGGTGGAGTAGCTTCTGTGTGGAAATCCATGAACCAGCATGGAAGCATTGTAGGAATTCCTCTCCCCTCTCCAGGTCAGCCTCTGCTGACGGGAAGGTCACGCCCTTGCCATACAAACTCCAATTGTTCCCTCTTACTTCTGGGATCATACTCCTGTTGGCATTTAAAGCCCATCACAACCTGGCTCTGACCTCTCTAGGCTTAATATACATTACTCCCCTGTACACATTCTTTGTTGTAGCCAAAGAGGAAGGAAGGAAGCATTTATGAAGTGCCTTCTATGTACTAGGCACAATGCTAAGTTCTTTACAAATATCACCCCATTTGATCCTCACATCAACTTTGGGAGGTAGGTGGTATAATTACTCCCCCCCCCCCACACATACCATTTTACAATTGAGGACCTGGCACAGACAGTGGTTAAGGGACTTGCCCAGTTTCACACTTAGTAAATATCTGAAGCCAAATTTGAACTCAGGTTTTCCTGACTCTAGGTCCAGTGTTCTATCCACTATACCACTTGGCTGTCTTTAACTTAGAGTCTGATTTGGGTCAGGAAGACGGGTTCACATCCTGCCTCAGACACTTATTGGTTATGTGACCCTAGGCAAGTCACTTAACCTTTGTCTACCTCAGTTTCCTCAACTGTAGGTTGAGGATAATAACAGCATCTATCTTCCAAGGTTGTTGTTAGGATCAAATGAGATGATATTTGTAAAGAGCTTTGGAAACTTTAACGTACTATATTATAGCTATTATTAGCTATTATTATAATTGCCAACACCATCATCATCATCATCATCACCATTAATTAGCAAAACTGGCCCCCTTGATGTTCCTTACACATGACATTCTATCTTTTCTCCTTTTGTGTCTGTACAGGCTATGACCCGTACTGAGAACGCTTTCCCTCTTCTCTTCTGCCTCTTAGAATATCTAGCTTCCTTCAAAGTTCAGCATCACCTCCTATGTAAACTCTTTCCTGATTCTCTCAGGATACCCTACCTACCCTCCAACTCCAAAATTACTTGATTTCTATTTTGCGTAAACTTAAATGCATTCATATTGTCTCCCTCCTATAGAATATAAAGTCCTTGAGGGCAGTAATTATTTCATTTTTATCTTTGTATCTCCATTGACTAGCGTAATATATGGTACATAGTAAGTACTTAATAAATGCTTGTTGGTTGAGAAACAAAAGAGATAGTGTGTCAGGTATGCATTATAGACTTAATGACCTAAGGGGGAATTACATGATAAATTCCATAAGCAGATCAGTAATGGGGAAATGCAAATTTTCTCAACATTTACTGAAGGTCTGTCTCTACTAAAAACAGAGGAGTCAAGGAATCTTTGGCTTGTATTCATGATAATTTCATCATTCAGGAGGTGGAGGTAGGCATATTGGAATCTGCTATTTCAGATCTGGTTTTGACCAATAAGGACTTGTTGCCAAAGAAGAAGTGAAGGGAACTTTGGAAGGAAGGAAGGAAGGAAGGAAGGAAGGAAGGAAGGAAGGAAGGA
>NW_020954557.1:48080614-48091359 GCF_900497805.2 Vombatus ursinus
GGAAGGAAGGAAGGAAGGAAGGAAGGAAGGAAGGAAGGAAGGAAGGAAGGAAGGAAGGAAGGAAGGAAGGAAAGAGAAATGGATTAAAGATGAAAAAAAAGAAAGATGGATAGAAAGAAGGAAACAATTTATTAAGCATTCACCATGTGTCAGGTCTTGGGAGCAAATAAACATCTTATATTCAAATTTGTGATAGATAAAGAGGGTGTTCTGAGTCATATTTTGATGCTTATCTTTGGGTCTCAGTTTCTTCATCCATAAAACGAATATAGGGAAACTAAAAATTTTCATTGGTTAAAACACAACACCAATAAAATAAATCTTTTTTGCTGGCATATATACATAACTAAAAAAGGAATGCACTTTCAATCTTATGAAACCATGGATTTTTAAAAATATATTAATTTATTCATATTCTAAATTGTGGCCATCAACAAAAATCCAAACATAGAAAAAAATTAAAACAGTCATACATGAATTGTAAATTCTAGCACTTGTGCTTTGAATCTTTATTTAAAGTGTAGATATTAACATGAACAAATGTCCTGTTTGTTTCCATAACCCCTTCTAATATCTTGCTCTCTGTATTTTTTCGTGTGGCTGCTAAGTGGTCTGTGAGGTCCTCTAAATGTGTGATCCTTTGAAGTTGCTGAGAAACAGATTTAGCTCAGATATGAAGAGAAACTTCATAGAAATGAGAACTAGAGAAACTTTCTAGAAATGAGAAATGTCTGCCTCAGGAGAGCTGAAAGGTTTTCAAACAGCAGTGGGTTGACCATAAAACTAAGCACATAGTAAATAGTATTCTTGCTGAGATATGGGTTGGACCAGATGGACCCAGAGGTCTCTTGGAACTCTTCAGTGATTCTATAGAAGAGAGAAAGTGAAAGATTTCAAGAAAGGAGTGAGTATTTAGAGAAGAAAAAAAGCAAGAGCTTTGGGATTTTATGGATTTGAATAGAATGATTAAAAATTAAGAAACCTGAGGAGGCTGTCGCAAATGGTATTTGTCTGGCAAGATCAAGATCAAGATGAATTTTTATCCACGTTGCATAGTGAAATGACACCTTGATGATTAAGGAAGAATAGGAGGAACTAAAGGATGACAATGAGGTTATGATCATGAAAGTATTTAGATGACTGATAATGAAGTCAGGAAATAGGTGGTGTTTAGGTGCTTTGAGGTTCTCTTGGAAATGACCTCAATACATCTGGAAGAAGAGAGTCAGGATGAGAATTCCACAAGAAGGAAGAGGGAGGTTAGTCATGGCAAGGTCATCATTAGGAGGTAACGAGGTGAAAGGCTACTGGAAGAAGATATGGTAAGAGTAATCATGAGAAAGCATACCATCACTCAGAATAACTAAAGAGAAAAGTTGATTTGGGTCATCCTCTTTTCTCCCTATACCTTCTCCCATGGTGATCTCATCAATTCCCATGGATTCAATTTTCATTTGGCCATCCACCCTGGTCATTTTTCTATTAGCCTCAATTGCTACTTCCCTGCTTTTCGCCAGGGAGAATAGTGTCCTTCACCCCTAAGCCATGGAGTAAAGGGGTAGTTAATTCACTCAGCTTTGGAACTCCTGATCTGGGACAGAACTTGCTTAATTAGTCAGGAGGGAGTGTGAGCAGACCTGGACTACTCCATTTAGCTGACCCCAGATCGGGCCATGATTCACATCCACACCAGCCATCTTTTCATCTGGCCTGCCAATGCTTGTGTACATGCCATCCCATACCCCTTTCATGTCTTACTCTGGAACCAGAACTTAGCATAATGCCTGGCACACAGTAAGTGATTAATCGATTGAATTAAAAAATGCTATTGTTGAAGGGAAGGAAGTTCATTGACTGCCCATTTAACCTCCGTATGCCTCAATTTCCCTAAATGTAAAATGAGGATAAAAATAGTTCCTAACTCCCAGGGTTATTGTGAGGATCAAATATGATTATAATTACAAAAGTTTTTACTATGTGCTTGACACATAGTAAGCACTATATAAATGTTGGCTATTGTTTTTATTACTATCACTTCCTACCTCCTCAAAGAGAGAGAGAGAGAGAGAGAGAGAGAGCCCTCCATTGAAACAAACAAGTATACAAAAAAATCCACACATTGACTGTGTCTGAAAATGTATGTCTCATGCTACATTTCTAGTCCATTACATCTCTGTGAGAAGTATGATTTATCATCAGTCTTCTGGAGTCTTGAATGGTCATTGTGTTGATCAGATTTCTTAAGTTTTCTACAGTTGTTTTTTCCTTCAGGATCCTATAGTCATTATCTAATTCATTATGTAAATTGTATTCCTTGTTTTGCTTACATCACTCTGCATAAATTCATAAAGTTCTCACTGTTTTTTCCCCAAATCCAAAACTTCTGCCATTTTTAATGGCATAACAATATTCTATTACTTTCAGACACCATGATTTGTTCAGTCATTCTCCAATTGATGAATGACCCCTTAGTTTCCAGTTCTTTGCTATAACAAAAAGTGCTGTTTTAAATATTTTGTGTATATGAGTACTTACTTCTTTCAGTCAGTCAATAAATATTTAAGTACCTACTAAGTGCCTAGCACTGTGCTAAGCACTAGCAATACAAAAAAAAAAAAAAAGGTAAAAGATAGCCCCTGTTCTCAAGGAGCTCACTGTCTAATGGGGGTGATAACATGCAAAAACCCATGTGCAAACAAGTTATATACAGGAAAATTAGAGGTAATCAATAGAGGAGGCACTAGAATTAAAAGGGATCAGGAAAGGCTTCCTTTGGAAGGAGGGATTTTAGCTGGGACTTCAAAGAAGCCAAGAATCTCAAGAAGTAGAGGAAAGAGAATTCCAGACATGGTAGATACCTGGGGAAAATGTCCAGAGTCAGGAGATGAAGGGTCTTGTTTGAGGAAGAGCAAAAAGGCCAATGTTACTGGATTGCAAAATAAATGTGTGTGTGTATGTATGCACTTGTGTGTGTGTGTGTGTGTGTGTGTGTGTGTGTGTGATTTGTAAGAAGACTGTAAAGATTATGGAGGGTCTTGAACACCAAACAGAAGATTTTTACATTTGATCCTTGGGGGAAACGGAAACAACTGGAATATATACTGAGTGAGGTGTGGGGTAAAATGGTCAGACTGACACTTTTGGAAGGTCATTTTGATGGCTGAACAGCCCATATTGTATTAGGGAGAAACTTGTGACAGACAGGCTATCATAATAGTCCAGGTGTGAGATAATGAAAATATTTACACAAACAATATCAATGCAGCTAGAATCTGAAGGGAAATAGCTGAGGAAAAATATAACAAATTTCTCTGATAAAGGTCTGCTATGGAGGATTCATAGAGGATTTCTATGAATATTTGAGTACAAAAGTCATTCTCCACTAGATAAATGGTCAAATGTTATCATTTTGAAAGAAAGAAATTCAAGTTCAACAACTATATTAAAGAAATCCACCAAATAACTAATTATAAGAGAAATGAAAACTCTGAGGTTCCATCTCACACCCATTAAATTATCAAAGATGATAAAAAAAGGAAATTGTCAATTATTAGAAGACCTATGGGAGGTCAGGTCCACTAACACACCAGTGGTGGAGTTTTGAACTGGTTCAGTCATTCTGGAAAATATTTTGGAACTATATTTAAAAAAATCACCAAATTGTTCATACTTTAAAAAATAATAAAACTTTATTTTCCCCAATTACATGTAAAAACAATTTTTAACATTTTTTTAAGTTTTGAGTTTCAAATTCTATCTCTCTCTCCCTCCCCTCCCACTTCCCTTATATGGTAAGTAATCTGAAATAAGTTATACATGTGCAATCATGTAAAACATTTCCATATTAGTCATTTTGTGTGCATACTTTTAAAAATACCATCCACCGTTAAACTTATCATGAAACCATGCTGACCGGGGCCACCACAAATTTATGTTACATAACCTCAGGTGGGCCCTCATACAATTCTTTTTACGTTCCTAATTAATTCACTATCCCATTTACCATAGTGGCTCTTTCAAACCTTTTCATCCATCCTCAGACTTCTCACGGCTTCTCCTTCCTCCACACTTTCAGGTGAGAATTTTGCCTCATATTTTACCGAAAAAAATTGAGGCTATTCACCAAGAGCTCTCTGTGATTGCTTCCTCTTCCTCACCTCACCTCACCTCCTAGATATCTGCTACCACTATCTCCTCCTTCACCCCTGTCTCACATAACGGGTGTGGCCTTACTCTTTGCTAAAGCAAGACTCCTCTACATATACAAATGATCTCACGCCATTCGCTATTCTCCAGTAGATCGCCCCTACTTTCATTCCCACTTTCTCACTATGTTCAATCTCTTCCTGTCAATTGTCTGCTTCTCTGCTGCCTGTAAGCATGCCCATCTCTCCCTCATCACCAAAACAATCCTCTCTTTTGTGGTTAAACTCCTTGGGAAGACAGTCTATAATAGGTGTCTCCATTTTCTTTCCTCTCACTCTTTTTGTGCTTTCTACTAAGCCCCAAGGTTATTTTCAGGTAGACTGCTATCTAACCATATCTCCCGTATCTTGTTTTCATGAAGTTGGGTTTTTTGGTTTTTTTTTTTGTACCCATATAAGGCTTTGCATTTATTCTCAGTGAAGTGGATCGCATTAGATTTGAGTCAATACCTATCAAGATATTTTTGATCCTAACTTGATCATGCTATGTTAGCTATTTCTCTCAGCTTTTCATCACCTGAAAATTCGATGAGCATGGCATCTATGTCTTTATCGCAAGTCATTAATAAACATTTTAAAGAGTATAAAGCTGGGGCAGCTAGGTGGCGCAGTGGATAGAGAATCGGCCCTGTATTCAGGAGGACCTGAGTTCAAATCTGGCCTTAGACACATAATGCTAGCTGTGTGACCCTGGGCAAGTCACTTAACCCCATTGCCTAGCAAAAAACAAAACAAAACAAAGAATAGAAAGCCAAGAATTTATCCCTGGGGTACTCCACTGATGGCCTTCTGCCACGGTAACATTGAACCATTAATGGCAACTCTTTGAGTTTGGCCAGCCAACCAGTTCTGAATCGATGTAACTGTATTATCATTACATTTCTCCATCTTAATTCAAAATTCCCAAAGCAGAACTCATTTTCTTACCCACTCAACCTATTCTCTTCTTAAGTTCCCTGTGTTTGAGCAAGGACCACCAAGGTTTACAATTTTGGAGTCATTCTCAACTGATTCTGCCCAATATCTAATCAATTGCCAAGTCTCATTGATTCTATCTCCACGTATCTCCTGTATCTAAATATTAGCTGTTCTTCTTATCTATCTCATTTTATTCACTCACATAACCAACACCTTAGCTCCGGCCCTCAATACCTCTTGCCTGGACAATTAAAACAGCTTCCTAATTGGTCTCCCCACTTCAAGTATCTCCCTTTCCATTCCATCCTGTGCCCAGCTGCCAAACTGATAGTCTGAAAGTATACGTCTGAGCAACTCTAGTACCTCCCTGTTGCCTCTAAGATAACATACAGACTCCTTTGTTTGGCATTTGAACACCTTCACAATTTGGGTCTAGCCTATCTTTTAAGGCTTATCACATATCATTTCCATCCACACACTCTACAATCCAATCAAACAGATTAGTTATTATACACGATTTGCCATGTCCTGCTTTGGTACCTCAACAATAATATTTTATTCCTGAAATGTATTTCCTCCTTAATCCCACCTCTGAAAAATTCTGGCTCCTTTCAACATTCAGTTCATCTGCCACCCCTTATGTAAGATCTTTCCTGACTTTCTTAGACATTACTGCCTTCCTCCTCTCTACCCTACTCCCCTGTATTTACCGGGTATGTCTTCTGCATTTGTATATCTATATACTAGAGTGCAAGCTTTGTGAGGGGAGGGACTCTCATTTTTGTTCTTGTATCTGGCATAAAGTTGGCTATAGAGTAGGCATTTGACATATGCATATTGATCAGCTGACCAAATTTAGTTAGAATCATTCACCCTTTTGCTGTTATTTTCCTTTTTAACTTTTGAATGTTTCTATCTGACTTTTTTGCTGAAAAAAAGTATCCCTTGCCTGACAAAGCAAAAAGCTCACCCTCTATCATAGATCAGTTTATGGGGTTTACTTTTCTCATGTTGTGATACTTCTGGACACAGTATCTTATATCCAATCATCTTGTAAGAATCCATTTAAGTGGGCATCTTATTCATTTTCACAGTTTTCTCAAAGAATCAGTTTTATGCAATTCTTTGGATATGTGTCTTATATGGGGAATCATCATTACTTAAAGGGTGATAGATACTGAAGGATTTATGATAGTGGAATTAGGGGGCTGCTTATACTGTGTGACAAATGACACAAGGGTTTCAATTTATGAATTAAAAATTAAAAACTCAAGAAACTTGATTCAACCTAGACTTGACAGTATATTTGCAGACCCCAGCTTCATGAAACGTCTGAAGATACTAGACTGATATCTGTAATTTTTTTCTTTTTTTTTTTGCAAAACCAATACCTTATATGCAGGAAATTTATACACCAAGAATGAACTACCATGCTTTAAGCTAGGGAGTATAGAGCAATGGCTACAATTTGAACACCACACACCTTCTTTTGGCACAGACACCAGTGACCTGCTCATGTATCCTAGCAAAGAACCACTTCCTCCACCCTATAGAATGAAATTCTAAGGCTTATATGTCATTTCATAGAAAAGGGAGGAACCCAGAATAAGCTGAGGCATGCGAATGGACGCTCCCATAATGTCCGGAAGACCTGTCAATTCCAAATGGAATGCAGTGACACTTGGCAACTCAAATGAATACCACAATCCCATAGTCATGGCATTTCCTTAATAAACATTGTGTTTTAACAGATTTTTTCTCCTTTTTTCCTCTTTGTCCCTTTCTTCAGTTTTTCCTTTCATCCTTCCCCCACCCTTCCTGATATTCCAGGTAATTCTCCATTTTCCATTAGCGGCTCTGCTTGGTCAGGAGACATTATGCTTTCCCCAGGAGAAACTGATCACCTGAAATCTTATCACTCTACAGGTTGACTCAGTTTTTGATAGTCTACACCTTTCAACTCCCTTAGTTGCCTTTTATTTTTTGATTGGAGGGCTGGAAGATGGAGCAGTTAACTCTTTCAAACGCCCTCCTTTATGGAGGTCTCTGAACTTACAGAACTTTCCAGGTTATTTCTCCATTTTCCATCTGCAGCACCCAGCACCCACTGGTGACCTTCTTCCTGCTTCCCTTTTCAGCTTCCTTTTGTGTATTATTTTCCCCCATTAGATTCTAAGCTTCTTGAAGTCCGAGACTGTCTTTCTTTTTCTTATTTGTATCCAATGCCTGCCACTAGTAGGTGCTGAATAAATGTCTATTGAATTGAATTGAAATCAAACTGTTCTTTGGAGATCTTTTAAAATAAGTGATCAAGTAAGCCTTCTGGGGTTCTAGACTTCTAAGCTATTGTATGTAAAAGGATTAAAGTCATATTCTCTGAAATCAGTGTCTTTGTCTTTGAGAAGCAACTTACTGTAGTTTTTTAAAAGTTCATTTCTGTTATTTATTTTTCGATTAACACACATTTTTTATTAATCTTTCCTTTCCACTACTGCCTTCCCTAATTGAGAAAAAAAAGGAAAAATAAAAAAGCCCTCAATATATAGCTATATAGCTTAGCCCCACCTCCCTCGAAAAGAAATACCACATAAGCCATTTATAAAAATGTGCCTCTGTATCTTAAGTTGATCACCTTGATCAGGAGGTGGGTGGGGTATTTCATCTTCATTTTTTTGAACATGCAGTCCATCATTGCATTGATCAGAGTTCTAAAGTCTTTCAGAATTATTTTTTTCTATAATGATGTTACCATTGTATTAATTATTCTCCTAGCTCTGCTCATTTCGCTCTGAATCAGTCCATAGGGGCCTTCCCAGTTTTCTCCACAACTGTCTTCTATCATTTTTACGGCACAACAATTTTTCTTTACATCCACATAGCATAATTTGTTTAGTTGCTTGCCAACAGGATCATCACTTCCTTTCCAGTTTGGGGCTACCATGGAAAGAGCTAAAATATTTTTTTCATGTAGGGGTCCTTTTCCTCTTTCTTTGGGGAATACACCCTGGCGTTGTATCACTGGGTCAAAGGGAATGCACATGTTAGTGGCTTTCTGGGCATAATTCCAAATTGTTTTCCAGAAATGTCTAGACCAATTCATAGCATATGAATAGTATATATAGTACAGTATATATAATCCTGGACTTGAAACCAGAAGGTCCAGATTCAAGTCTGTCTTCAAGTGTTTCTTACTAGGTGTGGGCCAATGTGTATGTTATGACTACTCTAAATTTTAGTTTCTTCCTTTGTAACATGGGTCAGTTAGTATTTGGGTTACCTTCCCTTCAAGAGAGCAATTTGTGGGAGAGGATTTTGGGAAGATGGTGGAGTAGGTCAGAAAATTCCAAGCTCTCTAGATTTTCTCCACAAATAAGACAAAATGGTGCCTTAAGGTGAACATAGAACATCAAAAATAAACAACAGCTGGGACAGAACAGTGTTCCTCTTGGGACAACCAGAGAAGAATGGAAAATCCCAGGATGGATTTTTAGCCTGAGTTAAATGTAAATCCTCCAAGACTCTGCTGAAACAGCAGACTATGAGCCCAGGGGGCAGCCAGGTTGGAAGGTCCTCCTAGCCACAGGAATTTTCACTTTCTGGACTGCTTGAAGAGTTGGGCATCTGACCAGGGGAAGATTGATGGAGTCTTTGCTGATCAGGAACACCACACACAGCTGTGTGCTGTTGAGACGTAGTCCTGGGTGAGAAAGAGTCAGCATATGCCAGGTGAGTGCAGAAGCAGTGGGGTAGGGACATTGATGACTGTGGGCACTTACAGGAAAGCTGAGTTCTTGCTTTTGGTTCCAGGCCAGAGGGGAGAACTAAAGGTTGCAGTCACTGGAATATTCTCAGGGAGCTGAAGCATTTCCAACATAGTGTGCCAACGTACCGTAGCTATGGCTTGGCGGGGAAAAGGAGTGCACCGGTGGGACCTAGGACAAAAGTCAAAAAATAACAGCAAGAAGGACCTGAGGTCAGAGGCACCATCCCCTACACCCTAGGACCAGAGGTGATTATAACAAGCTGCTAAAAATTTAGAAAAATAAAATGAGCAGGCAAAGGAGAAAGAACCCAACCATAGACAGTTACCATAGGAATAGAGAAGATCAGGGTTTGTCTTCAGAGGAGGATATTAAGTAAAAAAAGGCTCTCCTACCCCAAAGAGTAACAACAAATGGTCACCTGCCTTAAAAAGAATTCATAGAAAAAACTCAAAAAAGACTTCAAAAATCAAAGAAGAGAGATTGAGGAATTTTTTTTTTAAAAGTAAGAACAATTCAAAGAAGATTACGAAAAAAAAAATTAACTAACTGGAAAAGGAGATCCAGAATCTTAAGGAAGAAAATGACTCCTTGAAAATTAGAATTGGGTAAGGGGAAGCCAGTGAAGTTATAAGAGACCAAGAAATAATAAAACAAAATATAAAGAATGGAGATATAGAAGAGAATGTAAAACATCTTATAAGAAAAATAACTGATCTGGAGAACAGATCAAGAACAGAAAACATAAGAATAATTGGACTACTTGAAAGCTTTGATCAAAAAAAGAATCTTGATACAATAATATAAGAAATAATGAAAGAAAATTGTCCTGAAGTGTTAGAACACGAGAGAAAAATAGAAATAGAAAAAAATCAACTGATCACCACCTGAAAGAGATCCTCTGAAGAAAACCTACAGGAATATCATAGCCAAATTCCAAAACCCCCAGGTTAAGGAGAAAATATTAAACAACAACAACAACAAAAACAATAACAAAACAATTCAAATATGGTGAAGTTACGATTAAAATTACACAAGACCTAGCAGCAGTGGCATTAAAAGACTGCAGGTCTTGGAACACTATATATCGAAGAGCGAAAGAATTGGGGTTACAGCTAAAAATATCATACCCAGCAAAGTTAAGTATAATCATGAACAACAACCAAAAAATGAATATTCAATGAATTGGCAGATTTTCATTATTTTATTGCAAAAAGATTAGAACTTAATAGAAAATATGATGTAGAAGATGCAAGAGAAATATAAGGTAAACATCAAAGCCAGATTGGAAGGTACTCCATGTCAGCCACAGGAATTTTCACTTCCTGGACCATGTGAGGAGTTGGGCATCTGACCATGGGAAGATTGAGGGAGTCTTTGCTGATCAGGAACACCAAGCCCAGCTGTGTGCTGTTGAGATGTAGTCCCAGGTTGAGAAAGAACCAGCACATGCCAGGTGACTAATTACAAGGGACTCAATAAGGACAAATTGTCTACTTTTTATACATGGAAATACAAACCGTATGTCTAAGACTGTCATTAGTAATTGGATACTTCTAAAGAAAGAGTGGGCTAGAGCCAAGTATGATGTGATTCTAAAAAGTAAAATGATGTAGGAAAAGGTAAAAAGAGTAATTATCTCATACAAAATGAGGTGTGAGAAGAACTGATACAGAGAATTAGATGGGGGAGGAGAGTGGGTAGTTCTGAAACCCTACTCTCATTGGCAATGGGTTAAAGAGGGAACAATACAATACATCTAGAAAGGTATAAAAGTCTTCTAACCTACGAAAGAAATAAGATGGTAATAGGGTAGGGAGGGGGGAAAGGATAAGGGAGGGATAGGGAATAGGATAAAGGA
>NW_020954557.1:48091369-48159283 GCF_900497805.2 Vombatus ursinus
AGGGAGGGGGGAAAGGATAAGGGAGGGATAGGGAATAGGATAAAGGAAGGGTAAAGAAGAGTGTATAGATTAATAGGAATGGGATATAGAGGGAATAGCATATACATTTAGAAGGGTATAAAAATCTTCCAAATTCAGAAAGAAATAAGAGGGTAAGGGGATAAGGTGGAGGGAGAGGATAAGGGAGAGATTCTTGGAGGGGTGGTAGGTTAAGGAATAGGAAGGCAATGTAGCAGGTAGAAGTAAAGTAGAGGAATGAGGAGGGATAGGAATAGGGTAAGAAGGATAGTGAGAAAAATAGGAAGGAGGAAAATATGTAAGTAATTATAATTTGGAATGTGAAAAGGATGAATTTACCCATAAAATGAAAACTCTTAACAGATTAAAATTTTGAATTCAACAATATGTTGCTTTCAGAAAATGCTATAAAAATGAGAGATACACACAATCATAAAATAAAGGTCAGGAGTAGAATTTATCATGTAAAAAAGGAGGGATAATAATCATGATCTCAGACAAAGTTAAAGCTAAAATCAGATTTAATCAAAAGATAAATAGGGAAAATACACTATGTGTCAGCTATATTACTCAATAGTTTTAGACCATATAAAATAAATAGATGGTGTAAAAAATATAACAGCACAACTGCCAAAACAGACACAGGATCTATATGAAAGTAAATACAAAACACTTTTTATACAAAGTTATATCTAAATAATTGAAGTAATATTTATTGTGCATGGGTAGGTAAAGCTAATATAATAAAAAAGTTACAATTTTACCTAACTAATCTATTTATGTAATGCCACTCCAATTAAATTGCTAAAAAATTATCTTATTGAATCAGAAAAAAAATAATAACAGGGTTCATTTGGAAGAGCATAGGGTCAGGAACTTCAAGGAATCCAGGGGCAAAAGATGTGAAGAAACTAGATTCATTAATATCAGATCAGGGGCAGTCATCCCAAAAGGAATGGAGAACTATCAAAAATGATATTCTGAAGACTCCATGGGAAATAATTCCAATTAAGAGGAAAATGAGAGTTGTTTAAGGAGAGTAATGTGACTACATAGGGAACTTACCTGACAACTTAGAAAAAAATTACCAAGATACATACAGAAGATGGAAGCAAGAGATGTAACACAGGATGAATATGAGTCAGGAGTGCTCAACCTCAGAGCAATGTGAGGTTGAACAGGAAAATTAAAAACAACAAAGAGTGGTTGTTGTTTTTTTGTTTTGTTTTGTTTTGTTACATAGGGAGAAAGAGGAGGGTCAAAGGCTACTCCTTGGAGTAGATGAGACTATCCTAATTGATAACTAAGACAAGATAGAGCTACTCCATACTGAATTAAAGAATAACCTTTGTACTGAAAATGACAAAAAATAGCCAATAGGGAGTTAGTGCCCAAGTAAAGTTATAGTAAGGAAACATCTCATGCCTTTAATGAATTCAAACAGGAACTGAAAGAATTGGTCAATGTGATTGTCAGTACATGTGAAAGGAAGGTAAATATTATTCTGGTTTTCAACAAAAGTAAGAAAAGAGAATCTACTTACACTAGGATAACGAGTTTGATGTTGAATCTAAAATGGATAGTTAAAGACATAGAGAATAGACATCTACAACAGTAAGTGCAACCAGCCAGCATGGCCACATTAGAACAGAAATAAATAAATAAAAAGGTATCTCAGATCAACATTATTCCCTTTTTTGACAGGGTTACTAAATTATTGGATCTTGGAATGCTCTAAATATAATTTAACCACATGTTAGCAAAAGATTTGATAAAGTCTCATACTAGTCTTTTGGCAAAGATGGAAAGATGTGGGCTAGGTAATGTGATTAGATAGATTACACAAAGAGTAGTTGTTAATTATTCAATGTCCATGGGGCAGGAGATGTTGAGCCTTAAAGATTTCTTCTATCTTGAAGGAAGCATCCATTATCTTAGAGATTTCTGGCCCTCTCAGGATATTCTGATAGGACTAAACCCAGTGAAATGCATTATCCCATTGGAACAAACCTAATCTTTTGCAACACCTGAGACTCCAAGGTTAGCCTGTTCTACTCCTCCCTCCCACCCCCCCCAAATCACCTGACATCCTGTTTCTATTACTCAACCTTCCAAATAAAGAAAGTGGCTGATAGACTCCTTTTGTTGCCTGGAATATTCCTTTTTTCCCTGTAGTGCCATCTACCAGCCAACTGCTCATCAGTTGATGCTAATTTAACTTTTTTATCTTCTAACCTTGCCTCTGGATTTATTGACCATCCAATCAAATGGTCCCAGGTGGGAGGAATCCTTCTCCAGGAGGATCTCAGGATCTCTGGGCTAAGGAATTCCCCAACATCATTAAATCTGCAGATGATGTAAAGCTAGGAGAGACAGCTAATATGCTGGAAGACAATCAAGATCCAAAATTATTTTGAAAGGCTAGAGGATTGGGATGAATCTGACAAGATGAAATTCAGTAGGTCTTATACTTGGGTTCAAAATATTAACTTGATAAGCACAATATGGGGGAATCATGGTTAGACATAATTGTTATTTTTTTCCTGAAAACAGTCTGGGGGCTTTAGCTGATTGCAAGTTCAATATGCATCAGCAGTGTGATATGACTGTTGGAGAGCTAAGGTGATCTTGGGCTTCATTAAGAGAGGCCTAGCTTCTAAAAAGAGAGAGTTTATATATCTGGTGGGAACTGTGTGAAGGTCAGACTCAACAAGGTGGAGATAACTACCAGGAATATTAACCACTAGGTCTTGCTGTTTGGAAATCTCATTATTTTCCACTGGTCACATGACCATTGTCTGTAGTTGGTCTCCAGCGACCAAATTATATTTTAAGTGTCCCCCTTTAAAAAAAGGCTTAAAGAATTGAATATAAGCTTAATATAATAGACAGGGCCTGAGGGGAAGAGGAGGGTGGCCCTTTTGCCATTCACTTTAATTCATGGTGCTCATGCTGTAGGTGAATGAGACCCTTGCCCCTGGATGCCACCTGAAAGAAAGAGTGACCACATCTCTGTCAGGTAGATTTAAAGATGCAGGTAGTTCCTGCTACCGAGCCAATCGAAAGAGGTTGCTTTTACCCACATGGTAGGCCACTGGAGAATGTCTTCTCCCAGAAGCAGGTGCCTGGCATCTCCCACATGAATGTCTCCATCATAGGTGGCCTGGGCATGTGCCAAAGTCCAACAGACATATACCTGTCTGTCTGTATTGTCCCTGTGTAAATGTATAGATGTGGCTACCAAGTGGCATGGATAGATAGCATCTGGACCTGTCCTGGGTCTGCAGAGAGGAAAGCTAAGGAAGAGGGACAGGCAGGTGCCAGGAACTCCTCCAAGGCTAGAAGTTCTTCTCTATAGTCTCCAACAGGGGTATTAGAATATAATTATATCTACCTGCCACACCTCAAATATTTGTCTAGCTAGGGGCATATGTTTATGTTCAAAAGGAAAACTGATTCCTTGGTCATTTTTTTTTCTTTTTTTGGTGAGGCAATTGAGGTTAAATGACTTGCCCACAGTCACACAGAGAGTAAGTGTTATGGGTCTGAGGCCACATTTGAACTCAGGTCTGTCCTGACTGTAGGGCCTGTGCTCTATCCACTGCACCACCTAGCTGACCCTTTCTCTGGTCATTCTTAAACAAGAGAGTAGCCCTTAACTTACTCACCAGTTTAGTGTCTCTCCCCCAAATGTTGGTTACATAAAAAACCATCACACATGGTAAATAGTGAATAAATCCTTTTATCTAATCAAACAGCATGCAGAAATAGGAAAAGTTATACAGATTAGAATATACAAAAGTTAATGAACTCTTTAGCTTGTCGGGAGATAGGATCTCAGTTTAAATCAAGAGAGAGAACAATCTCACTCAGACAGGGTCCACTCTAGCAGTCTCTAGTATTTCAAGAAAGTCCAGAGATATGATGAGGCCAGCTTTCATGCATTTTGTCATTCTTTCTCTCATCAAGTCTTTCTTTCTCTCATCCCCGGAATATCTTCTCTCTATGTGTCTCTCTCTAAGAGTCTGGAGCCAGTGCATTAAGTGTCTGACACAGGTACACCTTGCTGACCTTAGCATCCTCTCTGCTGTCAGGATCATGTCTCTCACCATATGTAGCACATAGCTTGGCGTTGTTTCTTTCCTACCCCACTTCTTTGGGAACCTGGTTACAAAAGGATAACCCTTAAGTAGTGCTACAAGAAACTATAGGGAGCCAACCAAGTCCACAATGTAGCGCTATTCCCACCTCAACTGTCCAATAAAACCTATCAATGAGTAATGGGCTCTATCACCATCATGACTCATTAAATAGGTCTTCCAGTCCTTCACAACATTTCTTTCATCTCTCACATCGTTTTGGGTTGGTTTTTAAGTTCTGGGATGAACGAAAGAAATTAAATTCTCTACATGTCACAGTTGGCAGCTGGCAACCAGAGGTAACACAGCCACTTGTGCACCCAGTGGCAGCTCTGCAAGTGTATTCTCAGTTGGTACAAGGGAAGCGTGCTCAGGAACCTGATTTGTCATTAAGATCCTCGTGAGGGACCTTTAATTAAGCATCGTCCTGAAGTAGAAGCCTGAGGAAGGGAGAGAAGACTAATGGCTTTGGAGCCAGAAGGAGAAAGAGCATAAGGGATGGGAATCAGAAAGACTGGTGTTCAAATCCAGCCTATGGTACCTATTGGTATCTATTGGTTGGATGATCCTGAGCAAGTCATTTAAACTCTAGGCCTCAGTTCCCTTACCTGTAAAGTAAGTGAGTTAGACTCAATGAACTGGAAAATTGATCCTTTCCAACTCTCAGTCTATGAGCCTAAGAAAGAACAGGGAGAAAGACAATAAAGGTGGAAAATGAGATGCCTGGAAAAGTTATAAAATGTGCAATTGAGGAACAAATCACCCAAAATGATAATTCTGTCTGGTGCCTCTTTATATGTGAATTTTTTTGACACTTGTAAGAAGAATAAACTTTTTCCATTAAAAAATTGTATATATTAATGAGGCATTTAGTTGGTTTGAATGTCTTAATGCTTAAACTTTAAAAAAATAATCACTAATGCCAGTTTACACAGTACAGGCATTGTAGGATAGGTGAGCCTGAGTTGATTGACCTCTTAGACCCAGGTGCAAAGATTACTTGGGGTATCTAAGTTACGGGCTGGTCCAAGAGTTCTTAAAGTTATCTGACCAATTATTAATAATTGAGCCGAGTCAGGAATATAGGGGCGGGCCTACTAAATCAATATTTTCCTGGATGTATCTTTTACTTTTTCAAAGCATTTTGGGGAACAAGTCAAGTTTTAAAATGAGGGCCTATACCATGGGCACAGAGACCCTTTCCCAGTGAAAGGCATCATGCATAGTTCCTTCATGATGTGCTAGAATGTGCTTGCTATTTTAGAAGAGATCAACTATCTCAACTATCTCAAAAGCCTATACTGATAGCTTTTAAAGATCCTCCCTGTGGTGTATGTGGTGTTATTGCTTTGAGTAGGTTCAACCTCTTATGTCACCGACCTGAGCTTTAGGACAGCCTCCGGGCCATTGACCCACAAACAAATAGATAATGTTAACTAAAACACCTGAATTCTGATCAGGCCTTTAAAGTGGTGAAAACCAGAGTTGGGAAAGGATGCAATATCTCTTGACTATCTGCACTGAAGTAGTTTCTTTCAGCTTATCCAGGTCTATGCCCACAGGTAAGTGGTGTCTCTGTAGGTTTGGATACCTCTATTCAGATCTTCTCCCTTTAAAGTTATATTTGCACTTGTGGGTTGGTAAGATTTTTTTTTTTAATTTTCCGCCCTGGTCTAGTATTGTTCTCTAGAGTAATTTTTAACGAATAATCTAAGGACCATTTATAGTTTTCAAGGGTCCTGAAGGTGACTCATCTTGTTTCTGATTCTGAGAGTGGGACAATATTATAATATTGTAAATATTAATGACAATATAACATCTCTGGTGAGTGTAATTAAAGTCACATCAGTGCCACCAAATGAATTCTGGTGATTCTTTTTTTTTTTTAATCCCAAATTGTGGCAAGTGGGAACAGGTGAGTTAGTTGGACGATGTGTAAGATTTTCAGGAGAAAATGAGAAGTTCTGTTGTAGGGACTGTGTAAAAGATATCCTGACAGGGAACACAAGGAGAATTATCACCCACTTTGCTGCTCAGGGGAGGCCTCTATCTCTGGAAAGTTCCATGGGCCCAAAAAAGGAGCAGATTATTGGAGTTAGGATTTGTTCTGTGTAAACTGTAAGGAAAGCTGTGTCCTCAGAGAGCAAAGAATAATGTTTGTATTTACCCTGGGATCCAAATTTTGAATTCTCTTCCTCAATTGGCACTTTCTATGATTTAAGGATGTGGTTTGAGCCATGGACAGTAATTGTGTTTTAAATCAAGGATGAATAATTTTCTTTCCCCACCTCCCCCAACCCCCCCCTCCCCCATCGGGAACCCTACCCTAGTGGCTACAATCATGAACATCAGGACTTCATCTAATTCTATCATCTACATGGTGCCTGTCACATTAGTGGCCCTTAATACTAACTTATAATTTTGTTCTTTCCTACTTAAAATGTTTAAAACTTGTATCAGTACAGGTTAATACTTTCTCATTTGATTCTCAGCAACCCGGTAACATAGGTGCTATTATCCCCATTTTATAGTTGAGGAAACTGAGACAGACAGAGGTTAAGTGACTTGCCCAGAGTCACACAGCTATCAATTAAGACTGGATTTGAACTCAGATCTTCCTGACTCCAGACTCCACTCTATCCAAATGCCACCTAGCTGCCTCAGGTTAATATTTTCTAGGGGAAAGTTTGAGCTTTTTAACACAGGATAATACTTCTTTTCATTGTAGAGTAGAAAAAAAAACTCTGGATAAGGAGTCAGTGGATTTGGCTTCAAATCCTGGCTCTGTCACTACCTTTGTGACCTTGGGTAAATTTTTGGGCCTCAGTTTCCTCATCTGTAAAATGTAGAGGATGTACCATTTGGTCTTTCAGTTCTAAACCTATATGTTCCTACTACTCACATTGACTCTTACGACAGTGGTGGGTCCTGGGAGAAAGAAACCATTCCAAAGTTTGACATGAACAATAGTATCTTAAATCAAAAGTAAACTGCAGGGGGCTGGGAATGTGACCAGAACTCATTCTTCAGATTTGCCATTTAGAAAAGAGTCACCATGAGACAGGATTAATGCTCCCTTTCCTTCTTTCTGAGCACTTCATGGGGCTGGAAGCTGAGTTGCTTTCTCTTGAAAAAAGATGCTTTAGAGAGATAAACACGGAGAGGTATGCACTTAATACATTCATTCTTGCAATACCTGTGCTGGTGGGGAAAATATCACTACACACTACAGCTCTCTCCTGTTCTAAGATGTGAGGTTGCAGTGGAGAGAACATGAGACTCAGAGGCAGAAGATCGGCATGTGCCTGATTCTTAAATCACCTACTTTCTAATTGTGTGATTTTGATCTGCTTCTCTGATTCAGTTTTGTCATCTGTGAAATGGGGAGGATAAAACTTGAACCAGGTAGGCTTATCATAAAGAAACTGCTTTATAAACTCTAAAGTAACACATAAACATAAGCTGGCATTAATTATTTTTTAAAATTATTTTCATTTTATTTTTACTATAATGATTTTTTGGTCAGCATGGGATGATGTTATCCATAACAAAACCTAGGAATTTTACCTGGGCTCAATACTGATAGGTGCCTGAGGTCCAGATAGCAAAACTTAAGAGTCTTTATTTCCTTCATCACCACTTTCTCCCATGATGATTTTAGTTTAGCTTGGTCAGAATCCTGTTTTTGCACAGAGACCTTGATAATCCTGATCTGTTCCCACAGAGTTTCTTGGAAACCTAGAATAGCACCAAATAAAAAACACATTAAAACAAAACACTGGGACAAAGGAAGCTCCCTATAAAATCAGTTAGAAACTCTGAGTTTTGTTAATTAGTGAGTATTTAATAAGTGGTTACTCAAGGGCCAGGCATTGTGCTAGGCTCTAAGATTACAAGGAAAGGCAAAAACAGTCCTTTCCCGTAAGGAACTCACTTTCTAATAGATGGATGAGACAACATAAAAATAGCAGATTTATATAGGTAGATGTTCACATGTATCTATGTATGCTATAGATACAGATATATTTATATCTATATAGATACATTTGTAACTATATAACCTATATATAGATATAAATATACCTATGTTTATCTATATCTGTATATATTTATACATGAAATATACAAAAGAAATGTAATGTAATCTCAATTGGAATGGATAGGAATCTTGTAGACTCTTGTATATGATCTTTGGCCTTGAGTGACCCTCAGGGACTTGCTGAAGACTTCTCCAGAGAAACACAAATTCACTCTTTAAAATTATCTCTGTGATATTTAAATTGCATTTTTTCCTTGTTGCTTACAACATTTTCTCCTTAACCTGGGAGCTTTGAAGCTTGGTTATGATATTCCTATAAGTTTTCTTCCTGGGATCTCTTTCAGGTAGTGGTTGGTGGATTTTTTCTATTTCTGCTTTCCCTTCTTGTTCCAGAATCTCAGAGTAATTTTCCTTAACAATTTCTTGTAATATTATATCAAGATTTCTTTTTTGATCGTAACTTTCAAGTAGTCCGACCATTCTTAAGTTGTCTCTCCTCTGTTCTCCACATCAGTTGTTTTTCTGATGAGGTATTTCACATTCTCTTCCATTTTTTCATTCTTTTGATTTTGTTTTATTATTTTTTAGTGTCTTATAACATCATTAGTTTCCCCTATCCCAATTCTAGTTTTCAAGGAATTATTTTCTTCCTTAAGTTTTTGATTCTCTTTTTCTAGATGTTTAACTTTCTTTTCGTATTTCTCTTGATTTTTTTCTTGGATTGCTCTTACTTTTTCCCCCGAATTTTTCCTTGATCTCTCTTAATTGATTTTTAAAGTCCTTTTTAAGTTCTATAAACTCTTTTTGGACTTGTGACGATTTGATATTTCTCATTGAAAAAAGAGTGACTTTTTTTAGCTCCACTATCTTCCTCTGAATATGAACCCAGATCTTCTCTATTCCCATAGTAGGTGTCTGTGGTTGGGTTCTTTCTCCTTTGCTTACTCATTTTTATTTTTATTTTGTTTTATTTTATTTTTAGCAGCTTTTTTTTGTTTTTGTTTTAGATAATCAAATTCTAGTCCTGAGATGTGGGTAATGATGCCCTAGGCCTCTCAGGTCCTTCTTACTGTAATTTTTTAAGCTTTGTCCTGGGGTCCAACTTTGGGCACTCCTTTCTACTCCTAAGCCAAGGTCAGGGCCCCTCAGCATGCTGTCACACAAACGTTCTTGCTCCCCTCACTCCATCCAGTGGCTGAAAACATCAACTGTCCTTTCCTCCCTAGAACCAAAATGGGGAGCTCTGTTCTCCTGCAAGTGCCCACAGGCAGCAAGGTCCCTCTCCTCTGCTACCACCTTCACCAAGCATGTACTAAGCCACAGTCCAGGGCCCTGTCGATTCAGCATACTCAGTTGTGGAAGGTTCTGTAAACTTCTCCTCCTTAGCCTTCCAACCCCCACACTGTCTGTGAGGTGAAAGTTCCTGAGGCTGAAGTTGCCTTTAAACCCAGCTGACCCCAGGGCTTGTTGTTTATTGATTCTGCAGAGTAGGCATGGAGGTGTTGGCCCTTCACTCAGGCAAACCTCCACCCCTGGAGGTTGAGTCTTTCCTGGGATCCTCTCAGGATGTCTTGGGAAGACAACTGCTTTACCCCTTTTTGTTTATTTCTGCTGCTCGACAATCACTTTGAGGCAATGTTCCCTCCTTGGAGAGCTGGAAGTCTTCTGCCCTACTCCACCATCTCCCACATTCACTCTGGATAAGATTTTAGAAGCAGTTGTATAGCCTAAAGCAGGGGTGGGGAACCTGCATGTGGCCCTCTAGGCCTCAAGTGGGCCCCTTTGACTTGAATCAAACTTCACAGAACAAATCCTTTTAATAAAAGGATTTTAAAACTTGAACTCAGTCAAAAGGCTGCACCGGAAGACCTGAAGGCCACACTGGCCTTGAAGCTGCAGGTTCACCACCCCTAGAAAGGGAGAGACTTCTTGGAGCAATTTCTGACTTCTTAAAAAAGTTTCCTCATCTGCTCCTCAGCCCTTCGGTACAAATTACTTTGCAAATTATTCATTTTACATGTTGCAAGAAATAAAATTTACATAAAACGTAAACTTATGATGCAAAGTTCTATGGATGGTTAAAATCCTCTTATTGTCATGTTGGTTCATATACAGGTGGATGGGCATCCTGTAGAACTTGTCCATCAGAATGGTTATATATTCTGCCAATGGACAATGAGTTAGACTCAGAACTGAACAGAAGGGAAGCAAGAGTGCTGGATTGCCTTTGGGGGAATGGTGCATTTCTTTTAATGACCTCATATTTTACCATAAAACAGAGGTCCCTTATTTATGCTATTATGCTTATGCTATTTTTAATAGCATAATTTTAATTATTCAAATAAAATAATTTAATCAATAATTAAATAATTTAATCCAACAATAAAATATTTAACATTTAATGATTTAACTTAATAAAAAATAATAACATAGGGCTGCAAATTTCTGAAAAATTGAAGTTGAGTATCATCCAAAGGGCATTGGAAGGGGGCAGCTAAGTGGCTCAATGGATAGAGCACCAGCCCTGGAGTCAGGAGGACCTGAGTTCAGATCCGTTCTCAGACGCATAACACTTACTAGCTGTGTGACCCTGGGCAAGTCACATAACCCCATGCCTAGCAAAACAAAACAAAACAAAAAAACGAACAAACAAAGGGCACTGGAGCAGCTCATTATGGCAGCAAGCATTATAAACAAGGAATTAGGAAGAAGAAGTTTATTAAAGGGTACTCTCAGGGAACTGTGTGATTGAAAAAGAAGGTGGACTGATCTGTGTGACAAGAGTAGGTAACTAAAGGACAATCTCTCTGCTAGTTTGGTATCCTTGTGATATCAAAAGAGCTCTAGGAGATCCCCAGCACTTTAGGTAGATCCAGGGACATGCTGTTAAATTATTAACTATACACAAGACACACTTTTAAGTTTAATCTGAATTATTAGTACTTTCGCCATCATTTTCTTAAGTCTACAACAACTGGTTTCTACCATTTCTAGCCTCAGGCTAAGCAGAGAGCTACTATGCTCTTTCAATAGGACTGCTACTATATCCCGCAGAGGGCAGAAATCCCCTAGCCTAGGACTGGTAGAGTTAACTCTAGCTTTTGTCTCTAAGACTGTCTGTCATCTCATTAACTGGATGTAGCCAAGGTGTAGTTTCACCTTTTAGACAATTCTTTCTAAGTTTAGAGTCCATTGGTGAAGGACCTCCCCCAGACTAAGGTGACCACCTCATAAATTTGCCCAGATCCTGTGAGTCTTTTAAGTGAGTAGAAAGAGAAAAAGGTACTAGGGCTTTCTATGCTTTGAGGGCAAGTTCATTGTCTTTTCATATGCAATTTATCTATTCAAAGGCTCAGTTTCCAAAGAGGGGCATATGCTTCATTTTACTTGAGCCTCACCCTTACATTTCATGGACTCTCTTTTTTCCTCCTTATGAAGAGGTCTAGAGGTTTGGGGTGCTCGAACCCCAAAATCACGACGCAGGCCCTGCCTGAATGAATTCAACTCAAATCTTCTTCCAGCCAGAGAAAAAGTTTATTAGAAATAAATCATATAGGTCAGACTTTCAAGGAATCTGAACATTAGTAATGCCCATAGGGACGAGCAGGCATGAGAGAGTCTCAGCCTTTTGGGCATGAGAAATTCTCAGCATTTGAATGGAGGCCAGGGTGGGACTTATATATACTAAAGTAACTTTGGGTGGCCAGAGGAGGGGGCTGGGAAAAGGGTCTAGATGAGAATTCCAATTGGAAGGTCTGAGAGATTGAATAGACAATGGGAATAGATAACAAAAGGAACTGGAAGGTAGAAGTTTGAAAGGGTTAGAAGGTGGGGCTAGGGCTTTCAAAGGGAGATAAGGGGAGTTAGACCAGAGTAAAAAAAGTTTAAGGGTTTTCTGGGGCCTGTAGGCAAACGGGAGCCAGATTCTTTTTAGGGCTAGGGGCAAAGGTGCATCTGAATAAGATCAAAAGGCGGGGCTAGGGCTTTCAAAGGGAGATAAGGGGAGTCTATGAGGAATCTAAAAGTTTAAGGGTCTTCTGGGGTCTGTAAACAAATGGGAGCCAAATTCCTTTTGACCAAAAGGAGCAAAGGTCTCAGCTTCTGAAACTGAATGATGGGCCTATAACCCATCACTAAGACCTTTCAAGTTGCTAAGTACAAAAGTGGGCACGCTCTCACAATGATAATTTAATTTTTCTATACAATATGCCACAACTTGTGGTGAACTACTGTCTGAGCCTTACTTTCCTCATCTACAAAACAGAAGGTTGAGAGTGAGGCCTGAACTAGATTAAAATGTAATTGGCAAATGTTTAACATAATAAATGAATATTCAACATGACCTAGACAATGTTAACTTGTGTTTTTCTAAGTCAATATTCCTATGATCCATTTCTATTTGAATTTGACACCACTGGGGTTGAGTGATGTCTTTCCTAGGAGCAACACCCCCTTATGGTAAAGATGAATCTTTACTATTATACTTTGTTAAGAAGCCTTCAGAATGTGAAAATGCCCTCTGACTCCTGCTTTTCAAGATTTAGACAGGGGATCTTGGTATGTTCATATGGGATTGTTTCTGTTTTTCCTAAAATTAAGTATCTGAAATTGCTAATCTAGCTTCTTTAAATTAAAAAAAATTTTTTTTAAATTAAATTGACTTAAAAAACTAGCAAATTATATCCTCTCACAACATTTTGATACTTGCCAGCACCCTTTTAAAATAAAGTAAAAAATATTTTAAAATGATTTCAAGATTCCTTTATGTAATTTCATAAGCAATTAATAATAAAAATTTTATAGTTGGAAGAGCCCTCCAAGGTCAATGACCCAGTTTTGACTCAGAGTGATTCATTAGTAAAGATTGATTGTGGGGGTGAATTTTTCTTTCACTTCAGCTAATTTGATTTGCTTTTTTTTTCTAGAAGAAATAAGAGTTGCAGTGATTCTTTTCTATTTTACAGGGTCATTGACTGAAGGTAGAAATTATCATGTCTGATTCAGTCATTCTACGTCGTGTTAGAAAATTTGGAGAGGAGAATCATGCCTTTGAATCAAATGAATCAGGTAAGAGCTCTTTTCCTAAAAAACAAACAAACTCTAAATCAATTTTTTTTTGATGATTTAACACTAATGATTAACAGTGCTGTTATTTCCTCATGACTTTCCCTTACCACTAATAGAAAATAAGCAAAACAAAGGAATACAACTAAGAAAATAAATCAACACTGTGGTCATATCTGAAAACACATGCTCCATTCTATGCCTATACTCCACTGTTTTTTTGACCAGGGGGAGGGAGGTATGCTTTGCCAATAGTTGAGGGAAGCAAGAACTTTGTCCTCACTCAGTTGTATAAAAGGAGGCCAAAACACAAGTGGGTAACAAGTTACTGAGTTTTAAAGAACCACATCTTTACAAAGTGACTACCACAAGAATCTAATTTCTTTTTCATAAAGTATGATGCATTGGATATAGGAAATGCTCAATAAATCTGATTAAGTAACTGAATCTTAACCTTCCATTAGTTTACATGTGAGGAACCCTTTATATAACACTTTAAGCTTTACAAAGCAGTTTATATGTGTAAAGCTGTAGGAAGATTTGAGTTCGAATTCAGCCTCAGATACTTTCTAGTTGTATGACCCTGAGCAAGTTGCTTAATCTCCTTTAGTCTCAGTTTCCTCATGTATAAAATGAGGATAATAGTAGCACCTACCTTGCAGAGCTATTAGAAGGATAAAATGAGATTGTATTTGTGAAGTGTTTTGCAAACCTCAAAGTGTTGTATAAATAGTAACATTATCATTATTATTTTTTTACTTAATCCTTTCAGCATCGCTGTGAGGTAGGTGCTATCATTATTATCTCCATTTTCCACATGAGAATACTGAGTCTGAGAGAGGTCAAATGACTTACCCATAGTTATAGAGCTAATAGGCTTATGAGGTAGGACTTGAATTCAGGTTTTCCTGACTCCAACTCCAGCATTTTCTCCCTTACGTTACCTAGCTGCCAAGTAAGTGACCTGCTTGGAATCAATCCTTGATCCAAGCATCACACGGTGATGGGGTGATGTCAGCACCTCCGGAAGTGTTTGGGACATTAACAGAGAGGTAGAGCTTCCTTTTTTTTGTTTCTCCTTCCACCATTTTGAATTTGCAGTTGAAATAGGAAGGGGCTAGGATAGGAATGGAGCTAGCTAAACAGGGAGATCCTTGGAAGAATTTCATCAGAAGAAACATAGGCCCTACAGAAACCAGACCTAGTCTATGAAAACAGCAACAATACATTCAGTGACTCCCCCAGAGTCCCCAGACACATGCTAGTACCTACCATTGAAATGCCATGATGTTTAGAGATTAATCTGGTATTGTAATGAAGTAGAAAGGGAGGTCTGGGTTCAAAAATCCCAACTTTGCCACTTATTACCTGTGTGATCTTGGGAAAATCACTGAATCTTTCTAGGCCTGAGTTTCCTTCTCTTGAAGGAAAGGTTAAAGTAAATGGTTTCTAAGGTATTTTCTAGCTATAGATAGTTCTATGGACCTTGATGGAAGTAATAGTATAATTATAAGAAACGCTTGAATAGCATGTAACACTGATATACTTTGTAATTTTTTTTAATAATGAATTGAGAAAAAAATTATAACTTGTGAAGGACTACATTTGGGATATCCTATACAATATTAGTTATCAAATTTGGCATTATATCTTTATATATTTAAATAGTATATTATACATGTAAAAGAAAGGCAGCTAGGTGGCACAATGGATGGACTCCTGGCCTGGAGTCAAGAAGACCTGAATTCAAATCCAGCCTCAGACACATATTAGTTGTGTGACCCTGGACAAGTCACTTAACCCTGTTTGCCTCAGTTTTTTTCATCAGAAAAATCAGCTGGAGAGGGAAATGGCAAACCAGTCCAGTATCTTTGCCAAGAAAACCCCAGATGGGTTCACAAAGAGTCAAAAACTACTGAAACAACTGAACAACGACATATAAAAGTCCAAGAATTAGGTGGTGATGAAGGCAGAGGAACCCTTTTAAATCATCATAACTATGCAGGAAGATTTCAGTTAAGCACTGTTCTGTTAATATTTGTAGGCAGCACGGTATAGTTGAAAGAGCGCTGGAACTTGTCAAAAACGCCTAAATGCTGCCTCTCACACGGATTAGCTGTGTGACCAAGGTCATGTCACTTAACCTCTCCAAAACTTGGTTTCAAAATTCCAAAATTCCAAAACTGGAATAATCATACTTGTATAGCCTAATTTACAAGGCTTATAATAAAGATCAAATGATATAATGCATGTAACATGTTTTGCAAACCTAAAAACCTGCAATTGTTAAAAATGAAATTTTATAAAAAATCTAAATGTATGATTCAAGGTGGGGGAGAAGGATGCCTGGGTGGGGGGGGGGCGTGGCGCATGGGGCAGGTTTGAGGTCCCAGACCAGTGATTTTATCAGTGCAGGTAATTCTCGTTGTGGAAATTCCTCCAGCTAACGAAGGTCAGGAGCTTGTCTGGGGTTGAGCCTGAGAGAGCAGCCTGAAATATTGAAATGTTGAATGGTTTGTTCATGATTAGACAGTATAAGTCAGAGACAGGGCTTGAATCTAGTTTTTGCTGACTCCAAGGCTGGCCCTCTATGTGATCTGAAACAATTTTTTAATCAGTATTTCTAAGAGTTGAATAAATAGATGGGGCTTGAAATAAATTAAGATGGATCACCTAGTAACTCTGAACTGACCACATGTGAAGAATGAAAGAGGAAAAAAAAAGCTGAAACTTTAAACCCTATAACAAATAGGCAATACTGAGGAGAATAAGTTCCAAAACCTGGGAAACAAAGCACTGAGAATGATTCAAAGGGCTGGAGCTCCGAATCACATAAGAACAGATTGGAGAGAAATAACAGTGAAAGTTGGTGCTGGAATGACTGAGAGTGGGGCCATGGATTCCAAACTTTCATTTAAGGAGAGAGCCCAACTTTGTTGCCTTCTCACCTCTCACCTGGCTGCACTATCTTGAGACTCCTCTGACTGACCTCTCCATTACGCCCCCGAGTTGGGTACCTTCCCCAGCTTTCTTCCACCACCACTCCTTATCCCCCAATCCCATTCACCATTTCCAGCTTCCTTTTGTGTTTTGTCTTCCCAATTAGACTGTAAGTTCCATGAAGGCAGGGATTGTCTTTTTTCATATTTGTATTCCCAGCACTTAGTACAGTGCCTGGCCCATATAGGGGCTTAATAAATGTTTATTGACTACTAACTATGTTAAAACTTGGACCAGAAGAGGAAGGTAACATGAAACCATTAATCTTGGGTATTTCACTACCTACCCTATCCTGCACCATAATCGAGCAGACAACCCAAAAGACCACCACATCCCCATCTCTTTTCCTTTGAGTATAAAAGCAGTTCTTGACCTCTATTCTCATTCTCCAGTGGCAAATATGGATGTAAGTTCAAATAGTGACTAGGCACTCAAACGTATACACAAACATTTCTGAAGGAAAACTACAAAAAAAAGAATGTGTATAATTAAAGAATACTAATTTTAATTAACTAAACCTTTTTTTTTCAGGCATAACCAAGCTTGCATCCTGTGTTTTTAGTAGCATCCACCACAATAGCACCCTTCTTTCTTACTGGTTAGCTGCCAAACCTACCAGGGTCTTTGTTACTGGATGACAATTTTATTCTTTTATAGAAAGAAATTAGCTTGTTTTTATTTAAAAGTCAAATCTTTCAGAAGAATTTCTTCTGAGGATAAGCTAAACAACAACATGCACACAACATATATACAACATGCATAACACACAGACACACACACACACACACACACACACACACACCAGACACAGAACCCTACTCATTATGACCACACCCCTTAAAACATTATTTTATGGCATTGGGAAATAAAACTGTTAGTGATTTTGCATGTAATTTACTGCTAAGTATTAACATTTTTTGTTTGATTTTTGTCCTAACAGATAACAATACTAAGAAAGCAAGGTAAGTTAATATTGTCAATAATAATACTACATTTCTAATATAAATTGTTTTTTTTTTCTGGTTCAAGCATGACATTTTTACAAAAGGAATAGAACATAGAAAATGGCACCATTTCTATAAGAGGTTCTGCATTATGGTATCTTTAAGCTACATTCTTTGTTCCCTACCTCTATCTCTACCTAGTTTAAGTCAGGCATTTATGTTTGCTTCCAGAGTCCATTCAGATGTTATTATTTTTACATGTAATTTAATTCAGCAAGCCTGTATTAAGCACATACTGTATGTAAGATACCATGTCAAGTATTAGAGATACAAAGGCAAAAATCATTTGTTTGGGGGAGTGATGGTGGTGATGGTATAGCATGTATAATGATATAAATAAAATGTATATAGAAAATCATGTCATGAGGGAGAGAATGCTAATAACAGGGGGAAAGTCTCACATAAGGGGTTATACCTCAGCTGTTCTTTGAAGGAAATCAGAGAATATAGAGGTAGAGCTGAGGCAGGAGAGCATTATACACATAGAATAAAAAGGCAAGGAGGTGGGAGGTGAGATGTTATGTATAGTGAACAGCTAATAGGATAGTTTGACTAGAGCTGAAAATGCTTGACATTGGATTGTGATAGTTTTTAAGTACTAAGATGAGTAGTTATATTTGTCTGAGAGGCAATACGGAGCCATTGAATGTTTTTGAGTTAGAGGGCTGTCATGCCAGATCTATGTTTTAGGAATATCAACTTGGCAGCTGTGTGGTAGATAGACTGAGGCATGGAAGAGACCTGAAGCAGGGAACCCAGTTGGTTTTTGAGGGTCTGAACTAGTATGGAAGCTAGGTGAACGGAGATAAGGTGTTGTGGAGGTAGCATCAACAAGACTTTGCAACTGAATGGATGCAGGGGAAGAGAAAGAAGAACCAAACGTAACTCCAAGAAAAGATGGTGATGTCCTTGACGGGAATGGGGAAGTTTGAAGGAGGGAAGATTTTGGCAAAACATAGAACAATTCTTGTTTTGTCTATGTTGAGTTTTCTAAAAGGATATCCAGGTAGAGAAGTACAGTAGACAGTTAGACATATGAATTCAGGGTGGGAAATAGATTTGAGAATCATTTGTATAGAGAGAATCATTGAATCTATGGAAGCTAATAAGGTCATCAAGTGAGAGTACATATAGAAGGAAGGGCATTAGGACAGAACTTAGGAGACTGTCCCTATTTAATGGGTAGGATGAAGCAAAGGAAACTGAAAAGGAATGGTTAGACTGGGGAAAGTGCCACACAAGGCAAGGGAGGAGAGATCATTTAAGAAAATGGGGTAGTCAACTATGTCAAAAGCTGCAGAGGTAACAAGGATGAGAACTGAAAAAGGCCATTAGATCTATTAGGTAAATGATATTCAGTAACATCAAAGCTCAGATGGTCCTGGAAGTGAGGTTGTAAGGGATTAAAAAATGAGGAAATAGAATCAACAAGTGTCCACATCTCTTTCTAGAAGTTTGGTTATGAAAAGGAGGAGAGATAATACCTTTTAAAGGCAATAGCTTTTAAAGTTAGTAACCTTAGGGAATGATGAGATCTAGTGGAGGTGGTAGGTACATATTCCGCTGGTGGTGGAGAGCATGAGAGAGACTGATGAGGATAAAGAGATGAAAGAGAGGGGATGACTGAGAGAAAAAACTCCTGAAAAGGATGGGAGGGGATCAATACAGGGCAGATGGGTGGGTTGTCCTCACAAGAACAAGGGCTGCCTCCTTATCAAAGAGTAAAAAAAAGGAGAGGTTGAGTCTTTTGACATATGAAGTGGGAGAAAATGTGTTTGGTAGAATGAGTGCTGGATATGGCATTAGAGTTAATTAGTCAATAACCATTTACTAAGTGCCTACTATATTTATAGTAGTTCTTTTCATGGTGGCAAAGAATTGGAAAGTGAGAATTGGAAATGATGCCCAACAATTTGGGAATGGCTGAACAAATTGTGGTATATGATTGTGATGGAATACGATCATGTTATAAGAAACGACAAGCAGGATGATTTTTGGAAAAACTTGGAAAGATTTACACGAACTGATGCAAAGTGAAGTGAGCAGAATCAGGAGCTTCTTGAGCAGGGGAGTGACACAGTAAGGTCTGTGCTTTAAAGAATGTCCCTTTGGCAACCATGTGGATGAAGGATTGGAGATGCGAAAGATTTGAAGAAGGTGTAATCAATTAGGAGTCTGGGTGATGAGGGCCTGAGCTAAGGTGGTGGCTGTAAGGTTCAGATTCAGATTCAGTTCTGACCTATATCTGACCTATGGCCACTGGACCCAGCTGGCTCTGGAGGAGAAAGTGAGGCTGTTGACTTTGCACAGCCCTCACTCACTCAAATCCAATTCACTTGCAAGTCATGGCATCATCTTCCTGATGTCATGGTCCTCTTTGAGAATGAAGGACAAAAACCACAAGTCTGAGACCACAATTGAACTCAGGAAGATGAGTCTTCCTGACTCTATGCTGGGCACTTTATCTACTGTGCCACCTCACTGCCCCCAGGACTGAAATATTTGTGGTTAAATAGAGAAATGATTTTTGCTCAACTTTTTCCACTCTCCATAATTGCAAGTTTGGCTGAATCTGTAGTTACATAGCCACATTCTCCTAAATGTGGTTCAAAGTGGATATGTGTGTGACAGCCTGGAACAATGAAGAGAATGCTGGACTTGGAGCCCAAGGACTTGGGTTTGAAATTCGACTCTGCTAGTTATTACCTTGAGCAACTTACTCATCCTTTCTAGGCTTTGGTTTTCCTTTGAATTTCCTCAACTATATGTTTTCCTTTGGGGCAGAGACATCTGAGGAAGGGTTTGACACTACCACCCCCTTCCTGATAGTAGCCTTGACGCCCAAGTTAGGCTTCTTCCAAGGACCTATGGGTAGAAAACAAAGGAAACTAAAGACAGAGTTGAGTAAGTGGGAGGAAGAAACACAAGTGTGGAGACACCTGTAATGGGGGCAGATAGCAGGCCCTCCCTGGTCTGCCCTGGATAGATCATGGAGTGCCAAGCCTGTGCTCAGCTCTGAAGGACTTGGTGCTTTGGGATGAAAAGCAGGAAGCTTTGGGGTGTCCTTTGGTCTCCCTTTTCCCTCCCACCTCCAGCCAAGTGAAGCAAGGGAATTGTATTAAAGCTGTAACAGAGAGGATTGGCCATTGAAAGAGAATGTGCCAGCCACTCCCAATAGTCTATAAAAGGAGCAATTTTAATCTTTGGCTCTTTTCTTGCCTCACTCCATGTGCACACTCCTTGAAGTGGACACCTGCTGAGAGATAAGTCATGAGAGGCTGCCAGGGGGTCTGGACTGATCCTGATTGATCTGATGACCCTTTCCAACTCTTGGCAAACCTGAATGTCCCTCTCCCAGTTAGCTATGTGTGCAAACCTATTCATTTTTTATCTGTTACTTTCAATTTGGATTCCATTTGCCTACTATAAAAAACTATTGGCCAACATGACAGCTGTACACTCAACTGTTGCACCTGATGGAATAATAGCTCTCATAGAAGACTGAAGAGAGACAAGTGCTTTGGGAGAAGGTCACAGAGTCACTCCTGCCCCTTGGCTGGTTCTCTTAACCCCAGACTCCAGTTCCCCTACACTGCTGCTCTCTTTGTACTGACTTACTTCTCAACAGCTGTCTTCATCCATGCTTTCATGCTGTAATCTCATATCCCTGCTTGCTCAATTCTCCACTTTACCCACAATTCCTTTTTCCCAAGGCAGGGGGAGAATACTTTGGGGAGTTAAGTCTACTTTCCATCTAATAGTCAGACCCCTCCCTAACATCTTCATCCCCCTAAGATAAGTCACATATAAAATGGAAATGTTGGACAAGGTGACCTCAGAGGGCCCTGTTAGCTCTAAACCTATAACAGTCAAGATTTCTTCAAAAAATAAAACCTCCCCCAAATTTGTAATTCAAAATTAGAATACTGACAGGCTGCATGTGTGATACCTCATTATTTTTCATTTAAACAACTACTATGTTAATGAAATAGCATGAAACTTAAAATACTTTTCATGGAAGGCTTGGGGAGACTTTGAAGTTCTTGGCAGGTTAATGGCACAATGGACAAAGTGCTGGACCTGGAGTCAGGAACATTCATTTTCCTAAGTTCAAATCTGGCGTCAGACACTTACTCCAGTATCTTTGCCAAGAAAATCCCAAATGGGGTCACAAAGAATCAGACACAACTGAAAAACACTGAACAAAATTGAAGTTCTTACCCATTCCTATTTCAGAACAGTCCTAGGAGCGTACTTTCCCAATGCTTTCCAAATCTCCACCCCAACCAACCAAACACTATTCTGAATGCTTAAAACTTTCATCAGAAGGTCTGAGCACTATTATGAAAACTTACTTTACTTGGCTTTTAAATTCTTTCACAGTCTACAATCCATAGTCCTCATCTCCTCCCAGCCCCCATAATGCCCTCTGTGCTTCTTTCCCTAACACTAAACACAAATTCTTCCTACATCTGGTCTTATTTGCGTAAACTGACCCTAATTGTGTGGCATGAGAGTAATCCTATCTATGGTGCTTAGGATCTTAGAGAAAACTAAAGTAAACTCAAGTTGCACGTCAAGTGACATAATGTAGATGCCTAAGCATGACTTTCCAAGAAAGATGAAGAGCAGGAATCCTATCAGTAGGTAGCAAGGGAGCATCAGCATTTCTTTCATATCAGTAGTATTTAACATTTTTTGAACACCAGAGATAGGTAAGTATGCTTTACTGTCAGAAGGAGATAACCCGAGAAGAACAAGGATTGGCAGGAGAAAGGTCACTCATGTAAAAAGATATTCAAAATTTGTGTTTGGAATGCCTGGTGTGGTAGGTTCCTGAGGCTCCTGTCCCTTCTGCAAGGGGGCCTGGGACACATATAATTATGTCTTTATGGGAATTTTTCCTTGTCTTGGAAAGGATGGTCTGTAATTGCACATTTCATTTTCTTCAGGTCACAAGATGGGAAGAAAGATGAACACATTCAAGTCAGCTTCTTTCAATTGGTAATAAATGTCTTTAGCATGCAGTCAGTGACTGGGTGGGGCCGTGCAATAGTCGATTTACAGCACTGATTGCGTAATTGGACTGACTAAGGTCTTTAAGGAAGTTTTACATTTGTAAAAGTCATATCTGAAGGTACAAATTAACTCCCATGAGGACTTTTTCAGTCATTATCTGTGCACCAGTGATCATATGCTAAATAGTGAGTGCATGCATATTGCTAGTAAAATACCTTATATTAGGTAATGTATTACTAGGGACTTAATGCTCTGGAAAAATAACCCACGATGACCCTATTTTTCATTTCATCAGGAAAATCATGTCCTAATAGCAATGTGCATATACTCCCTTTTATCATAAAGACTTCTGAAGTGTCTCCTCCATAGCCTAGATCCACAAGTCTCTCTCCATTTCAAGTTTTTGCACTTTTCTTCCAACCATCAATATCAAAACTTAGCTTGGCTTGAAGATAGGCTCAAGACTTGCCCATAAAGAATGGTCAGCACAATGAAGTCATTTGCCAGTGGTACTCAAGGTATTGATTTCCCCACCTCTTTTATAAAAATATATATATATGTGTGTGTGTGTGTGTGTATGTCTATGTATGTATATATGTATATGTGTGTATACACACATACAGACACACACACACACACACACATGTCTGAAATGAAGAAGGGCTCAATTTAAGTTCCTTGGATTATTAGAGTTCAGGCACTAAGGTATCCCAGAGTGGTGGAAAAAAATGCTAGACCAGGAAGTCTGAATTCAAATCCTAACTGATTTGTGAAAGCCTGGACACCTCACTTAACCTCTATTTTTCTATTTAGTCAGAAGCAGACTGAGAACTCAGATCTCCTCCATCTCCTTAATTAGGGTAGTTGCCACCACTGAAATCATAGATCCTTCCTGTAAAGTTTAGATAAATAGGACCAAGGCAAGGAAGGAGAGAAGAAGGCATAAACTTAATAACTGATAAATCTCACATTTTGGAAAAATTCGCTAGATGATAAAGTTCAGGGACCATTTTTCTTTTTTTGTACATTGGAAAATGTATATTGGCACCTTGTGCAAATCTGTACAAATGTGCATTTTTTTTTTGGTACATTGGAAATTATTTTTCTAGGGAAGAAATGTACCTCATGTGATTGTAAGTCTGTATATTCATCTATGTTGTATCAAAAGATGTAGATTTTTTTCCAGGTCAAAGTACAAAATCATTTGAAATATCAGTATTTATGTGGGTGAGGACACTAAGAATGGGAGAAGATTTCAGGGCTAGTGAAATATTCAAATGCCTGAATAGAACCACTATACTAATTAAAGATGGAAGGGAACCCCTAATCAAATCATGAGTTGGGACCATGTGTTACTGATCTTTGTATGGTAGCTGACATAACTGTGGTACTCTACAGTTTAGAAAGTGCTTTCCTCACACCCCTATTAGCTAGATAATACAAGTATTAATATCCTCATTTATCCAAGAAGTAAACTGATGAGAAGCTTTAAGATTAAGTCACTTGCCCAAGGTCACTCAGCTATTAAGTGCTGGAGGCAGGACTCTAATCCAGACATTCTGACTCCAAATTTGGGGCTCTCCTCATCAGGTCTTGCCAATCCTCCAGTGTCTAACATAATGCACCATGCCACATAGTCACAAAAGCAAGGACCATTTATGAACTAACTATCCACTATATGCTGGGACTAAAGTAGGTGCTAGAAGAGATAGTAAGTTTAAAAAAGACAGTCCTTTCCCACAAAGTGCTTATATTCTAAGTAAGTTGAGGGGGTAAAAATCAGGGAAAGTCTTCTGGAGGCATTTGAATTGACTTAAATTTTAAAATTCAAGTTCACAGACTCAATGTTGAGAACCCCGGTGGAAAGAAAACTGGCTTTGAGGTTAGAAACTGGAGTTTCACCTCTGCCTCAAACACTTATTAGTTATGTGATCCTGGGCTTGTCACATCCTTGAGCTTTAGCTTTTTATCTGGAAAATGAGGAGAAAACTCTTCCTCACAGGGCTATTATGAGCTTGAAATGTGACACAAATGATGATGATGATTTGTTGAACGAATGACAATAATTTAAATAAGTTTCTGGAAAATTAGTGTACAGATTTAATTTAATAAAATTGGATTATCTTGTTTGAAGTGGTTTCCTTAGAAAATTTGATATTGAATATGGCTGTTATAAAATCATAATTCAATATCACTTCCTAGAATGTATTTGTGTATTTTGTATAGATACACATATATAAAGACATTTATAAATGCAAGTATCAGTCTATGTTACATATATGTGTATATATGCTACACAATATATATAATACATATTATAGGTATGTATATATGTGGTGGGTGTGTATATATACACTCACACACACGCACACACATACACATATTCCTAACTTTTGGGTTTTTTTCTTTTCAAGTTTCAATTTTCTTCATCAAGGGACAACTGGCTGATGTTTGGGGGAACTCTCTGTGCATTTCTACATGGAATGGCCCAGCCAGCAATGTTACTCATTTTTGGCTTGATGACAGATGCTTTTATTGAATATGACATTGAGTTACAAGAGCTTAGTGTTCCTGGTAAGATATGTGTGAACAACACCATAGTGTGGGCCAACAGCTCCCTCAACTCCAATGTGACTAATGGGACCCGTTGTGGGTGAGTTGACACAATTTATTCTTTTTCCTTTTTGTTCAGTTTTTACATTTAAACTCAGAACTTGGGAAGGGGACTTTATTGGCAGCTCTAGAGACTACGTATCTGCCCCATGGTAAGTAGAAATGTCAACTTACCCAAATTGCTACAGGATTCTCTGGCCTAAAGGGACCACTATCTCCCTCTGACCTTCTCATTTCAGTGGAAACTAGATTGGAAATTATTCATTTTACCTGACAGCTATAAGGATTTAACAGCTTGGTGGACTCTCAGCTCACGTAATAGCTTTGTTCTGTCTCTAAGGTGATTTATCATCCATGAATTTGTTTTAATTGGATACTGTTCAGTTCTCTGCTTCTGGTATATATGTGTTGTGTTTCCCAACAAAATCCTTACTGTACCTTGGGTGCTGAGGCAGGTGATCCATTTGGCCAAGGGCCTTTCTTTTTACATGAGGGAGTCACAGGGATGTTGGACAGCTAGGTGGCACAGTGGATAGAATGTTGGCCTTGGAGTCAGAAAGACTCATCTTTGTGGGTTCAAATCTGGCCTTAGACACTTACTAGCTGTGTGACTCTGGGCAAGTCACTTACTCCTGTTTGCCTCAGTTTCCTCATCTATAAAATTGGCTGAAGAAGGAAATGGAAAACCATTCCAGTATCTTTGCAAGACAATACCAAATGGGTCATGAAGAGACAGACACAACTGAAAAATAACTGAACAATCTAAGAGTGTGAAATGACCTAGAGTTTGAGCAGCTGATCCTATCCCGTAGGAGGCTATTGTAATCATGTACCACCAAGCAACAGCCTTGTCAAGAGAGTAATGGTCTGCTCATATTGCAGAAAGCACATACTATCTAGGAGATGGAAGGGCCTCAGAAGTCATCTACTCTAACCTATATCTAACCAGAAATCCCCTCTGTGACCCTTCCCGACACTTGGCCATCTAGCCTCTTTTTGAATACCTGCAGTTATGGGGAACTAAATACTTCTATTAGGATAGCTCAGTCAGGAAGTTGTTTTTTTTTTTTAATTACATTAAGCCAAAACCTGTCTCTCTACAACTTCTATCCGCTGATCCTCCTTCTATTCTGTGGTAACTTACTTTGGTAGTCTTTCTTTCTCCTCTAGTGATGTGGTCAACACAGGCTGAATTGTAATCATGGAGTCTATAATAGACACATTGCTGAGTCAGTGCAAGGAAGTAGACTTTGCAACCTAGGCCTAAAATCCCTGCTGCCTCATAGCTGACATCCTAGTTCACACGTAGACTTAGTCCCTACTCAAAGAGAAAAAAAAAGGCATGGGGCATATCCTGACCATGAGAAGCCCTTCCCAAAAGAATTTGTACTTTTCACCTATTTCTAATCATTAGTTAATAGTAAGGTATCAGAGATTGTCAAAAATCCATTTAAGCTTCCCTATAATACAGTCTGTTGTCAGAATACATAACTCGGGTCTACATTACAGGAAAAGGCCTTTTTGGTGCTTCTGGTAATAAGTCCCCCTGGACAATGGTGTTGGAAACAGAGCCCATATTCAGAACTCTATGACTTGCTATTTTTTGTCCTAAGACAGCTTTTTTGTCAATATCTCAACAGTTTTCAGAAACATCCTCACTCCTGGAAGCTAAATCTCAGCTACTTGGTTCTTTGGATTGCATAGTAGCACCCTATGCTATCATTGCACTTGGGTCGAGTTCTGGAAGTTGACTAGAACTCAGGGTTTCTTCAACTTTTTCCACTTATGCCCCCTCTAGCACTTCCACAGTCACAACCCACAGTTCAAGAAGCTCTGGACTAGACTACATCCTGGGTGAAAACTTCTGACCTTCAGAGTCCTCACTTCGGCTGTTTTCGTGAGGTTAAACATCTACACATGACTTGTTTTCTAGTGTCATTTGGACACATGGCCATTATATGACTCCTGCCATACTCAGGCCATTAACCAACCATTATGAACAATGAGTTCTCCCAATTCTTGCCATATGTGAACTATGAAATACTGAATGCATTCTGGATTTCTGTGTGCTTTGATATTTGTTTAATCCTAAGCTAGAAAGCAAAGTTCAATTACGGGCTGGTGTGTGTAAAGGGTGGAGAAAAAAGAAAAGGCTTTTCTTCTATGTAGGGTATTGACATGCTGATGCCCCACCCCTACCCCTCCTCATCCATAGGCTACTCTGTGAGAATAGTTGCAATTTATTTGGAAGAACATGACCAATTGTTTTCTGTTAAGATGGGAATTCCCAGCACAGACAGCTATGGCCTTGTAAAGAGAGTAATAAAGTACATTGTGGAAACCAGTATCAGGTTCTGTCATTAGCAAATAAATATTTCAATAGACATGAATGGATATGTGAGAATGTGGGTGGCACAGGCTATGTAATGATGGGAATAATAGCTTCTCTATTCATTTCTCTGTTTCCAAGATAGCCTTTCCAAACTGTTGAAAGGAGTTTCCAGCCTAAAATGTAATGATTAGATAACTGATGAGTAACTCTATTCAAAAGCATAGACATAAGACTTTCTTTATAATCCCATCTCCACACTAGGATTTTATAGACAAACAATGATTGGGGGAAGGGGAGCAGGAGAAAAGGGGAAGAGATATTTTAACTTTAGAGTACACTCAACAAATTATCATCATCACCATCATTATCAACATCCTGACAAAGTCTTAGATTAGCCCTACCTTAGGGTTGGCCCTAACAAAAGCATTTATGGTATTTTAAAAGAAGCCTAGTCATTGTGCAAGCCTTTTTAGCTTTGCACATTTTCAACAACAGAGCATATATGGAGGCTTACAGTGAACAAATATGGGCAGGTGGCTTTTCTTTAGTCGCTGTTTATTTTCCTAACTATAGACACTAATATAGGTATTTATCATTTTTAAGTATAACAGTATTCCATTAACTTTTGCCATAAGACTCTTCCCTGACTTCACGATCTCTTAGGTTGGGCTGCTTACTGCAGGGCTTGTGTGTTTTTCAAACCTCTCTATTCTTTCTTTTGCAAAGAAACAGGAGTCAGACATTTCTTCATTCCTCTCATTTTGGCTTATTTATGTACTGGGAGGTAATTCCACTGGAAGAAAGAGAAAGCATGGACAGTCAGAAAATGGAAGTTTTATATGAGTATTTATCTAAGTAGTATGTAGATTATTTGATTTCACATAATATATGCTATAATTCTTTAAAGAAGCTTTGGTGAAAATATTAGCCTGCAACATCTTAAGTCATTCTTAAAAAATGAATGCCACTATCTTGGAAGTCAGGCATGGCCCAGATAGTAAGGTTCTGTGCATTGAGGAAGACAAACCTTCAATAATTCACCAAATATAGAATAGTCAAATTTCTGCCAGCAAGGGAAGTTTAGTTTGAAGGTGTGCCACAAGTACTAATACCACCCACTTCCCAAAGTTGTAGAGGTCAGGTAGATTCTCAGTAGGCTATGGATACAAGCAGTTGCAAAAGGGTAAGTTTTTTCCTCAAACACCTATGTTAACCTTCTTATGCTAATATAATATCTGGCTTGCCTACAAAGAAACATGATTCTTTGAGTAGTCTATGAAGAAATTGTACAATCTTGGGAGCCTTGGAAAGATAGCCATGTCCAAACAAAGCCTGGGACTGAACTATGGCACCGATCACACACTAGGAAGCTGCAGGATGCAGTATCAGCAGCTTCAAGAAGGAAACTATTTCAGATCTGAACTGTACAGAAGAGCACTTTGCAGCTGGGGTAATAACCAGCATCAAGGAGCCCCCATGATGGTTATTTTTAAGACTCCAGTTTTGTGTGCAATATTCCAGCACCTGAAATGTCTACATTTTGACTGAGGAAATATATCAGATAATAACGCTGAAATTTATGAGAATTAGCAATCTTAGATGGTCTTTGTCTATTGAACATTAAACACAGTAGAATACATACTTAAATACATTCTACAGAGATGTTTAGTAGCTACAAATAAGTATCTTTGATTGTGGGGTCAAATGTTCTGTACAGTTGTTTGGGGAGCTGCTTTTAAATGAATGTAGTGGTCTTATCTGAACTATGAATAGGAATGGGGTCATCTTTTATTTATTTTTTTTGATGATGCAATTGGGGTTAAGTGACTTGCGCAGGGTCACACAGCTAGTAAGTGTCAAGTATCTGAGGTCAAATTCGAACTCGGGTTCTCCTGACTCCAAGGACAGTACTCTATCCTCTGTGCCACCTAGCTGCCTATGGGGTCATCTTTCTAAAAGTCCTTGCTATGAAATTAACCTAACCAAGAGGAACTTCTAGGTATATCTACTATTACAATTCTGTATGTTTTCAGGAACACAAAAGCTTGGTCAGTAAGTTGATAGGTACATATTTTAAAGAATATTTTCTAGAGTTTTACAACTATAACAGGATTGCACCATTGTGGATTACTAGTTCATCAGTGTATTTTGAATAGATAAAATTCACTTTTATTTTCTCTTTAGTCATACGGATTGGTTATTCCTATTTTGGGGACATAGAAATGTACTTAGGTAGTAAGAATTGACACCATAATGCAAACTTTTGTTCTTGGAACAATTCAAATTATTGGCTCCATATCCCAAAGATATCTGAATGGTAAGAAATGATGATTGAAATGCGACTCTCCTACTATATCAGTGGTCGATGTTTATTTTCTGAGGACTTTTTTTCTAGTAAGATGATGAGCCTATTTCTGTTCATGGATTAGATAAGACAAATACATTTCTTTGTAACTAGCTCCCCCAGACAATTATATAAACTGTGTATTTCGTCAAGAAGATATTCTTATTGTGTGTCTCTGTAGGGAGTATTTAAGTAAAATTTTCTACTTTGAATAACATTCTGTAGCTGATGACCATCTGACTTAGGTACAAAGGGCTTAAGATCTCTTTTGGTGGAGAGATTATAGGAAATGATGAAATTACATATTCTTGAAGAATTGGAGTACAATATTTAATGCCTCTTTTTCTCCTTCTGGAACATTTTACTTCACATACCCTGGAAAGATATGAGTAGCACATTTTAGCACACACTTTTTCCTCCCATTTCCCTTATATCTCATGGGCAGAATACAACTTTGAGCACTTGCAACAAATCTGATGAACATGCCAACTTTAGCTGCTCTGGATTTTGGCAATGAAAGGTAAACACATCCCTCCTAATTTAGTATTCTGACTTGCCCCCACAAATGGCAGCAAATGTTGATGGTCCACCCCTACAACCAACCCAAGAGGCTAACGGTCAGCCCTACAACCTACAACAAGTGACCAATATCCACTTGTGCTACCCAACAGTCACTCCACCATCTGCAGCAGAGGGCCAAAGGCAAACTTTGCAGTGTCCAATACAGGCTTCCTATGTGGCACTGATGCCTAAGCCCAACACTGATGTGGAAGAGGTTGATTAAAGGTCGACCTCTATGCAGTTTTCATTTTGACTTCTACTGGTTGATTACATACGCAACTAGAATTTGTCCGAGGAAGGACTTAACACTAGGTCAGGACTCTATCCACTATGCCTGGCTATCTATCAGGCATTCTGAACATAAGAAGCATAATCGTGGTCTTTGCCCTCAAAGGACTTTTAATGCAGGTGGGTAGACAATACAAAATTAATTAATAATTAACTAATAAGTTAATTAATAACAAAAAATTCAGTAATAATGAAGAAGCAATAAAAGAGATATAACAAGGCCATATGGGCAAACCTTGTATTACATGTTCCTACTAGCTTAGTATCATTACCATACTATCATATACAAACACCATTGTTGACACGAAATTCCATTATAATATTGCTGGACTGATTAGGTCATAAGATCACAGATTTAAAGCTGGCAAGGACCTTAGTGGTCATCTTTTCCAACCTCCTTATTTTACAGATAAGGACACCTGGAGCCAGAGTGGTGAAATGTTAGGTGGTAAATGGCAGAGCTGGGATTTGAACCCAGATCTTCTGACTTCAGATGTCGCACTCTTTCCATTGTACCGTGTAATGCAAATCAGCTAGATGGGGATGATCCAAACTGGCACTGGAGCTCTGGCAGTATAATTTCCTCTCTGCCTGCCTCCTTTTACCTTATTACTTACTCTGTGTGCATAAACAGTGTTCCCACGGGAAACTCAACTTCCCGAAACTTCCGGTTTTTGGACTCGTGTCTTATTTTTTTGTTTTCAGAGACAGTGAATAACATTCATTGGGGGAATGCTTTTATATTGTTAATTGTCGAATGATGATATAGACAAATAGCTATAAGGATGCAAGGGAAGGAGAGATAGATCTCTTTAGACTTTGGTTCCAAAGAGAGAACCTGCCAGGAGAAGACAGAGTATAAGATGAGGAAGTTTAGAGAAAGTAGCAAGGGAAGTTAATTACAGTTTAATGAAAAGAGCCCTGGACAAGGAGTTCCAGTCTCTGCTCTGCCCCTAATTTGTTGTGACTTTGAGAACATCACTTCATCTCCTTGTGCCTCAGTTTCCTTACCCATAAAGGGGAATTAGATTAGATGTTCACTAAGGTCCCTTCTAGTAATAAAGTTCAATGACTCTAAGATGGTATCTCTCTTTTCCTACGGTTCCAAGTCTGTTGTCATTCTGTCCATTCTCTTAAAAATGGGGCTGTCATGAAGGCAGTGGGTTTGTTTCCTAATTCTTTGCCACCTGAAAGTAATTCCTAAATGTTTTATCTCCTCTTATTTCACAGTGCTGGTAATTACATTGGTAACATGCCTAAGTGCCTTCCGTGCTATTTACTACAAATGCCTTTGGCAGTAGCACTAAGTATAATCCTGGAGAATGCAACTGTATGGTGTGTACCCAGCAGAAAGACAAAGCTAATGAAACACATTTTTCCCCGTGGGAGAGTGACAGGAACATTTTTTACAACATCACCCTGAGATGGAAGACCTACAAAATTGCTTTGGATTCCTAGAGGAGGTGACATTATACCTCCTGAATTACAGCTCACATTATTCTACCCAGGGGTCTTTGGAGACAGCCTGCTTGGGATTTTAAAACTTTTCTTTCTATATAGAATTATCATTATATGCTGAGCATGAGTGGAGAGGCCACAGCTAGAACACTGGATTAGCGTCTAGGGACCCCTGGCCCTATCCTGACAGCAAGATACTATATGACAATAGACTAGTTATCATTTGCACCATTTTTTTCCGTCTCTATGTGCCCAGTTTCTCAATCTGTAGCATGAAGGCCTCTGAGTTTGCTGATTGGTTGCTATTGTGAGCCTTTTTTTTTTTAGATTTGAATTTGAGCTTATTGTGAGCCTTTTAAAGTCATTCGCTGATTCAGTTGTAATGCCACAGAGATAAAGCTGATTTTTAAATAATTGGAGAAGTTCTGGTCATGAGCTTTTAAAGCCTTTGAAACCAGGTTCCAATCTATCATTCCAGTCTCACTGGATATCTCTCTCATTCCCCTCCTGTGTGATCCAGTCAAACTATCCTTCTCTTTCTTCCTCATACACAATGCTCCAGCTTCCTTCTGACGGACTTGGCACTGGCCATTCCCGCCATCTCTGGAATGTTTTATTGTTGTTGTTCATTTGTTTCAGTTGTGTCTGACTCTTTGTGACCCCATTTAGGGTTTTCTTGGGAGTGGTTTGCCATTTCTTTCTTCAACTCATTTTACAGATGAGGAAACTGAGGCAAATAGGGTGAAGTGACTTGCCCAGAGTCACACAGCTAGTAAGTATCTGAGACCAGATTTGAACTCCGGAAGATAAGTCATCCTGTCTCCAGGGCTGGCATTCTATCCATTGAGCCATCTATATGCCCTCCCTGGAATGTACTCCCTTCTTATCTCTGACCCATGGAATCCTTCTGTTCCTGTAATGTGCTGCTCAAACACCTTCTTCAGCATGAAGTCGTTCCTGGTTCCCTTCCCCTCAGTGTGAGCACCTGCTTTCCAAACTCCCTCGTATTTACCTTGTAGGTATTTGAATTTATTCATTTTACATTTAGGTTGTATGTAGTTATTTATGTAATTGTTGCTTCCTCCATTAGAACTTAAGTTGCTTGATGTAGGTGTTGTTTCCTCCCTTATATCTGTATCCCCAATACCTAGCAAAGTACCTGGCATATAGTAGGTATTTAAAATAATTGTTGATTGACTGATAATAAATTTGATTGTGATGCTACCCATCAATTGAATCCAACCCAGGTAGCTTAACACAGCACTTCTAACCTTTTAAATATTTCCTCTTTTGAAGGCTGTTGGATATTGAAAATGAGATGATCGTATTTGCTGGTTACTATGCTGGAGCCGGTCTTTCGGTTTTCGTACTGGGATACCTCCAAGTCAGTATCATCTTTTGTACCTTTTATATAGTACAAGTCATACTTGAAAAATGTTAACTATTCCTGGCAAAGAAGTTCCTTGAGCCTTCAATCTAGTCAACAATCTAAAGACAAAAAAACAAGTTTTCTCAGATTCCCAGATCAGATTCTCCTTTTAATATTCAATACAATTTCAGAAAGAAATGGAGAGACATCTCTATCCTTAAAAAAAAACAAAACCAAAAGCAAACAAAAAACAAAACCCTCCCCAAACTCCTGCAATCTATAATCCAGCTAAACCCTATTTCTCTCTGGTTTCCTCCTGCTACGCTCCAAGTCCCACCTTCCTTCCTTTGCCCTGGCTATGCTCATGCTTAGAATGTATTCCCTCCTCCCCTCTCTACTCCTTACAATATCTTTCTTCCTTCAAGACTCAGTTCAAGCAACACCTTCTGAAATATGAAGCTTCTCTTGTTCTCCTCAGCTGCTAGTAATCCCCTCCCAAACCACCTTGTATTTAACTATCTTTTATTTATTTGTATTGATTTGTACACACACACACACACACACACACACACACACACACACACTCTCTCTCTCTCATTGACTCCCCCATTAGAATGTAAACTCCCAGAGAGTAGGTATTGTTTCATTCTTTGTACTTGCACAGCGCCCTGCACATAATAAATGCCTTTGATTGGTTAATTCAGACAGACGGACAAGCTGAAAATCTGGAGTGGATTTATGATGACTATGTTTGTTTGTTCCACGGCTGCCTTGCTCTGCCCTTCTCCACCCTGCCCAGATGAACCTTCCATGCCAAATTGATGATTAGAGGGATAACAGGATGTCTTGCGATTCTTACCAATTGCTAATTATTTCGTGAAAAACTTTAACCAGTCCATAAAACTCATACTACCAAAAATCCTTTCCTTTTAAAATCTGCAAACTTTTTTTTTTAAAGCTAACTACTCTTTTTCCTTTTCCTTCCTTGGTACTTCTCCCATCTATCCATTACGGTCTTCCTTTTCTCCTTTTTCTAAGTTCCCTGTTTCTTCCTCTTGAGCTACTGATAGCTGATATTGGGATTGAAATGTTCATGATAGAGAATTTAGACATTTTGCTGACCTACAAAGTTGGGAAACACTGGTATGGAGGAAAGAGCTATGAACTAGGAGCCACAAGTCCTTGGTTCTAGTCACTTCTACAACTTACCAGCTGTAGGACCTTGGGCAAGTCACTTAGCTTCTGTGTGGCTTAGTTATCTAACCAGTATGTAGGAGGACGGAGATAGTAATGCCTAATTTATAGGATTACTATAGATGATCCAATAAGGTAATACATACTAAGTAAATTGTCAAATGCTGTAAGAGTACCAGGTATTATTGGACAATTGTCCACTCAGCTAAACTGGAATGAGATCCGCTGGTGTGGGAATCAAAGAAAAGTACCTTTTTTTTTTCTTTCATTGTTAAATTTGTTCATTTGTTTCCTTTCTAATCTGATCGCTTTTAGAATGTTGGGATGTTCCCTGTAGGCCATGTTGAAAATGTCCTCTATGTGGCATTCACATGAATTTGTTCAAAGTTATTTTGATTCTTGACCAATTTCTTAAGGAGATTGCATTATGATGGTAACCCTTGGACCTCATTTGGGAATAATCATAATCATAAAAATAACTAGCATTTATATAGTGTTTTAAATGCTTTACAAATATTACCTTATTTGATCCTCACAACAACCCTGTGAGGTGAGATAGGTGCTATTCTTATCCCCATTTTACAGATAAAGAGGCTGAGGCTACAGAAACCTGAGTGACTTGCCTATGGTCACACAGATAGAGAGTATATGAATTTGGATTTGAACTCAGGACTTCCTGACTCCAAGTCCAGCACTCTGTTCAGTGTGGCTCCTCTCAGTGTGATTTGGAGAATTAAGAATCTATTCCTTTGTTTCCTTCCCATAAGGTAGTATCATAAAACTAGAGCTAGAAGAAATCTTAGAGGCCATTTAGTTTACCTCTCCTGTTTTACAGATGAGGAAACTGAAACTCAGGGAGGTAAGAGGACTTGCCCAAAGTTATACAGGTAGTAAGCATCAAAGGTAGCATTCAAAGTCCGGGCTTCAGAGCTAGTACCACTATAACTCTGCAACATGCCAGTGAAGCTTTGATGGTGGTAGATTAGTGCCACATTTCATTCAAAATCTGACTGTAGTTCAGTGGGAGAGGAGATGATCTGTTTGCTTTGCACTGGACATGATACCCTCCGCAAAGCCATGACCCACCTTTTGCCAATCTTTTCTATAGAAAAGATTATATCAGAATAACACATTAGAATTGAACTTCTTTTCCATTTCTTCCTAACAAAACTGCCTTTTCATACTTTGAAATTTGAATGATCTGAAAAGCCCTGTAACTGTGACTCTAGTCCTTAATATGGAACCCTTTGGCAGTCTGGTGAAACCTATGGACCTCTTTTCAGAATAATGCTTTTAAATGCATAAAACAAAACGTACAGGAGTACCAAGGAAACAATTATATCTAAATAAAGATGCAATTTTCTTCTCCAGGTTCAGATACCAGCTGTCTACTTGATCTATTTTGCAAAACAATTCATTTTTTGGCTGCTCTTCTAGGGGAGAAACATTAAATTCACTGCTGGCTTAAGACTTTCAGAGATAAAGTTATTCTTGTCAGAATGAATCAACTTGTTTCTCTCTTTATAGCTTGGTGGGAGTGCCCTGCTTTGCTGTGGAAAAAAGAAAAATACTCCCACTCCTCTCTCTTTATTTGTTCATATCATGGCTCTTGCCTGGTTTGACCTGAGACTCGAACACTGATGAGGAGCTTCTGTGCACATCCATAAAACCGATACATACAAATGATAGAGAGTGTAGAACACCTAAATTTGAATCCTAGCTCTATTGGTTACCTCAATGACCTTGGGCACTAAGTGTCTCTGGATTTCAGTTTCTTTATTGGTTAAATGAAGGGTTGTACAATATGATGTCTATGGTCTGTTCTGGCTCTACGTCCTATGACACCCCCCCCCCTTTATCAAACAAATGAAACAACAACAAAAAACACCCAATACCCTGGAGACAGCTCCTATGCCCTATGAGAACCAAATCTCCAGATCCAGAGCCAGTCACTCATTCTAAAGCACAGTATTTGGCAAATTCTCCCTCTTCTTTCTCTCCCAATGCTATTTTGAAAGTAGTTTCTTATTAGAGTGATCAAGTGAAATTTGTTGGAATGGAATTTTAATATTGTTGTACTAAAAACTTATATTACTTTTTCTCAGATATGCTTTTGGGTAATTGCTGCAGCTCATCAGATACAGAGAATAAGACAAGTTTACTTTAGGAAAGTAATGAGAATGGAAATCAGCTGGTTTGATTGCAATTCAGTGGGAGAACTAAATACCAGAATCTCAGAGTAAGTAGATCAGCAGAACAACAATGTTTCCAAATATAAATGTCATTGTACGTCACAACCTAAGTATTTACTAAAGAAGAGGATATTACTACATATACCTGTTATACACACACATACACATATACATACATACTTTTGGAACACACACATATATATGTAAATACAGACGTACCATTAGGACACTATATATGTAAATATATACTTTTGGAACGCCATACATACATGTATATGTGTATGTATATATGTGTGTGTATTTATATATACATACATATAATATGTGAAGCCACTGAAGGTTAAACCTGCACTAAGACCTTTGGAATACCTTGTTTATATTCATGTATCTCTATATGTCTCTAATCTAGATGATACATTGAAATAATTTCTTCTACGATTTTTCTGATGATCTTCAAAATGTGCTTCCTGGAAGGTGTATTTTTATGTCCTATACATTGCCAGCTATAATAATTATTCAGTCACAAAGGGAAAACTTACAATAGCCTTTGGTGACGATCAAAACATTAAAACATTGGTATTATGAGAAAGGGGCTTAGGCTACTTAAGCCGGAGGAAGAAGGAAAGAAAATTGAGGGAGAGTAAGATGCAACATGCAGATAAAATGGGAACTTGTTAGCTCACCTTCACAGAGGGTCATTCTAGGACCTAAAAGCAGCCTGAAAAAGGAGTGGTAGAAAATGGAAATCACAGGGGCAGCTAGGTGGCACAGTGGATAGAGCACCAGCCCTGGAGTCAGGAGGACCTGAGTTCAAATTTGGCCTCAGACACATAAGACTCACTAGCTGTGTGACCCTGGGCAGGTGACTTAACCCCATTGCCTAGCCAAAAAAACAAAAACAACAAAAACAAAACAAAAACAAACAAACAAACAAAAAAGAGAAAATGGAAATCACAAATACCGGTCTGCAGCTATTGGCAGACCCCATGAACTTCTGGATGAGGTCATAATTGGGCAAGTTTAGCAAATTGAACTGCATTTTTAAGTCCTATCATGTAGGTACAGGTTTCATGAGAATTCTAAGAACGTGAAATATTTGGTGGCTAGTTATATTACATATTCCCTATAACGGAACAGGAGGAATTTGTGTTAGTTAAAAGAAAGAACTGGGCTATAGAGTAGAGCTCCTCCTCTGTAAATCCTTAAAAAAAAAATGCAGACTAATCTGTGACTGACAGATCAGAGAAAATCTTATGTGAAATTAATGGGATGTATTCAAGAATACTTCCTAAGAAGCCCTTCAAAAGCACATATATCTTATTATCCTGTGTTTGAGTAGAATCATAGGGTCACAGATATAGAGTTGAAAAGGAGCTTAGAAGTCATCTGGTTCAAACCCTCCTCCTCCCATTTTACAGATGAGGAAACCAGGGTATTAGTTTAGTGTATAATGGAAGGGTACTCATTAATTGGAAATTAATGGATAACATCAGAAAATGTCGTTTCAATGGACATAATCCAGTTTTTTGAAATCACAGCATTTCTTGTTTGCAGCGATATTAATAAAATCAACGATGCCATTGCTGACCAGGTCGCCATCTTTATCCAACGCATGACCACTTGTGTTTTTGGATTCCTGCTGGGGTTTTACCAAGGCTGGAAACTGACTTTGGTTATGATTTCAGTCAGTCCTCTCCTTGGAATAGGAGCAGCAGTCATTGGCCTGGTAAGAGTGCCTCTTGGGGATTCATCCAACTTCAGAAAGAAATTGAATTCAGCAGTGTGACTGAAAGTCTGAACAGGATTGGCTTTTCCCAAAGTATCATAACAATGAGTATTATTCCTATCAATTGTCATCTGTGGTGTTTTAGGTCACTGATAAGATGTTAGAAGCATGGCCAGAGATATGGGAATGGCAGGAAAAAGATCCTTCCAAATGTAATGGTGTCTCTCTACCAAGTAATCAGAGAGCATGGTACCTCACAAAGTCATCTTGGGGCTTCTTTTCTGTCTATCACAAAGTATGACACATAGTGCTCAACAAACATCAGTTATGATGAAGCTGATAACAGCTCACATTCATAAAGCATTTTTAAGGTTTACAAAGCGCTTTCCTCCCAATACCTCTGAAACAAGCAGTACACACATCATTAGCCTCATTTTACAGGTATTTGTAGATTGGTGTAGTCCTAATCACCACAGGTGTTCTGGGAGAAGGAAGCATAGGTGTTCAGGAGTAGGAATTTGGGGGGCTATCAAAATAAATTAACTTAATGACCATGAGCATACCTTATTATTTTTTTTAAAAAATCCATAAGAGAAAAAAATCTATTTTAGAAGAAATGACAAACTGGGTGATATCTCCTGAGCTCAAGCAAAAAAGGAATGTGTAATAAAATATATATTGTATCCTGCTCTAGACTGAGAATAGACTTCACATAACTGAAAATAGATTCACAGATCATTTGACAAACTGAATTAATTGGCAAGCTATCTGACACAAAATTTTCCTAATAACATGAGGGAGGTAATAAGCATTTATTAAGTACCTCAAGTACTATGCTAAGCACTTTACAAATATTACCTCATTTGATCCTCAACAGCCCTGTGAGGTAGGTGTTATTATTATCCCCATTTTACAGCAGAGGAAACTAAAGCAGACAGGGGTTAAGTGACTTACTCAGGGTCACACAGCTAGTAAGTATGTGAAGCTAGATTTGAACCCAGGTCTTTCTAACTCCAGCTCTAGTACTGTATCCACTGTATCACCTGGCTGCCTCATAATGATATAATTAAAAGGTTAGATCAAGGATTCTTAGCTTTTTGTTTGTTTCATGGATCCTTTTGACAATCTGATGAAGCCTAGGGACTCCTCTGCCTAATGTCTTTAAATGTGTAAAACAAAATATATTAAGATTACAGAAGAAACCAATCATATTAAAATACTTATCAAAATGTTTTTTAAAACCAAGTTCACATACTCTAGGTCAAGAGCTCTTAGGTTAGGTGGTGTTATATTTAAGTCATTTTGGTATTTCAACAACTAAACTTTCTTGGATATAGTCCAAAATGGACCTACTGTGGACCACATTTTGTCTTGTTGTGAATATTGCTATGCTAAGGCTTCAGTGTATTACTAACATCTCTTACATGTGTCCTTTTCTCACCATAACCACAGTACTCTAATTTAGGCTCTCATTACCTCTTGCTTAGACTATTGCAGGGGCAGCTAGGTGGTACAGTGGATAGAGCACTGGCCCTGGATTCAGGAGGACCTGAGTTCAAATCCGGCCTCAGACACATAACACTTACTAGCTGTGTGACCCTGGGCAAGTCACTTAACCCCATTGCCTAAAAAATACATAAATAAATAAATAGATTATTGCAATAGCCCCTAATTGTTCTTGTTTATAGTCTCTCCACTTACTAATCCATCTTCCTCTCAGCTGCCAAACTAATATTCCTAAAACATAAGTCTGACCATGTCACTTCCCTACTCCGTATTGCCCCAAGGACAAATACAGGAATACCTTGTTTTATTGTGCTTCAGTTTATTGGGCTTTGCAGATATTGCATTTTTACAAATCGAAGGTTTGTGGCAACCCTATGATGAGCAAGTCTATTGGCACCATTTTTCCCACAGCATGTGTTCACCTTGTATCTCTTTGTCACATTTCAGTAACTCTTGCAATATTCCAAACATCTTCATCACTATTGTATCTGGTATGGTATACTGTGATCAATGACCTTTGATGTTACTAATGTAATTGTTTTGGAGTGCCACAAACCGCGCCCATATAAGATGGTGAACTTAATTAATAAATGACAATAGAACAATGTGTTCTGACTGCTCCATGGACTGAAAACTCCCCAGTCTCTCTCCCTTTCTTCTGACCTCCCTATTCCCTGAGACACAACAATATTGAAAATAGGCCAATTAATAACCCAACAATAGACTCCAAGTGTTCAAGTGAAAGGAAAAGTCAATTGATTTGGCAAACTTCATTGTCTTAAGAAATTGCCACAGCCCCCCAAACTTGAGCAAACACCGCCCTGATCAGTCAGTCATCAACAATGAGTCAAGACCCCCTACCACCAGCAGCAGCAAAAAGATTATTACTCACTAAAGTCAAAGATGATGGGTTAGCAATTTTTTAGTAGTAAAATATTTTTAAAGTTAAGATATATACATTATTTAGAGTTGGTACTTTTGCACACTTAATAGACTACAGTATAGTGTAAACACAACTTTCATGAGCACTGGAAATCCAAAAAATTCATGTGACTCACTTTATTGTGATATTTGCTTTATTTCAATGATCTGGAATGAACTCACAATACCTCTGAGGTATGCTACAAGCTCCTTAGTTTAGACTTTAAAGTCTTCCCCAGTCTGGCTCTCACCTACCTTCTCAGCCCTTCTGGCTGGTCCTTAATAGTCTGTATTCCATCTCTGTTCTTTCTGCCTTAGTATTGGTTGTTAGCAATATATGTCTACACTATACTCCCTCCTGACCCTTATCTCTTAGAATCCCCGAGTTTCTTCAAGGTGCAACTCAGTATAGGCTTCCTCTTTGAAACCTTCCCAGTTTCCCCTTCCCCACCTTTGCTCCTGTTCTCTTCCTCCTTCAATTTCTTTGTATTTACAGAACTGTTTTATATCCTCCAGGTAGAATGCAAACTCCTCTCCTACAGGGCTTATTGCATTGTTGTCTTTGCATTCTTAGAGACTAGTCTAGGGCCATTGCATGTAACAGTCACTTAATAAATATTTGCTCTATTTGTCTAATTGAATTGAATCATCATTGTAAGAGGTAGTATTTCTATAACTTTAAGGTCTGTAAAGTACTTTAAATATGTTCATTCATTAGTGATCTGATAAATTAATAATAATTAATTCAATAAATTAATAATCTGATCCTCACAACAACCCTGGGAGGCAGGTGTTATGATTATCCCCATTTTTCCCATCTCATCTTTGGTGAGAAAACTGAGACTAGGATAAATGTGTGCCCAGAGTCACACAGCTAGTGACTGATGAAGGCAGGATTTGAAAGCAGGTGTCCCTGATTTCAAGCAGTGTTCTCTATCCACTGCACCATCCTGCTGCTTCATCATGGAGAGATTTATTTTAGTTTATTTAGTAAGAGAAGGTACCACAATGACAAATTAGCTGACTTTACTACAATGTCTTTGTTTTTTTCTCTCTTACTTGTGTTTTCAGAGTGTGGCCAAACTCACTAGCAGAGAGCTGAAGGCATATGCCAAAGCTGGCTCTGTGGCTGATGAAGTTCTTTCCTCAATTAGAACAGTGGCTGCTTTTGGTGGTGAAAAGAAAGAGGTAGAAAGGTTGGTTCCTTTGGATTTTTTTGTTTATTATAAACATTTTTATTTTTGGCAGTCTTCATTGTCTTCCCCATCATTTTACTTTAACCGCCTCACCTTAGTCACTAGCACACTGATGATAATTGTTTCAAAATATTCAACAGAAGGCAAGAAAACACACAACAGAGAATGCCTTCAACAAACTGGTTCCAACCTCTATTTTCAGTGTTATTTTGTATTTTGTGATTTCATCCACTCTGTGTTCCAGACAATTGGAATCACTAACCACTTCTTTTCCCTGGAACTCAACATTCCATCTCATTCCATCTTGGGCTTCCACAAGACATTCTCCATGCTGGAAATTCACTCCTTCCTAATTCCCACCTTCCAGAATCCCCAAGGCTCCTTTCCAGTAACTATAGCCTCATCCCTAAAGCCTTTCCTGGACCCCTACATTAATTACCACATTAACCATGCTTAAAAATATCCATTTCTTTCTATATTCCAGAAGGTGAGTATTGTGTTTCATCTTCATTCTTTTGGACTCCAGGTTTATCTTGTGTTGATCCAAGTTCTAAAGTTTTTCAAAGTTGTTTTTCTCTATAATGTTGTTTTCATAATACAAATTGTTTTCCTGGTTCTGCTCTCTTTATTCTGTATTAGCTCATTTAGGTCTTCCCAGATTCCTTCAAAATTATCCATTTTATCATTTTTTTTTAAGGCAATTGGGGGTAAGTGACTTGTCCAGGGTCACACAGCTAGTATGTGTCAAGTGTTTGGTCTGAGGCCAGATTTGAACTCAGGTCCTCCTGACTTCAGGGCCAATGCTGTATCCACTGCGCCACCTAGCTGCCCCAATTTTATCATTTCTTATGGCATAATAATATCACATTACATTTATATATCCCAATTTTGTTTAATCATTTATCAGTAAGTGGATATTGCTTTAGTTTCCAATTTTTTACTACAATAAATGCTAATATAAATATTTTTGTCCCTATAGGTCCTTTTCCTCTTTCTATGATGTCTTTGAGGTATAGGCCTAGTTGTGGTATAGCTGGGTCAATGGGTATATATATATATATATATATATATATATATGTGCATTTTGGTAGTTCTATGGGCATAGTCCCAAATTGTTTTCCAGAAAGCCTGGACCAATTCACAGCTCCACCAACCATGTATTGGTTTTCCCACAACCCCTCCAATATTTGTCATTTTCCTCTTTTGTCATCTTTGCCAATTTGGTAGGTTTGAGGTACAACTTCAAAGTTTCTTTAAATTGCATTTATCTAATTATTAGTTATTTAGAGCATTTCACCCCATATGATTATATGGGGTTTCCTTTGAAAACCTTTCACATCATATTGGGGGAATGGTTCTTGATCTTATAAATTTGAATCAGTTCCTTACATATCTTTGAAATAAGATATTTATAAGAGAAACTTGTCGCAAAGATTTTCCCCCCAGTTACCTGTTTTACTTCTAATTTTTTACTACAGTAGATTTGTGCGAGAACTTCTAAAAATTTCATATAATCTAAATGGTCCATTTTAACTTGTGTGATCCTGTCATTTGTTAGTCACAAACTCTTCCACTAACTATAGATCCAAAAGGTAATTTGTTCTTTTCTCCTCTAATTTGTTTCTGATGTAACCTTCTATTATCTTAGTCATATATCCATTTGGAGCTTATCTTGATGTATATTGGGAGGTGTTGATCTAACTCTAATTTTGATGAGACTGTTTTTTGAGTCCAGTTTTTCCAGGAGTTTTTTGTCAAACAGTGAGTGCTTCTCCCAGTAACTGGGGTCTTTGCATTTATCAAACATTCTGTTCATTTTCCTCTTTATATTGTATTTCTGTTCAACTGATTGACTTCTTTTTATCCTAACCAGTACCAAATAGTGGTACCTTGCATTTAAGGGAAGGTACTTACTATGTGTTTGTTGACTTACAAAGAATTATAAACTTATAGAATCTCCGAGTTGGAAAGGGCCTCAGAGGCTACACTCTTTCTAAGCTATTTTTGGACAAAAATCTCCTCTATAGTACACACACAAGTGGTCACTCAGACTCTGCTGGAAGAACTCTAGGGAGTTCTTTACCTAAACCCTCTTTATCCTCTCCTGACTGTGCTCCTTCCTATCTTTCCTTTCAGACTTGCTCTGAAATATCCCAGAAACCTCTTCACCCTGAAATCTCACTTGAGCCCTGCACTTCACCCAATGGAAGTACCCTCTGCCCCTGTGATCCCTCCTTCTGATTGGCTGGTTCCTCCCAGACCCTCCATTTAAAGAAAGATGCCCAGGTCACTCACCATGTCATTGCTCTCCAGGCTACATTCCTGACTCTCCTCCTGAACTTTCTCTACAATCCTTTCCCTCCCTTTATCCTTATCCCCCTCTTTCCACCTCCCTCTTTTCAGTTTCCTTGTAAGCTCTGTGAATTCAGGGACTGTTTTTCTCTCTACTTGTATTTGTATTCCTAGCACTTAGCACTGTGCCTGGCACACAGTAAGTGCTTAATAAATTCTTGTTGACTTGAGCAACTCACTACCTCCCAGAGTAGTATTTCTACTTTTGAAGCACTCTAATTATTAGGAAGCTTTTCCTTATATCAGTCTGCCTCTTCACAACTTCTAAACACTGCTCCTAGTACTGCCCTTTATAGCCGGGCAAAGCAAGTTGAAATGATTTTCTACAAGGCAGATTTCCAAATACTTGAATATAGCTATCATTTTCTTCTATTTTCTCTTCTCTAACCTAAACATACCTATTCTTTCAACCAATCCTCATAGGATGAAATCTCCTGGCCCTTCACCATCTTCACTGTCTTCCTCTGAACACTTTATCAACAAACCTTATCCAAGTTCTTCCTAGACTGTGGCATCCAGAATAAAATTATTCTTTTTTTTTCTTTTTTCTTTTTTGTGAGGCAGTTGGGGTTAAGTGACTTGCCCAGGGTCACACAACTAGTAAGTGTCAAGTGTTTGAGGTGGGATTTGAACTCAGGTCTTCCTGAAATTATTTTATTATTCATTATTCCATATGTGGTCTGACCAGGAAAGAATATAGCAGGACTATGACTTCCTAAGATTGAATTAGCTTTCCAAGGCTGTCATTTCTCAAATGTGCTGCATAATTTTAATTCTCAGTTTGCTGCTTTTAAAGAAAACAATTGTACTTCCATGGTAGCTATATTTTATACCAGGATGCCATTGGCATTTTGAGTTTTTGACATGGTCTTTATTTTAGCAAGTAAAACTCAGCATGAGTATACTGAAGACTGTAACTCCAAAGACTAATTCTTCTTATAAACAATGAAAATAAATGACTGTGACTCAACAGTCAAAGAATAAGTTATAACTTCATAGAATTGCAGCCAACTTAATGGAAACATTTTTTTTCTCTCTCACAGAATGCAGTGTGATCATACCATTTAGTCTAGGCTGCTATTAAATACACCAATTCATTAAGAAAACAGGCTTTGTAGGCTCTCCAGAAGTCCCACTGCCCCATCTGATAGGCCATATGACATAGAGGAAACACTACAAAATTTGGAAGTGGTGGCCTTGGTTCAAAACCTGACTTTGCCACTTATAACCTCTTTGACCTTGGGTAAATCACTGAACTACCCTGGGGCTCAGTTTCTTCATCTATAAAGGTTACTCAAAGGTAATCTTTGAGATCCTTTCCAGCCCTAAAACTATAGTCTTAATATTTTAAGATGTTCAACTGAATACCATTAGCAGTCTGCCAGAATCGATATTTATAGAACTATGGAATATTAGATTTTCAAGGTCCTTCTAAGATCATATAGTCCAGACCTTTCCTGAAGTACAAATCTTCCTCTGAATTTGCCTTATCCTTGATAGTTGTTAATTATTTTATAGTTAATAACAAATATAAGCTATAATATTTTTATGCCATATTGCCCTGCAAATAAGTTGAATACTTAAAATGAGATCTCTTTGGGGATAAAAATATACATAGAGTTAGACTAAAAAATATTATTAGTTATAGACTGTGCTTTGATTTTATACCAATCAGATTTGAGTGGGGAGGAAGGAGGTATGTTATCCAAAGTAGAAGACTCTTGGAACTTAAGTTCAGTAGGTTTATATTTTTTTTTTAATTCTCAAGCTTATTGAACATGTGGAAAAGCAGACACAGAATGCTTTGGGGTAGATGGTTAAAATTATAGATTACAATCCAGAAACACCATGATATTGTGACTATTTTGGAGGATGGTGGTGTATGTTCTATGACACTGGGATAGGAAATAATTTTCCAACCTTATATTCTCAATAATTGTGAAACATGTCCCTTTTTCTTTGTTCTTCCCTCACAGATATGAGAAAAATCTTGTGTTTGCCCAGCGCTGGGGGATTCGAAAAGGGATGATAATGGGATTATTTACTGGATATATGTGGTGTATCATTTTCATGAGCTATTCATTAGCCTTCTGGTATGGCTCGAAACTTGTCTTGGATGAAGGTGAATATACACCAGGAGTTCTTCTACAGGTACTTTTGAGTCCAGGGACATTTCATTTCGTTTTGGGCTAGTTTCTTAGGAAAGTCTACTGTTTATTCCCTTAGTTTCCAAGCAAGAAAAGCATCACTGATTTGATAGTGTTTAATTTTGTCCATCTGTAGAACCAAGATACGCCTCTGCATTTTATGGGGAGTGATCTTGAATTGATTGGATCAAAAGTTTAATGATTTGCAATTAGCCAGAGTTTTTATAGCTATAGAACAATGGTTGTTTGAATGTAGCCCAGGAGATAATATGCCATGAAAATGAAAAGCCAGCCATGCCCTCAGCTGAAAATTAGCTGGCTCATATAGTTGAGCTGTATTATAGCATGTACTAATAGGCATAATTGTGTGCAACATAATAGCTTATTAAGTATCGGGCCAATAATATCCTCAACTGAGCAGGTAATGTAAGTATATATTATTGACTATTTGGGCCTTCTATAGGAAGTTCCACAGCTACTGCATTTCAGAATACATTTGAAGTTGCCTTTTCTGAAGTATTAGCATCAGTGAATGTGTCCAAAGATTACTAAGAACTAGGGAGAGATAGTACAGTTGGGTGCTGATCATTACAAATAATGAATCTCCTGAAGTGGTTGCACTATTCCAATTTACCCGGCATATTTCCATTGTTCTGGGACCAATGAGCCTATTTTCCATAATTTTATTCAAATAGCGTAAATTTGAATAAATGCAGCCTAGTCAGGGGATTCGCTATTTGCACTAATTTGCACCTAGCTATAGTTCTTTGTCAAGGACTTCATAGAGTCTAATCAAGTAAAATGTCACCCTTACATCTAAATACTCGGTATGCATAGACTCTGACATAAAAAAATCAAAGTATTGTGTACCAGAAATAGATTAGTTGGAAACATAAATTCAGGACCTATTGTTTTGCCGTACTCACACTGTCACAGAAAAGTGAATGGAATTTTAACTGGTTTTGTCGTGTACCTGAATCCAAAGTTTCTGATTTATATTATTTGCAGTAATGAATGCACAGTAAGGTCATTGGCTTCTCCACTTGAACGACATATGAATGAACCATTTATCCACTGATTCTTAAGCAACATAAGTAGTTCCCTCCACAACTAACCCCATTTGATTTTCTGTCTAAGGAAAAAACATATGATAGGTATCTCTGGCGTTAATACTGTTTTCTATAGGACATCTCTCCCATGTTGACCTGCTTCTTCTGGGCCTGATGTTCTAACTGCTAATTGTTAACCTCTTACTCTTAGCTTTTCTCACCTTCCCGTTACAGCCTTTTAAGCCTTTGTGATATTGTTCTGGGGGGAGGGAGGAGAAGATATAAGTGTAATATGCTACAAGCAATGTTATCTAGCAGTAAATAGAGTACTGCACTTGAACCCAGGAAGACCTAAGTTCAAATCCTGCCTCAGATACTTGTTAACTGTATGGCCCTGGACAAGTCACTTACCCTCCACTGGCCTGTTATTATTCATAGCACCCATCTTACTACCTTAGATTGTGTGAAGATCAAATGAGATAATGTATGCTAAGCCTTAAATCACTACATAATGGTGATGATAAACAAAGTTATCTGTTAGGATGACCTCCAATTTTGTCAAAGTTGTGAGTGGACAATTATGTTCTATAAGAAGAAATAAAAAGACAATCAGTGTTGTAATCAAATCAAGCTTCGGACAAAGTTAATTTAAAAATCTTCATGACAGTCACAATCATTATCAGAGGCTCATAGATGTGGAGCTGGAAGAGATGTTTGATGTTATCTAATTCAACTTTCCTCATTGTGCTAATGAGGAAACTGAAACCCAAGATATGTGATGACTTGCCCAGTGGCATGTAGCTAGTACTTGGAAACCCAGGTCCTGTGATTCTGAAACTAATGCTTTTTTCCACGATGCTATGACTCTTGCTTTTACATCGTCAAATCAAGTGTTTTGGGGGCTGTTGGAGTGAAGGAAAAGACAACTGAATGAAATGGGAAGCTTCTCCAATGGCCCTCGAAAGATCCTTGCATCTGTAACTCTGGGTGAGCCAGTCTCTTTTCTTTTACCGGAAGGATAGATCTAAACACAATGTTTTCTGGGTTCTGGGGTCACAAACTCTCCTTTCTCTTCCTTTTGTTTGATTGAAACCTCCATCTCCTTTCCTATCTAGCTCTCACTTCCTTGGTTTTGATTAAGCAGGTTCCAAGCTTTGCCATCCCTACCTTTCTTTAAGGATCTCTGGGATAGTGACTTCTTCACTCAAATGAATCTCTAACTGGTGGAATTGCAAGTAGGTAGGGAGAAAGGCAGTAGAGGCTTTAGAAAATAAATGAAAGGCAGCTTGGTCTCTGGAGGAAGGGCAATCTGCTCAAAATAGCATTGCAAAGTGGAGTTTGTCTTTGGCAAGGTCTTCCTTCCCTTTTTGCTCTTCTCTTCCTGACATCTCCTCTTTCCTGTCCCTCAGAAGCCCAGCGTCCTCATGCTGCTTGAGGACGCCGATGAAGGTATTACGGTATTTCAGTATTTCATCTAGCTCTGGTTTTCCCACAGTGTCTCATACTCCAAAAACACTTCTCACTCTGCTATTTCCCCTAGCTTCACCTCACATCAATCCCCAATAAAAACACACATTCTTTTGGTGTAGATTACAGCAGCTGGGAAGCATTTTTAAGAAATATGTTGTAGTTGAGCATGGTGGCACACACATGTAATCTCAGGTGCTGGGGAAGTGGAAGCTGGCAAACTGTATGGGCTCTTCCCAGCTGCAGTGGGGCAAGTCTTGACTGGCTAAGTCAAGCACCAACTTAGTGAGCTCCTGAGAATAAGCCAGGCTGCTTCTAAGGAGGGCCAAACCCAGTCAGGCCAGAAATAGAGCAGATCAGAGATCTGAGAGCTGATCATTACAAAGATTGCGCTTATGTGTGGTCACTGCATTTCTAGCCTGGACAAGATAGGGAGATCTAGTCTCAAAAAAAAAACCAAAAAAAAAAAACCAGTCCATTTAAATCTCTAGACTTTTTCCACAGAAATGGTTGTTTAGCCATGATTCCTTTATTCTATATTTACAAATTTCATTTTTTGAACCCAAGTTTAGAACTTAATATTTCTCTATCTTATTCAAATCAAACCATCATTCTAGACTGCTGAGAGTTACCTCACTCCAGACTCTTACCTGCAATATGTTAGCTCTTTCTCTAATATTCATGTCATATGTAAACCTGCAAGGATGTCACCTATGCCTCCATCCCAGTCATTGATGAGTCATTGACCTATACACACCCAAGGACAGGTTGCTATGTCACTGCACTACAGATTTCCCTCCAAGTTGGCATTGATCAACAATGGTTCTCTCTGTCTAATCATTAAGCCAGTTTCAAATCCATTTAAAAGTAAAACCCTCTAGGTTATAGCTTTCTTTTTTCACAAATAGTGCTAAAGATTATCATATAATTTGAAATCTGAGTGCATATCTTTATATAGCATACCTATATCTCAATATCATTTCCTAGATCTACCAGTCTAGCTGCCTTGTCAAAAAAAAAAAAGAAATTTTATTAATTTTATAAGACTTACTCTTGATAAAGCCATGCTGGTTTTTAGTAACCACATATCCAATATTCATATTCAGATAAACCTATGATCTTACTGATCTTCTACCAATATAGTCTGGACATCATCCATGGCTCCCCTTTCTGTATTATTCTTGTATAAATCATCTAATAAATCTAACAATAGGGGTATCCAGTGTCCTGGGGACATTGATCATGTTCTCTTGTCATTGCAAAGATACTGAAAGAACCCACTGTTCTTAAAGGACAATTAAAAAAAATCCTAGTCCTATTCTCAGATAACATCTTTCTAGCCAATTGCTCATTTTATATAAATGCCTTTCCTGTCTGACTCCCTTACCTTCAGCTAGAAGTAAAGATGGAGACATGCCTCCTCCCTACCCCCTACACACCAAGGTCTTCAGTTATTTCCCCTTTCTTCCCCTGCATAATAATGCTTACTAAGTTTCTTCTGGAGGAATCATTTGTGCAAACATGAATTACCAGAATTCTTGGGTTTCTAATGTCACTGCCCACCTAGTAATACCTGACTATGTAGCCAGGACTACCTTTATGCTAAAACGAATGAAAAAGAAAGGGGCTGAAAAAGCTTGAGTTGGAACTGAAGTTATAAGTTAGCCACTATTCCCATGTCCAGGCAGTTTCCTTGATCTAGTCAAAACATGCTGAGTTCTCTCTCATCTTTGAAAAAAAAAAAATGCTTGCTTTGAATCTGCCACCCCCTCAAGCTGTCACCATATATCTCTCCTCCCTTTCACTCTTGATTGTTTCTCCTACCACCACCTATTCATACCCCAGACCCTGGCAATCTGGCTTCTGACTATTGGAATTCTCCCTCAAAAGTCATTAAAACTCTGAATTGACAAATCCACTGGTTTTTCTCAGTACTTATCCTTGAATTCTCTGAAACTTGCAAATTATAGACCATTCGTGTCTGGATGATCTCTCTTCCTTTGGCTTCCTGGTCCTTCTCCTGCCTATCTGACTGTTCCTTCTTGTCCTTCCATGGCTCATCATTTCTCCCCATCTCTAAGTGTGACTGTTGTTCAAGGTTCTTTCTTCATTCCCCTTCTCTCTTCCCTATTGAACTCCATGAGTTCAATGATCACCACTATGCAAGAGGCTACTACGTTCTCAATATTCAGTCTTACCTCTCCAATTGCTTGCAGAACATCTCTCTACCTACTGGCACTTCAAACTCAACTTGTCCAAAACTGAATTTACTATTCTCCAAAAGCCTCTGCCAACCTTCCTAATTCCCTATATCTCTTGATGCAACCACTTGTCTTCTAGTTACTCATGACTGAAATCTCGGTCATCTTTGATGCTTTTCTCTCCCTCAACCCCTCATCTAATCAGTTGCTAAGCCTTGAATGGATAAAAAAGCACCAATTATATGCCAAGCACTAGGTTGATTCTTACTGATTTTTCCTCCAAAATATCTCTTATATTCTTTCCCTCTATCCCATTCATACTGACACTAGTCTAGTTTATGGCCCCATCATCTCTCATCTGGACTATTACTACACTGGCCTCCTAATTTGTCTTTTGCCTCTATTCTTGCCCCTCTCAATCCATCCTCTACCCTCCCTCTTGTTAACCATAGTTCTCATCATGTCACTCACTTACTCAAGAATCCTTAGAGCAGAATATCTTAATTTGGGGTCAGTGGACTTAAAGAATTTTTGATAACTGTATTTCAACATAATGGATTTTCTTCACACTTTAGGTCTTTTTATTTTATGCATTTAAAAACATTATCCTGAGAAAGGATCCATAGGGTTCAATAGACTACCAAAGGGGTCCATGGCACAAAAGGCTAAGAATCCCTCCTTTCTCTGAGATAACATACAAATTCCTCAGCCTGGCATTTAAGGCCTTCTATAGTCTTTTCCCAGCCTACCTTTTCAGCCTTGTTTTATCTTAGTCTCATTCACTCTATGCTTTAGCCAAACTGGAATACCCTCCTACAACCGACCTCAATGTATTTGCACAGGTTGTCTCTTTTTCCAGAACATCCTTTCCCATCATTGCCAATTGAAATTCTTCTCTCCCTTCAATGATAAGCTCAGGTGCTGAAGTTCCCTCAGAGAAAAAGGATGGCAGAGTGGAAAGTGGGATAGTACTAGATTTCTAGTCACAGAATAGCATGCAGATCCTACTCTTGCTACTAACTACCTCAATAATCTTAAGCAAACCACTTGACTTTCCTGGTTCTTGTTTTCCCCATTGGTAAAATTAATTGGGGCTGATAAGATTATTTATAAAGACCCTTCCAAATATAAAAGAGTACTCGTAGGTTATTCAAACTTTTGGAGGGTACTTGATCCTTGCCCCAGTCATGAACGAGATTGAACTTTGCTTTTGAGTCAAGCAGACCGAGGTTCAAATCCGGTTTCTGATATTCAACAGATAGTGACCAAAGATGAAACATTTTTATGAGCCTCCATTTTAGTTATCTGAAAAATGAGGATGATAGCACCCAGCTTGATGAGAGTTTTATGAGAATTAAATAAATAATGTATTTAAAAGCACATTACAAACCATATATATCATTTCCCTCAGTGGAGTACAAACTCCCTAAGGACAGGACCTGTGATGCTGTTTCTTGTACCCCTAGTGCCTAGTTCAGTGCCATCGCATACAGAAAGCACTTAATAAATTTAAATACTACTGCTGGATTGTACCTGAAAGAGATCAAAGAAATTAGAAAAAAAAAGTCTTATATATACAAAAAGCAATCTTTTTTGTAGTGGCAAAAAACTAGAAATTAAAGGGACAACCATCAATTGAGAAATGGCCAAATAAGTTGTGGTATATGAATGTGATGGAATACTATAGTGCTCTAAGAAATGAACAAATAGATGATTTCAGAGACGTGGGAACATTTACTTGAATAGGTGCCAAGCAAAACAAGCAGAACCAGAAGGACAACTTATGCTATAACAGCAATATTATAAAAATGAACAGTTTTTAAGACTATTATAAACTGATGAAGAATGAAATGAGCAAACTAGGAGAATAATTTATACAATAACAGTGCCATTGTAAAGATAAATAGCTTTTAAAACTATAAGAACTATGATCAATGCAATAAGTAGCAATGATTCCAGAGGACCCATGATTAAAAATGCTAACCACCTCTTGATAGAGAATGAGGCTGTGTGTGTGTGTGTGTGTGTGTGTGCATATGTTTATACACACACATGCACACATATACATATATTTATGTATGTGTGTATACATATATAGACATATATAGACACACATATATTTACATATAGCAAATGAGAGAATTTGTTTTGTTTTACTATACATATATGTCACAAAGAATTTGTTTTTTCTTTTCTATTTTTTTAGTGGGATTGGAGATAAGAGGGAGAGAAAAAAGCTTTCTATTAATTAAAAGAACAATTTAAAAATAGAGAGCGACTGCTACAGATGTGGAATATTACATGAATTTTCAGATAAGGCCACTGTATTGTTAGTTTTGCTTGTTTTACTTTGTTACAAGAGACCTCTAATGAAATGGAAATAATAAAAAAAAGTTTGTAATGTAAAACCAAAATATGTCAATAAATTTTTAAAGGAAAAAATAAATACCCATTGAACTACAAAATAGATTCCAAAACTCAGTAAGTTTTTTTTTGGGGGGGGAATATAGTGGGAGAATAAGTATAAAAATCTCTAGAGATGATGCTAGATTATTAGAATTAATAAATTAATGTTGAATTGAACTGAATTTATTTGATTCCTCTCCTTACAAATTGCCATTGTAGCAGTACTCAGAAATATGAATTAAAGACCAAATCTTTCACAAGAATCATATTTTTAAAGCCATTCATGTTGTTAGCCAAATTAGCATGCCATCATTCCAGAGAATGATATGTCTATCTAGTCCTGCCTCATCAGTTCCAGACGATCTCTGATGGAGGCAACCTTATGAGACCTGTTCTGCAAAAATAGTATTGGAGAAAGTTGTGAAATTTTAGAGGAAGAACAGAACATGCTCTTATAGTTTTCTAGAGACTAGCATTCATCTTTCAGACTGTCAGGGCTAGGTATCACCAGCAATCTGATAATCTTCAGTAACCATTTGAATGATCTTGAGGATTTTTCAAAACTGTAGAAAGTCCAAGTATATATAAATTGATGGATAATTATTGTAATGTATCTTTCACATTTCAGGTTTTCTTTGGAGTTTTGGTAGGAGCTTTAAACCTTGGTCAGGCATCACCTTGTCTGGAAGTTTTTGCCACAGGGCGAGCTGCAGCTGCTAACATCTTTGAGACAATAGACCGGGTATGTGTTAACTAATTTACAGGCCATTCAATTGTTTTAAAACCAATACAATAGTAGCCAATATTTATATAGCCCTTTTAATGTTGGCAAAGTGCTTTATACATTTTCTCAATTTATCCTGTGGGAGATGCTATCATCCCCATTTTACAAGTAGAAAAACTGAGGCTATATAACCTACTCATGCTGATATAGCCAGAGTCAGTCAGTCAGCAGGCATTTATTAAATATTTCCTATGTGCCAGGCACTGTGCTAAGTGCTGGGCATTCAAAGAAAGTAAATAAATCAAAAAATAAAATAAAAACAAAAACAGTCCCTGCTTTCAAAGAGTTCACAGTCTAACGACGGAGACAATGTGCAATGACTATGTACAAACAAGATTATGTACAGGATAAATTACAGATAATCAGTAAAGGGAAGGCACTAGCACTAAGCGGAATTGAGAAACACTGCTTGTAGAGAGGAGATTTTAACTGGGACTCAAAGGACATTTAATTTAAAGTTTGGGACATTGAATTTAAGATGCTTCTGACATATCCAGCTTGATACATCCAATAAGCAGAGGGAGACCAAGATTGGAAGTCAGGAAGGAGGTTCGGGATGAGTAAGGAGATCCAGGAATCTTCTGCATAGAGATGATAATAGAATCTGTGGGAGCTGATGAGATTGCTAAGTGAAACAGTATATGGGAAGAGCAGAAGCATGCCTAGGACAGAGTGTTTGGAGATATCTACTGTTAGTGGGAGTGACCTGAAGATTAGGAAGTGGTCAGATAGGTCAGAGTGAGACAAGAATGTCAAGAAAAAGAGAATGGTCTACAGTGTCAAAGGCTGCAGAGAGGTCAAGATGGATGAGAATTGAGAAAAATGCCATTGGATTTAGCCATTAAGAGATCTTTGGTGACTTTGGAGGGAGCAATTTTAGTTGAATGATGAAGTTGAAAGCCAGACTTCAGAGAGTTAAGAAGAGAGTGAGAGGAGAGGAAGTTGAGGCAGAGAAGGATGACCTTCTCAAGGAGTTTAGTCCCAAAAGAGACAAGAGATATGCAAGAATAGCTAGCAGAGATCAAGCAAAGTGTTTTTTTATTTTTTATTTTTTGGATGATTGGGGAGATATTGGCGTGTTTGTAGGCAATAGGGTAGCAATCAGGTGACAGGTGACAGTCAAGCCACGGGGATGTTTCTTTTTTTTTTTCTTTTTGGCTAGGCAATGGGGTTAAGTGACTTGCCCGGGGTCACACAGCTAGTAAGTGTTACGTGGCACGGGGATGTTTCTGAAACTAGTCACACAGGTCTTGTCATTTCATTGGCACAAAACCATGTGAGGTACTCAGTGTTCAGAGACAGTGCAAGAGAAAAGCTTCATAGCTCAACTTCCTTGGGATTCCAGGAAAGTATTGCTCACAATTTGCTGCTCACAAATCATTTGCTCAGTCAGGGTCACAGAGTTAATGTCTGAGTCAGAATTCAAACGTAGATCCTCCTGACACTAAAACAAGCATTTTGTCCACTCTGATATCTTGAAGTATTGGCATCTTCACATTGAAGTAAGATTAAAGGAAAAATAGACTTTTAACAACATTATCAACAGACTCTTGTCAACATTTAGTTGAGGACACTGAAGTTCAGTTCAGATAGAAAACTCCAGTATTTTTATTTTTATTTTGAAAAAAAAATTAATCTTATTTTAACCTTCATTTAAAATTTTTTCAGTTCCAAGTTCTCTCTCTCCAGCCACCCCCACTCATTGAAAAGGCAAGCAATATGATACCCATTATATATATTAAGTCGTGTGAAACATTTTCATAGTAGCCGTGTTGCAAAAGAAAAGAAAGCAAGCAAAATAAAGTGAAAAAAAATATGCTTCAATCTGTACACATGAACTCCAGTAGTTTTCTGCTACACCACCATCAATAGTTGATGTCAGGAAATATCAAGAAATTAAAATGAAAGCAGTTGGTAGGTTATCCAGCCTGTGTGCTTATACAGAAAGGAAGCTGGTAAAGCTCTGTCTTTGGTGGATAGGGCCATCTTAGGGGCATGGCATAGCTGAGGCAAAACTAGAGATGAGTTCAGATCCGGAGATAGATGGTGGTGTTTGAAGGACTGCTGGAGAGAGGATTTTTTCAGATAGTAAATCCAAAGTCAGTTTGAAGCTTGGGATAAACACTGAAGCTCCTACTTTTTTATCATTTAACCCCATCCATTCTGTTTCAGAAACCAATCATTGACTGTATGTCAGAAGAGGGTTACAAGCTGGATAGAGTGAAGGGTGAAATTCAGTTCCACAATGTGACCTTCCATTATCCTTCCAGGCCTGATGTCAAGGTAATTATCCTCTGGTGACAAATATTGTTTATTAACATATTACAATCTTCTCATTTGATTAATAATTTCCGAGATCCCACAATAAGGTTGGTTCCCTTGAAGTCTGATTGTTTCTGGGTCTGGAGTGATTTATTAGCAACTTTCTGAAAATGATCTTAAGGATTGTGCAATTGCTCTCTCTGGTTACTCACAAATTTCTTCTGTGTTCTCCATTCTGTGCACGTGCCTTGGGTAGAACACCAACTGCCAGTACATTGGGATCAGTCAAACCCACAGGGATGTTGCTGAAACTAGTCACACAGGTCTTTTCATTCTATTGGCAATGACCATGCGAGCTACACAGTGTTCAGAGACAATGCAAGATAAAAGCTTCATCTCGCAACTTTCCTGGTATTCCAGGAAAATGCCATTACACTGAGTTGTTGGGTGTGTGAGGTGGCAAAGAGATGCATCTGCTGCCTCTACTTGCTTTTTTACTGGTAGGGCAGGTTCACAAGGGCTTGCAGGTCAGAAGTTTCAGTGATGGGCAAGTGTTTACTGAGTTACTACACTCCCATAACACAGATATAGGGATGGTCTAGCACCCTCTAATGAGAGTTTCTCTGACTTTACACAGCAAGTCTTCAAGGCAATGACCCTTAAAGGAAATCAAGGTCCTTTCAAGCCATACCAGCTAAACTTGGTCGTTCTTTGTTACTAGTGGAACTCTAGCTGTATTTCTCCTCTTATCCCTATATTGAATTCTCCTTAATTGACATGACCTGGCATGCATGCATGTGTGCATTTAGCACCTACTGTGTACAAAATATTGGGCTAGATACTGAGGAAGATAAAAAAGAGAATTATCACTATATAGATCACTTTACAAGTATAGACATAAGCATTGCTTATATGGGCTATGTAGAAATATACACAACTGCCACCAGAGTCTGTGATTTACATAATATTCCTAGAATTGATGATATGAAAAGCTAAAAGATGTATTTTAATCTTGTGTGTAGATGGTGGTACTATAGATAAATAATGATTAAAAATCAGATACCTGTGATGAAAGAGCAATCTCATTGTGGTTTGTCAATAAATGCTTTTGAATGGAAATTCAGTAATTTTATTTCTACTTAGACTTCTGTCCCCAAGGCTGATTGTTTATTTGTCTAAACAAGATCTTCTTCTTTGACTGAAGCCATTAGAATATGAATATATATACATTTGTGTGTATACATACATGTATCTGTATATGTGTATATGTATGTGTGTGTGTATATATGAGCTAGGATTATTTCTCTGGTATGAAATTAAATCTTGGTAAAATCTAACCATATTTTGAAATCTCCAAACATTTTCACTTACTGAAGGATGTAATAAAAATGTTTTTTTGTTTAATTTTCTCCCCTAAATTTAAATTATTGGTTTAACATAAATGCAATTATGATTTTGCTCTTTAATGTAGACATTAACCAGATTCTAATCTTAAAATGTTATAAAATGTATGTATCATTCCAAAAGTATACAAACTCCCTAATATCTATTGACAACCTGCAAATTAGGAGATTATGTGTCTATGAGAATTTGTCTTCTTAATGTTTTGTTTGCTTAAAAAAAAAAACCAACTCTGTCTCATTTGGAGACTTTGGTAGGACAGAATTCCTTTCTTTTTTTTTAATTAATTACAGTCACCAACAATAACAACATAACTTAATACTCCACTGATCTAACAAATACTTTTATGCACTAATAGCAGCCATCAGTTAAATAAGCAATTAGATTAAATCCAAATGTGCACAATCCAGTGTGTGTGTGTGTTTGTGGGTGTGCACGCACATATGTAGATGCAAGAGTAAATGAGTTGTCTTAGGCATCCTTTTGCTGATCCTATGTCTTCATGCGATAATAATTGTAAAACCAAGCTATGTTCTATTTTTCGTCTTCAGATTTTAGATAACCTTAGCATGGTAATAAAATCTGGAGAGACAACAGCTTTCGTAGGACCCAGTGGGGCTGGGAAAAGCACAGCGATACAGCTGATTCAAAGATTCTATGATCCCAGTGAAGGCATGGTGAGTTTCTTTAGGAAGTCCCTCTGTGTGTGGAAGTTGGGCTTGAATGCTTTGACCATGACAGTTCTAGTCTACACTGGGACTGTGTCTATCCTCACCCTGATTCAAGCATTTTGACTAACTTGCAAAGTTGGAACAATCTGTTGAACCAACTCTTTGAGCTGAATTTGGACAAGCTCATTCGACGATGTGTTCAGTCAAAACGATCCAACCAGTCATCTGTGTAAACGAGGTCTGGCACTTTTACCCCTTCATTCTGAGCTAAGCTTCCTTGACATTTTATGGTCAGTCTCTTTCGCTTGTTTTTGCATAAATTGTTTGCCGAAGTTACAGAGGCTCAAAATGAATACGACAGAAACATTAAAACCAAAGTGGCTCAGAGTTAGAGACAACACAAAGCGGATAGAGGGCTGGCTTTTCACTCGGGGTTCAAGTCTTTCCCTCTGACATATTTTGGTTGTGTAATGCCAGGCAAGTCTTGAACTTTGCAGTACTCCATGAAAATCTCTATGGTTATAAATTGCAAAACTGTGATCTGCATTGGTAGAGAGCATTTTCTCAACATCAATGGGCATTCCTAACATCAATGAAATAAATCATAGGCCCAGAGATCTCCAAAAAGCCTAGGGTTAAGTTTATATAGGGCAGCTAGGTGGCGCAGTGGATAGAGTGCCTGGGCTGGAGTCAGGAAGACCTGAGTTCATGTCTGGCCTCAGATACTTACTAGCTGTGTGACTCTGGGCAAATCACTTCACCCTGTCTGCCTCCATTTCCTCATCTGTAAAATGAACTGGAGAAGGAAATGGCAAACCACTGTAGTATTTTTGCCAAGAAAACTCCAAAATGGGGTCACGAAGAGTCAGCCACGACTGAAACAGCTGAACAACAATAACAAGGTTATATAGATTTTAAACTCAGTTCCTCCTGACTCCAGGGCTGGTGCTCTATTCACTGTACCACCTAGCTGCCCCCTGGGATGATTCTTAATTATTAGTAGTGGGTATTTTCCCCCAGAGTTTATGCAGTTCCCCAAATTTAGCCTTAAATGTGTCACAGAATTACAGAACCATAGATTTTCATAGTTAGAAAGACTCAGTGGACATTTAATCCAGATCACACCTGAACAAGAATCCTATTTACAACTGTTTACTGAGACTCTTTTTGAAGATTTCTAGAGAGGGGAAGCCACCAGCTCCAGAGGCAGCCCAATCCCTTTTTGGAGAACTATAATGGCAGAAAGTATTCTCTGCATCAAGCTTAAGTAGGTTTCTTTGTTGTCTTCTACTCATTGCTCCTAATTTGGCAACCCGGGGCTAAGCAGAACAAATCTAATCTCTCTTCCCCACGTCTACCTTTCAAATGCCTGGAGGATAACTATCATGTCTGTCTCCAAGGCTGCTTTGCGCCAGTCTTACTTTCCCCAGTCCATTCAACTGATCCTCATTTGACATGAATTCGAAGCCCTGCTCTGGACACTGTCCAGTCTAACTGGCTGAAAGCCTAGCTAGAAGCGGAAAGTCATGCCGGCACAGTCCTCTCTGATTCTAGGTGACAAGCACATTTGAACACATTATTGATGGTTCCTGTGAAATTCCTTGTGTTGTCACACTCTGGAGAACTGCATTATTTTGACAAATAGAAAAGTCAGCAACAAAAGTGACTTCTCATTTTTCACAGACATGATGTCTCTCTCATACACTTTTCATGGTTCTCATTCCTCTTATCTGAATAGCACCCATGGTTTACAGGACATAAAGTGGGCACCATTTTTGCAGATAGTCTTTTAACTTGATGCCCCACTTTTAGATTACAATAGTGCCTAATAGCAAGGTGTCTACATATGAAGTATCAAAAGCTAAAATTTACTATGGAATTCATGCCCCAGGATGGTGATAGTTACTTACAAAGGCTGTGGCTTTTGACATTCACATTTTATCCACTCACCAATGCCCTACATGGACATTGGGGTGTTTGGAGAGGACTAGCACCTCTGATGAGAGGACTGCCAAGCCCTTTTCAGAACTGCTCATCCACATTTGGAGTCCACCTGTCACCCAACTCTCACCTGTGGCTCCAAGAAGCTGTAGCATGGGCAGAGGCCACACTCTGGTAATACCATCTCAGTTGATGACTCAACCAGGTTAAGGGTAACTGATAGTCTTCAAACCCATTGGTGAGTTGGGCAGATGTCTACCCCAAGCATAGGTGGAATGGATGGATGAGAACAATTTGTTCCACTGGCCACAAATGTGACTGAAGCAGGCACTGTGGAGCGCTTAGAGCTTGGTCAGATATCAAAGACTCCAAGGTCATTCACTGTAACCTGAGCCATCGCCAGTTGTCTTGACCTTTGTCCTGCCACTGGACTTCCGTGACTATGGAAGAGAGAACGAGGCTGATGACTGTGCAACTCTGCTTCACTGAAACCCAATTCCCTTACAAGTCAAGACATCACCCCATGATGTCATTGATCCTCTTTGAAAACAAAGAATGAACAACAACAACGTGGGTATTAGTTTAAGGATAATAGACATTCAAAATCCCTAGCTCCTCAAGTATAACTATGTTCTCATCAATGTGAATATTCCTTCCAAGAAGATCATAACTCATCCATGCCCACCCCTGTCATGTGCCTCTCTCCTCTTGTCTTCTCATAAGTTCATCACAGTATATCTGCCCAAATTGTTAGAGACTTTCCTCAGTTTTTCTTGATCCTGTAAAAATACCAGTGGAGCACTTGGGTTATCTACCTGTTTTCTATTGCTATTACCATGTAGCCAGAACAACTTGTTTTATAGTCTTACATTTTCCTGTTGACATGCTTTACTCTAGCTCTTCAAAGTTCCTTTTTTTATATATGTTGTTACTGGTTCATACCCAATGTGGCCTTCTGTATTGTGCTCTGTGTGATACTTACTTTTAATGCTTTTTGAATCTTGTAATTCTTTAGTGACCAACATGATTCACAGCCATTTCACTTGTTTTGCCAGGACAAGTTTAGATTTTGTTTTTTGCTTTAATGGAATAAAAAAAAAAAACTTGTCCAACACCAGAATAAATATGTTGAATTAGATAGTGATTACACTGTCCATGTTTTGAAACAAACTATTCTGAAGAGTTTTGTACTTGGCAGGTACCTACTATTTATTAAATTGAAGTCAGAACTAAATGACCTTAGTAATAGACCCATTATATCGAATCTTAGAATAATTTGATTACAAGGGAACTTAGAGGTCATCTAATCTAACCTCTGCTTGATGCTTGAATCCCTTCTATAATATATTCAACTGTGGTCATCTAGCCTCCCCTTGAAGACCTCCAGTGATGAAGAACTCACTACCTGCCAACAGATCCCATTCTGTATATCAACACTGGAACCATTGCAAAGTGCTTGACAGTTTACAAAGTGTTTTCATTAGTAATCATTGAGCCCCTTTGTATATTTCTGACAGGTTGTGATAAAATGTTAAGACTCACATCATTGGAGGAGATCTCAATGGTGACTATGTTTTTATATTCTGCAGGTGACCCTGGATGGACATGATATTCGCTCCCTTAATATTCAATGGCTCCGATCCCATATTGGGATTGTTGAACAAGAGCCAGTCCTGTTCTCCACCACAATTGCAGAGAACATTCGCTATGGAAGAGAAGATGCGACCATGGAAGACATCATCAAAGCTGCCAAAGAAGCCAATATCTACAACTTTATCATGAATTTGCCGCTGGTACTCTCTGCCTTATATCTACTTCCCCTAAACTTAGTGAATAGTAATCATTTTTCTTTCCATTTCAGTCTTGCATGCCCATCTGCATCTTAAGATAAATTAACAATAATAACATGGAATAAGTAATAACATGAAAGAAAATTGCTAATGAAAATCAACAAGTCAAGTTAATAGGCATTTATTGAGCATTTTTGATGTTCCAGGAACTGTGCTATTCCCTGGGATACAAAGAAAGGCAAAAACAGTCTGTGCCCTCGAAGAACTCCCAGGCAAATAGGGGAGGCAACATGTATAAAACTATGTCTATACAATATAGATAAAAGGAAAATAGGAGATAATCTCAGAGAAAAGGCACTAATATCAAAGGGGACTGGCCAAGTTCTCTTATAAAAAGGTGGGATTTGAGCAGAGACCTGCAGGAAGCCAAAAGAATGAGGTAAGGATGAAGAGCATTCCAGGCATCAGGGTCAGCCAGTGGAAGGACATGAAATTGGGAGATTGAATATTGAGTGTGAGGAGCAGCAAGTAAAAATTTTTTCAAAACTTCAGTCTTCCTCATTGCTTTAATGGTGGTCCTTCAAACCCACATGGGAGTGCATAGCTCCATTCATAGTCCTCTCTCTTTATCAGAGAAATTGTTTGGCATTGCTGTGCTATGGCTTCAATAAAACTTATGAAAGAGTGAAGAATATTTTTAAAATCACCTGCTAGAATGTAAGCTCCTTGAGGGCAATGACTATTTTATTTATGCCTTTGTTCCCCCAGGGCTTTGCACATATTAGTTCTTTTAATAAATGTTTATTTAATGAATGAAAGAATTTTTAAAATGCTATGAGGACTTAGAGGTCATTTAGTCCAACTCTCTTATTTTAAAGGCAAGAAAATTCAAGTTCCTAGAGGTAAAGTGAATTACCAAAAGTCACTTACCTAATTAGTATCAAGGTCACTCTTAGAAGCAGGTCTTATAAGCCACAAGTTCAATGCATTTTCCAATATGACCTGAAAAACTTTCTTTTCTCCAAACTTAAATGATTTTATTGCTATACCATTAAACATGTCTCTGTCTCCTGTAACTCAGCAAAATGGAGATTCCTGAGAGTGCCATTGGTTATTTGAAAATAACTGGTATAACGGTGTTTAAGATCTAACAACTCTCTTCATAGTTCAATTGTTCTATGCTTAGGAAGTTATCTCCATGCTACAACAAAAATGTGGCAATCAGACTTTTGTCTCAGAAATTTAAGGGGTGCTGGTAGCATTTACAATCCTTTAGTAAAACAATTAGCTGAACGCCTATTCAACAAAAATAGCTGGTTAAAAAGGAACTACCAGATGATCCATTCACCATAGTTGAACTCCTTCCCAGCTTTGTCCCTGCCTGCTTTTCCCACTCCTCTTGTGGAAGCTATATAGTCCCTGTTTTCACTCCAAGGAGCAATGTCATGAGGTCTCACCCATCAACTGATTTTGTCCTAAATAATTGATTTGAGGGATTTTATGCTCCTTGCCCTGGGCATGGTTTGGACTGCTTGTCTTCGGGGCAAAAAATCACTAATTACAGCTCTAGCCATCATGGTTAACCAGATAGTATAACTCATATCTTCAAGACAGCTTCCCCTTCCACATCTGTCTCTTTTTAAAGGGATAATTACATTTAAAATAATGTTGATTTTAAAATAGGTAGGGCAAGTTTCTAGCCACTGATCTCTTAACTCGCAGAGCAGTTGCTATAACCTTGAGCTTGAGCTTTTCTACCCTCAAGTAGAAAAGCTGCGATGAACAGTAATTTTTCAAGTTCATTTATGATATTGCATTATTTCCATTTCCTTATATAAGATTAAAGTCTGGCTAATGTGCTGGCCATTTGTAGTGTCTAGTGTATTTAGGCAGACACAGAGTACATACTCAGTAAACGTCTGTGGCTAATTCATTTAACTTAAGTGAACAAGCATTTTCTAAGCAAATTAATAATAATAGCTAGCATTTATATAGTACTTTAGTGTTTGCAGAGCATTTTATAAATATTACCTCATTTGATGTTCACAACAACCCTGTGAGGCAGGTGCTATTATCATTCCCATTTACAGATGGGGAAATTGAGGCAAATAGAGGTTAAATGACTTACCCAGGGTCACGCTATTAGTAAGTATCTGAAGGTGAATTTGAACATAGATCTTCCTGACTCCAGATCCTTAGTTTTATCTGCCCTCTATGTGCTAATTACTAACTAATAGGCCCTGTGCAGGGTAGTAGGCATATACAGACAAAATAAAAGAAAAAAATGTCCCTGCTTTCAGAGAGAGATATAATTATATATTATACTAATATAATATAGCATAATCGTATAGCATAATTCATTTTATCATGATGAAAGACATAATGTGGTTGATCACTTTTTCTTTCATAGCAGAAAGACAATTGTGAGAATTGTGTTTTACTGAGTTGTTTGCCTAGAGGGAAAAGATGAGAATTTGATTTGTGTCAGAGTCTTCTAAGGTGATTTTTCAGGACCTTGATCAATTTTTCCTTTCACTGCAGAGTTTTATTTGACATTGGCCTAAGTTAAGAGTGTTTGTATAGCCTGGCGAGCTTGAGAATGAAAGCATGAATCAATTGCTTTACCTCACACATGCCCCAAAGTATTGATTAGACCATAACCTGTTTTTCTGAAAGGAAGAAATTTTCCTCCTCAGGGAGGTTAAATCTGGGAAAGTTAAAGTCTGAGCAGGACATAGCATGCAAGAATGGAAGTATCAAGCCATTGTCATGTACCAAAGGATACCTCTCATTTTAACTATTGTCTTTTGTCTTAGAAATTTGATACCCTCGTTGGTGAGGGTGGAGGCCAGATGAGTGGAGGCCAGAAACAAAGGATTGCTATTGCCCGGGCACTGATCAGAAACCCCAGGATCCTGCTTTTGGACATGGCCACCTCTGCCCTAGACAATGAGAGTGAAGCTATAGTTCAGAAAGCACTTAATAAGGTCTGTTGAAATGCTCAGTTCATTTACAATATGTAAAGAAGCTTTCAGGAAACATTTGTGTTCTGTGGCTTGTGTTGACATTTAGCCAAATGTGTGCAGGTGTGTGTGTTCATAACATAATGGTTTCCTCCGCTTCCAGATTATTAAAGAGGCAAAGAAAGCTTCTCGTTCTAGGGTTCCCAAGGTCAGCAGAAGAGAAGCTGGATTGAGTCCCTGCTCTGCAAGTTAGAGAATTTTCCCTTTTAAGCTTGGGAGTCCAACACCTGGGACGTGTAACCACAGGGACAGCTCCCTCTTCTGATCCTACCTTCCCCTGTCAGCATCAGATGAGGGTCTAGACAGAGGGCACATACCATTTGCAACACTCATGAGAACCAGGACAAGGGGAAATAATGGTAGAGAAAGACAAAGAAGAATATCCTATTTCCTCAGAGTGTTTGCTGAGTTTAATAAATGCTGACATTCTAAATAACATTTTACATATATCATTTAATTTGGTCCTCACAAAAACCCTTTAAATTAGATGCTACTGCTGTTCTTATTCTCATTTTACTGATGTGGAAACTGAGGTTCAGAGAGGTTAAATGACTTGTCCATGGCTGCATAGCTAGTAAATATTGAAGACAGGATTTAGACCCAGGTGTCACCATTGTTCTACCAAACTACCTTCATAAGCAGACAGTTCAATTTAAAAAGCATTTACTAAGGACTTACTTTGTGCAAGTCACTGTACTACAGTTATCCCTTCCATGTCATGGAGGTTAGGAATACAGTGCCCCAATGATCTGGAAAATCTGTGTAAAATTTTTTGACCCTCCCTTCATACCAGAGAAAAAGTCTGATTTTCTTTTTCTTTCATGGGGTGTTTACAAGACTTTGTTGTAAAATTTGGATTAAGTATTTGGTCAGAGGCTCTATGTCATCTGCTGGTCTTCATGTGTCATCTGTAGCTTCTGCAAAACTTCCTAAAAATTCCTATTTAATTTTTTCTGCCAACCCGTGATATATGGAAACCGTGATGGGGAAAATCACAATGTGGAAAAGATAACTGTATAGAATTCCTTCTCTCAGAGACCTTGTGATCTGATAGTTGGGCTACAAACACATTCCTGTTGGAAGCTGAAAGTTTTTGTCTCATTCCCTAATTTAATCAAGTAGTAGGATGGGAGGAAAAGGGATAATTTCAGGCTTATGGTGCCAAGTGACCCTATGTGGGGAAGGGATGTCTTAATTTACCTCTAATTTGAGGATTATATTGCTCAGAGTTATGTGGTATTACTTACTGCTAAGATAATCAAGGTGTTGAACTGAAATTTTAAAAAAATGTTCAATCTAGTATTCTGTAAGACTAGTCTTTCAAGTTCAGTATATGCCATTCACAGGTGATCCATTGGGGTATGGGGAAAAATTAGGACTTCTATTTATTTTTACTTTTAAATAGAAATTAATATTTACTAATTAATACTATGTAATGTTTAATACATGCATTGACACTGATTCCCTCACTCTATCTAAATGTCAGGTGATCACATGTCACCGCAGTATTCAAAGTCCATGAAGAAAGAATGGGAATTCTATGTTGTTGTTTGTCCTTTGTTCTTGAGAAGGACCATGACATTAGGAAGTTGATGCCATGACTTGCAAGTAAATTGGATTTAAATGAGGGAGGGCTGTGCGAAGTCATCAGCCTCACTTTTCCCTACAGAGCCATCTGGGTCCAGTGGCAAGATATAAATCAAGACAACTGGGGGTAGCCCCCATGGGAATTCTATAACACACAGGGGTTGACAGTGTTGCCCTTCTTTGTAAGATAATGTAGTTTACCTGTACTGTGTTAATAGGACTTACAGCTTTTAGTAACTGATTCTAACTTAAAAAATGGAGAGGTAACTTAGAAAGAGGCCTACAAATGAGCAAAAGCTAACCAGGAAATGGCTTCTATGACAGATTCCTAGCATGAGCTAGTCACATTACTAGGTAAAAATAATGATGATCTAGCCAGATGTCACAAGACGCCAACTGGGGAGTGACCATGAAAATCTTTTTTACCACTGTGAGCCAGAAGTTCACTGATTATCTTATGGCAGTTAGTAAAAGAAAAATTAGTAATGAATTTTTCTTTTATTAAAAAAAGACAAGTATTCCCAATTTGCCAATTTTTTTCTTTTACAGGTACCTGTCATATTATGCAGCCTAGCAGTTTTTTGTTTTTTGTTTTTTTGTGAAGCAATTGGGGTTAGGTGACTTGCTCAAGGTCACACAGCTAATACGTGTCAAGTGTTTGGTCTGAGGCCGCATTTGAACTCAGGTCCTCCTGACTTCAGGGCCGGTGCTCTATCCACTGCGCCACCTAGCTGCCTCAAAAGTCTAGGCTTTTTCTTTTTTGGGGTCCAGATCCCATCCTCATCAAAGTGATAGCCCAGGGTCACACACACACACACACACACACACACACACACACACACACACACAC
>NW_020954557.1:48159293-48406868 GCF_900497805.2 Vombatus ursinus
CACACACACACACACACACACACACACACACACACACACACACACACACACACACAGTCTGAGGTCAGATTTGAACTCAGGTTCTCCTGACTCCAGGGCCGGTGCTCTATCTACTGAACCACCTAGCTGCCCCTGTTTTTTTTTTTTTTTTTAATGAACACATTTAATATGTCTCTTCAAGGTAAAAGTGACATTTAAACAATGGAGGAGAAACTAACTGCTTTTCAAAAGACACATGCTAGAGGAGGGTTTTGAAAACAGATAAACATTTTTTACCTGAGAGAAATGTTTCTTATTAGCTTGCTTGCTTTCTTTCTTTCTTTCTTTCTTTCTTTCAGCAATGCATGTCCTTTATAGAAATGCTCATTACATTTCCAAAATTTGGAACTAAATTTTAAATTAAAAATTTTCCAAGTGAAGAGTTTCAGTGGGTTTTAGACCTATTTGTTAAAATCATATCTTCTGATTAATTTCCAAAAACAACTAATTGTTATCAAGGAAAGTGGAAATTTACCAGCAAAATTTCAATTAAAAAATCTTTGTATAATTGATAGATGGGGTTAGAAAATGAGCATTATGATTGAGCAAGCATAGTCATTGATATGCATTTGGATTTATCTATCTTTTGTAAGTATCTTTTTCATATATGACAGCCACTAAAATTTCCAAAATTTTTTTTCCAAAAAATTTCCAAATAAACTGAACTTAGAACCAGGCTTCAATCTCATTTCTCTCACTAAATTTTTATACTTAGTAATTAGTGGAAGCAGAAAGGTTTTTGCACAGTCATGTAAAAGAAATTATTTTATACATATTGTTTATTTTGTCTTTTTTATTTCTATTTTGTGTATGTTTTATAATGGATAAGTTGGTCCAGTAATGTGGACATACCATTTTATATCTATACGTGTACATACATGTAGGTGTGTATATGTATACATGTACATATTGTGAATATGTACATGTGGTATCCCAAGGACTTTTGGGACACCTTGTACATATTGGGGATTCATAACAAAATGTTCTTGCTAATAAAGGTATGTGATCAAAAAGGATTTGGAGAGAAGAGGATTCTGGTAAGATGGTAGAGTAAGTCAGAAAATTCCAACCTCTTCAGATTTCCCCCACAAACAAGACAAAATAGAGCCTCAGGGTGAAGAGCAGTAAAAATGAACAAGAGTTAGGGCAGAACAGAGGTCCTCCTGGGACAACCCTGAGAAGATCCAAAGAAAAATTCCAGGATGAGGCTTGGTCCCTGTGAAATGTAAACACCTCCAGACTAGTTCCACTGAAAGAGCAAGCAGGAAGCCCTGGGGCTTGCTGGATTGGGAGGTAGCCTCAGCCTCAGACACAGAAACTTTCACTTCCCAGACAGTGTTGGGAGTCTGAGTCTGAGCTGGGGAAGATTAAGGGAACCTCTACTGATAAAGAACAGCAGACCCAGCTGTGCTGCTGAGACATGGCCCTGGGCAAGAACAAACCAGCACATGCATGGTGCATGCAGAAGCAGTGGGGCAGGGACTGTGCTGCTTGTGAGCACTTAAAGGAGGGCAGAGTTCCTGGTTTCAGTACCAGGGTAGAGGGGAGAACTGAAGGAGGATATGAGACCAGAGGTAACATCCTCCATATCCCAGGGCTAGACGTGATTACAAAAAATAAGCTGCAACAAAGTAAAAAAAAAAAGAACAGGCAAAGGAGAAAGAATCCAACCATAGAAAGTTACTATGGGAATAAAGAAGACCAGGGTTTGTCTTCAAAGGAGGATACTGAAGGAAAAAAAGCCTCTCCTACCCCAAAGAGTAATGTCAAATGGTCACCTGCCCAAAAAGAATTCATAAAAGAACTTTAAAGAGACTTTAAAAATCAAATGAGAAAGATTGAGGAAATTTTTTTTTTTAAAAAGAACAGTCCTAGAAAAATAAGAAGATTATGAAAGGAAAGTCAACCAATTAGAAAAGAAGATTTAGAATCTTAAGGAAGAAGACAACTCCTTGGAAATTAGAATTAGGCAGGGGGAAGCCAGCAAAGTTATGAGAGATCAAAAAATAACAAAACAAGATATAAGGAATGAAAAAATAGAAAAGAACATGAAACATCTCATAAGAAAAACAACTGATCTGGAGAACATATCAAGAAGAGAAAACGTGGGGCAGCTAGGTGGCACAGTGGATAGAGCACCGCCCTGAAGTCAAGAGGACCTGAGTTCAAATCCGGCCTCAATACAAACACTTGACACTAGCTGTGTGACCCTGGGCAAGTCACTTAACCCCAATTGCCTTAAAAAAAAAAAAAAGAAAGAAAGAAAACATAAGAAAATGAGACTACCTGAAAGCTATGACCAAAAAAAGAATCTTGATACAATAATACAAGAAATAATTAAAGAATTATCCTGAAGCACTAGAACAAGAGGGGAAATAGAAATAGGAAAAATCCACTGATCACTACCTGAAAGAGATCTTATGAAGAAAACCTACAGGAATATCATAGTCAAATTCTTAAACCCCCAGATCAAGGAGAAAATATGAGCAACAAGAAAAATACAATTTAAATACGGTGGGCAACAATTAGAATCACACAAGACCTAGCAGTGGCAACACTAAAAGACCACAGGTCTTGGAACACTATATACGGAAGAGAAAAAAACTGGGGTTGTGGCCAAAAATATCACACCCAGCAAAGTTAAGCATAATCCTGAATGAAAAGAAATGGACATTTAATGAATTGCCAGATTTTCAGGATTTTGTTAAAAAACAAAAAAAAAACCCTGAACTTTAGCAGATTTGACATATAAGATCCAAGAGAAATATAAGGTATGTATCAAAGACTAATTATAAGGGACTCAATAAGGACAGACTGTTTACTTTTTATATGAGGAAATATAAAATGTATGTCTAAGATTGTTATAAGTAATTATGTAGTTCAAAAGGAAGAGTGAAGTAGATCTGAGTATGATAGGATTCTAAAAAGTAAAACCATTTAGGAAAAGGTAAAAAGAGAAATTATCTTATACAAATGAGGTACTAGAGGAGGAAGTGACACAGAAGAATTAGATGAGGAGGGGCAGGGCTGGTAGTTCTGGAAGCCTACTTTCATAGGGAATAGGTTTAAGAGGGAATAATACATATATATTTAGAAGGGTATAAAAGTCTTCTAAATTCAGAAAGAAATAAAATCTTAAAGGGATAGAAAGGAGGAGAGGATAAGGGAGGGATTTTTAGAGGGGAGGATGAATAAATAAGATAAGTGGAGGTATAGAAGAGTGTTTAGATTAAGGGAGTGGGAAGATAAGAGAGGGATCTTTGGAAGGGGGATAGATTAAGTAATAGGAGGGCAAGTTAGTGGGTAGAAGTAAATTAGAGGAGTCAAGAGGATTAGGAAATGTGAGATACACATAAATGTAAAATAAAGAACAGGAGTAGAATTTATTTGGGGAAAAAAAGAGGTAGTAATCATGATCTCAATCAAAGTTAAAGCTAAAATAGATTTAATCAAAAGAGAAAAATAAGGAAACTACACTATATGTCAGCCATATTAGTCAATATTGTTTTAGACTTTTTAAAATAACTAGACAGTATAGGGTTGGAATATTGCTGTGGTGTAGGAAATGATGAGTTGGTGGACTTAGAAAAATATGGAAAGACTTGGACCTATGAAGGAAGAGGTTATCCACCCTCAGAGAAACAGAGGACGCATGATATAGTATGATCTTACATAGATGCATATGAATGTATATGTCTATATGTGAGTATGATCATAGACATCTAAGTATATGTATGTATATTTAAATGCATATATGTATGTGTATATGTATATATATATATCTTGGTGTGTATATGTGTATATATTTGTATATGCATGTGTGCATGTATGTGTATATATGTATATGTACATACATGTGAATATATACATATATTTATATATCCATGCTTAATTGTAGTCTTCTTGGTGGGGAGGGGGAGGTAGGGGAAAGAAAAGAACAAAGTAAAAAGTGCACAGCAGAAAACAAAAGAAAACTTACAAGGAAGAAAAGAAAAAATGGACAGCTCAGAATACAATGGATAGTATTTATTATATAGACTTTCTTGAAATGGAAATTTATTATTGTATATTTGTTCTGCTGTGTACATGGCAATTTTTTTCTTTTCTTATTTTGTATTCAAATTTTAATATTTAAGTTTATAATATGTTTCTTTTCTTCTTTTATTGATTATTTAGGTTTTAGTATTTAAGTTTAAAATTTTAAAAAAAATTTGGAAAAAAAAGGTTTGGAGACTATTATTCTACAAGTAAGTTTTTGACCTTTAGGGGTCAGAACTAGAAGGTAAGCTCTTCAGAGGTCAGAGACAATATCCATCTTCTGTTTCTTTTGCATGTTCCGGAAACATGTTGCATGTCTAAAAGGCATTTGTTTTCTTTTGACCTAAATAAGTCAGGGATATATTGAAAATTTCATTCTTATTGTGGAACCTAGTAGTTGAATATTTGTAAGATTGAAATACTGCCAACCTTTAAATAACTTAGAGGACTTAAAGTATTTGAATTTTTTTTTATTCTTTTTTATCATTCTCAGTTCTAGATCAGTGGCAGGTACTAAAGAGAGATTCCCTTTTTGACTATCAGACCGTGGGATGGCCCAAACTAGTCCATGCATAGTTGGTTGGTTCCTATACAGCAAACTTCTGATCTATTAAAGCATCCTAAGGAAGTGAGGAGAAAATTTGACTCAGTGTTTCCTGGTCTTTATTCAGTTTTCTCTCATTAAAGTATTGCCCAACTCTGATCAACTTAATGACCAATAGTGATTCTAGACGACCAGTGAGGAACCATGCTACCCATGTCTTGACAGAGAAATAATGGACTTAGGGTACAGAATGGAATATATGTGTTTGGACACAGCCAATGAAAAAATTTGTTTGTCTTCATTATACATGTTTCTCATAAAGATTTTTTTAATTTGGTGGGAGAGGATGGGAGGAAGAGAAAATTAATTTTTGGACGTTAAAAAAAATAAAATTTAATTTTTTAATAAAGAAAAAATGTTACCCATTCTTTCTCACAGGGTCAGCATGGACGTACTACAATCACAGTAGCTCACCGCCTGTCTACTGTCCGAACTGCAGATGTCATCATTGGATTTGAACTTGGAAAGGCTGTTGAGAGGGGCACCCACGAGGAGCTGTTGAACAGGAAAGGTGTTTACTTCACTCTGGTGACTTTGCAAAGTCAAGGAGACCAAAATTTAAATGAAAAGCCAGTGGAAGGCAAGTGTCCTTTTTCCTTACTCTTGTGAAGTGGGCTTGTAAATGGACAGAGGGTGACTCTCAGGTGTATCTATGCACTTTACACAGAAGTAGAGATCTCAAAAGCTATGAGATCTCCAAAGTGTGTGTGTGTGTGTGTGTGTGTGTGTGTGTGTATGTATTTTGTTTTTGGTTTTGTGTTTTTGGGAGACAGTTAGGTGGCATAGTGGATAGAACGTGGGCCTAAGTTCAAATATGACCTCAGACACTTACTAGCTGTATGACTCTGGGCAAGACACTTAACCCCTGTCTGCCTCAGTTTCTTCAAGTATGGGATATAATAATAGCACCTACCTCCCAGGGTTTGATCCCAGAGGATCAAATGAGATAATATTTACAAAGTGCTTAACACAGTGCCTAATACATAGAAAGTGGTTAATAAATGTCTGTTTCCTTCCTTCCTTCCTAAAAGTTTTTTTAAAACTAAATAAATACAAACTTCCCCCCTTCACATTGTGCATTACAGAGTCAACTATGTGTCCATTTAGTTTCACCTGCATGACTCTGTGGGTCTAAATTGGCTTTGTTTTCCATTGCCTGTCCTTCGTGAGAAGTTGTCCCCAGGCTCTGTATGTTTCTCATTATGTTTTTTTTCTTCCTGAGGGGACAATACATAGGACACTATGGAATCTCATTGACTAAATGCCAAGGAATTGGACATTTTTAGCTCAGTGGTGCTATATGGGTGACAAGCCTTGTTTTTCCCGATGGTGGTAATAAGTATTATCTACGCCGAACAAACATGCATATTGCAGTTGCCATTTTTGACATCACAATAAATGGTTCTCCTTATCATCTGTTCTATTTTCACCATGTGCTAAAAGGTTGTTTGTGCTATCTTGTACAGGAGATGATGTGCCTGAAGATTCCAGACTTGAGAGAAAGCAGACCTTCCAAAGGGGGAGTTATCGGGACAGTCTACGGTAAGCCTAAACCACACAGTGCCCTTTACGGTTTTCAAAACTTCTCCATGTTCTTCTAAAACTGTGTTCTCCACTAGTATAATTCTGAAGGTCACATATCAGTGAACAGAATTTAAAGAAGGATCCTGAAGCACACGCCCATCAACAATCAGCAAATAAATGGATTGTGTCTATGCTGGCTTCCTTCTCAATCTAATTGAAGGCTTCTCTGAGGGTGCAATTCAAAAAGTGTTGCTCAAACACCTATAAATAAACTTACCAGGCACTGTGCCAGGCTCTCGAGATACAATGATAGAAATGAAACAATCTCTGTTCTCAAGGAGCCTCTATGGGGATGGAGATGGGGAGGGCGGAGGGCAGGAAATAACGTACATACTGATAAGTAAATACAAAGTAATTTGTATTTTGGGGATATGTGAAAGAGGACTAATAACTGGGAGGATTAGGAAGGGTTCCTAGTAAGAAGCACCACTTGAGCTGAGCCTTAAAGGGAGCTAGGTGTTCTAAGAGGCAAGAGATATTCTTGATCATGTGGAGGAGGAAGGGAGAGGGAGGTCATAACGGATCAAAGAATTGTTTGTTGAGCCTAGAAAGTTGATAAATGGAAAAGTAATTGTTTTTAGTCTTTCGTTCCCCCAAACCAATTGTTATATAATTTTATCTTGAAAATCAAACCCATGAATTTTTCTTTATTAGCACCACACTCTGACAAACACAAATAATTTTTTTTAAAAAGTCTGTTGCCAAAGTAATCCACCAGACATCCTACACTGTTTTTTTTTTTTTTTACTGAATTAAATGAGCAAAGTATTTTGTGGGGCAGTCAAGATAGGTTTTCCAAAGATCTGTTGAGCAACTCGTTACTTCCTTGGGTTCATAAATAAGGTTGTTCACCCTAATGGTATAGCTCTGTATTTTTACTGGGAAAATGCTAAACTCTAATCTTGAACCTTAAATTTGAGGTTTAAATCAAATTGCTCACATAACAATAAAGATGTGGATATAAAGAATTCAGTCAAATTATATTTGTTATCAATATATTGTCTCTAAGGGTTTTCTTTTGAGTTAAGATTGGAGTCTAATAGCACAATTAATGAAATATCAGGGCATGTCTCTCCCATTGTCTGCACTATTTCCAGGACGTTTAATTAAAGTCTGTGCCCTGAGAAGATGCTCACTTATATGACTGTCTCATTTCAGTTGTTAATTGTTTAATAAAAAGTTTCAAGAGACTCTGATAAAAATATTCTCTTTAAAATTGAATTCAGGGGCAACTAGGTGGTACAGTGGTTAGAGCACTGGCCCTGAAGTCAGAAGGACCTGAGTTCAAATCCGGCCTCAGACTAAACACTTGACACTTACTAGCTGGGTGACCCTGGGCAAGTCACTTAACCCCAATTGCCTAAAAAAAAAAAAAAAAAAAAAAACTGAATTCAAATACCAACTCATTCAGCATTCTGAACATGGTTGCTTTCCTTTGTAGCAAAATTTTCTTTCTTTCTTTTTTTCATTTTGAAGATACATCTTTTTAGAAAAAAGTCACCTTCCCACAAAACATTCACTTAACTTGAAGGACTCTGAAGAGTGAAAGGCATACAAAAATTTTGAGTGTCAAAACCATTATGTTATGCTTTGCAGTTTTCTGTCATCATATATGTTAAACTTTTGATAATGATAGCTTACATTTTATCTTAAACTTAGCACCAATCAACAAAATCATTCAAACAAAATGAAATTTCATATATAACCTATAAATTACAAATTACTTACAATTTGTTTAAAATGTTAATATCTTTAATTGTTTAAAACCGTACAAAGACTTTTAGAACATCCTGGACATTGTTGTTCTAATTCTGCTTTCTTTGCTCTGCATCATTTCATTTAAGTCTTCCTGCATTTCTCTGTGATGAAGTTGTGGGGTGTTGGGACCCGAGAATGCCAAGGCAGAGTAGCCTGGTATGAATTACACACTCAAGACTTCTCTTAATCACTTGGCAAAGAGTTTATTGTTACACTTTAGCAAAAAAGTGGGCTAGGGTCCCTTTTGGAAACTTGTGAGAGACTGAAGATGTTGCTGGGGTTTATATGGAAAAGCGGCAGGGGAAAGGAATGCCAGGGATACTAATTAGGCAATCTAAGGGGTCAGGTGTCCTTGGGAGCTATGGATGGGAAGATGTAGGGAGTATTCCAGACGTTGAGGGAGTTGTCAGAGGCATGGACCTTGGGGATCTGGCAGGAGGAAGACAGGGACAAAAATCCTTGGGCCAGGCACCCCTCTGTCAGTTCTGATAAGAGAATGTTTTCTGCAACAAGAGTAAATTTTCTCACAGGACAGGGGCCGACTGAGAAATTGGGAGGCTTCCAGAGATATAACCTTCGGGCTGAGTCCTGAGCACCCTATCATCTGCATCCTTCATATGTGTCCTTTCTTATGGTACAATAATTTTTATTATAATAATGTGCTATAATTTGTTCAACCACTCCTTGATCATCAAACACATGGGTTGCTTCCCGCTTTCTGGAGAACTCATATATGAATAGCATTTATATGATATTACAAAATGTTCTCATCGTAACAGCCCTTAAGATAGGGCAAATATTATTGGCTCCATGTTTTCAGATGAAGAAACTGAAACTCAGGTTAAATGTTGTGCCCAGAGTCAGGTCTTTTGACCTTTCATATTAGGTGGTACAGTGGATAGAGTGCCAGGCCTAGGGTCAGGAAGATCTGAGTTTAAAGTCCAGCCTCAGATACTTACAAGCTAGGGGACACTGGGCAAATCACTTACCCCTGTTTGCCTCAGTTTCCTTATCTGTAAAATGAGCTGGAGAATGAAATGGCAAACCACTCTAGTACCTTTACCAAGAAAACCCCAAATAGTGTCAAAAGAGTTAGACATAACTGAACAACAACCAGTAATCTTATAGTTATGTACACAAGTTCTTGATTTCAATGGAATGGTCCTAAATGGAATTTTTTAAAAATTGTTGCTCTAGACCTTTCATGACATTGGTGAGGAGACTCACCTTAAAAATGCAGATCAGCATCTCTTGTGCAACTGATCTCCTTAATAAAGAGTCACTGGGGTACTGAGGACCAGTGGACTTGTCAGGGTCACAGTCATTAGGTTCCAGAGACAAGACTGGAAGTCAAGTCTTCCTGTCTCTGAGTCTGACTCCCTGACTCGGCCACATTGCTTACCAACGGAAATTAAAAATCACAAATGTGATGAAGATAACAGCCTATCTTTTCTAACAAAGAAAATAATCTGAATATTATTTTCACTCCCAGGTTAAGCATTCAGAGAAGGAAATAGCAAAAGTGGTCTAGGACCAAGACTGGTCTAGGGTGATAGAAATGAGGAAGTGGGATTTTTTTTTTAACAAATTTTTAGATACTGGTTTGAGTTTTCAGATTAAAGTCACAATAAACATTCTAATTTGTCTGCTTAATGTTTACCATTTGTATTAATTAGTCATATTCTAGAACGTACTTTTTCTATTTGATGAGTTCTAAAAGCAACAACTTTTTCAATGACCACGAACTGATACCTACAGAAAGATGTACACATAGTAAAGGAACTGTTACTCTTTGGTAGAAAAGATTAACTGGAATGAGTGAGGAGGCCTAAACTGGTAGCTGAAAGAGACCTTAGGGGTTGTCCCAACTTTTCATTTTATAGATGAAGAAAGAAGAAACTGAGGCTCTCAGGAGGTTAAGTGACCTTCCTAAGGTCACATTAGTAGTGTCAAAGACAGGATTTGCACCCAGATCCTCTGACTCAAGGGCCAGTTCTCTTTCCAGTGTGTCACCCTGCCTCTTATGAAAAATTTTGTGCTAAAAGATTGGATTCATCTCTGCAGTATTTCAGTCCCCCCTTAATAGAATGTTAGGTAAATGAATTCTATCATGTCACCTGAAATTAGTGTTCTGCAAACAAATAAGGCACTCGTACTTTTAAGAATTGTCCTCAGTGCTCACAATTACATCATGTGGCATGAGACATGATAGAAAGCCATTACAAACTTCTAAGGAAAGGAACATTGTCAGTTCTATCTTTGACCACCACTCCTATGTTCATCCTCTCCTCTCTACTCACATAGCCTCTACCCTTAGTTCAGACCCTTATGACCACTTACCCGCTCCATTGCAACAGCCTCTTAGTTGGTCTTTCTGTTTCTAATCTAGCGTTCTACTGCTACTGCCACCACCACCCACTGGTGTGTCTTCTACTTTTCTCAGGTTGAAACCTACCTGTCTTGTATTCACTTCTTCGTTCTGGAAAAAATGACTCTACCCATGTTCTCTAATCTAAAGAAGGGACTCTGATGCTAGGGAATCCAAGAATACATGGGGGGGGGTGGAGTATAGCATCATGATGGACCAATGAGGAAGAACATCTGTGGGCTGGACCAACTTTGTATCCCCTCTTTGATCCCAACTATTTTTGGACTGGTCCAATAGTTGAGTGAACATGTATGAAAAGATAATGTCCTTGGTTCAATTCTACTAAAATATTCACTACACAGAGTGATCCTTGTGTTTGGTATGTAGAACCTACACAATGTTGCCCCCAGGCACCACCCTGCCCTACACCCATGAACGTGTTTATACAGAGGAAATTAGGTGATGCGATCTGGCTGGACCATGCCCTTTTCCCTCAAGGGAAGAAGGGAATCATGTGCAAAGAAATATCTAGAATGACTGATAAATTAATCCATAGGTGCAACCCCTGATACCTACCTCTGTAGGTGTAATTTTACCTACCTCTGTGTTTATCCTTGTAGGATCTACAAATGATAGGTATATTTAAAAGCTCTTGGGGGTCTGCTTACCCTAGATTTGTAAAAATAAGTAAATAATGAACGAATAAATAAATAAGTAACAAAAAAACCCCTATTATCTCCCTTTGTCCTCTTGAGTATAAGAAAATACTTGCTCCAAGCTCCTAGGCCCCCTCTGATTCAGTCTTCAGTTCTGGGGAGAGCTGATTTTTCTGGGTTGAGATAATATACACGGTTTCACTTCTCAAAATCTATATGAAGGCATTAGAGTTAGTGGAAAGTAAGCTGAATTGAGTCAGAACATTTGAGTTTGAAACCTGGCTCTACCCATAAATCTGTTAGAGGACCTTGGGCTATTCAGATAAAATCTCTGGGTTTCATTTTCCTTGTCAGGAAAATGAGGGGGTTGAAATAAGTGACGTCTAAATAAGGCCCCTTCCAGCTCTGAATCTATAATCCTATGAAGAAAATTGAGGATATCATGTCTCCTGGTGTCTGAGAGTGTGTGTGTGTACAAGTATTCTGCCAGCTGTTTGTATGCTATTTATAAACCCATCAATCAGATCCAAAAACAGTTTCTGTCATTTGAGGTCCCAAAGCACATTAGAGCACTAGGTTACAATGAATGAAGATAACATTGACAATTTTTTAAAAATCACCCTAGTTCAAGGTTCATAAAGTACTTCCTTCATAATAATCATGTGGAATAAGTGGTTTATGTATTATCCCCATTTGACAGATGAGAAAACTGAAGCTCTGGGGAATTTTCCCAAGTTGACACATTGATTTCCAGATCTTGGGTATCTAAATTCAACAAGTTTTCCATTACAGGGAATCAAAGAAAGCCTTGAAATGTGTAAGAAATCATCATGAAAGGGTAGCATGCAGACTGAATAGAGGTGTACGAGGAAGACAAGAACAGCTTTGTCTTGGAAGGGGTGGTGGGGAGGAGTGGGAGTGTGCCTATTGTATACATATGAGCCTCTGACCACAAAGGCTGTATTACTTTTAGGCAGTAGCTCCATTCTTTAGCCTCCACTTTTTAAAAAGAAGAGAGTAGCGCACCAAGGTCTCTCCCAGCGTTAACCATTTATGATTCTTCTTTCAGCAATCAGTGAGCAGGTCACTTCTGCCCCTCTGACTGTTCAAATGAATGCCTGCATCTTAGGGTGATCACCTAATGCCCAGCTCTATCACAAATCTTACCAGGAAACCCTTTGTTACTAATGCTGGATTAAAAGTTTTGTGGATTAATTTTTTTTTTCGATTCATGCTCGTGGTGTAAACCTGAGGAGACGGGGAGCTCGTTCCAACCTGTCTGGATCACTTACCTCTCTTTCATCTTTCTGTTTTCAGAGCTTCCCTCCGCCAGCGTTCCAAGTCTCAGCTTTCTAATATAATGCAGCAGCCCCCGTTACCTGCTTTAGATAATATATCTGCTTATGAAGAAGACAACAAGGTCAGATATAAATATGCATGGGGAAAATTGAGGATAAATATAACCCACATCGTTCAGATGCCATTTAAACCTAAGCATATGGAATTATTGGGTGTTTCTACAATAAATTGTTCTAACTCAGAATAATTGGGGGTGAGTTATGCTCAAGTAATAACATGTCAGAATTTTCACTGTTTTTAAGTACTTAACGGTAATGAAAACTAGGTGAATAAAGTATTGTGTAATAGAGGTTTGTAGGGGACATTAATGAATCAATAAGGATTACTTATAATTAGTAAATTAATTACTGATACATAATTGTGATTCTAAAATACTTGAGAATGACAGAAAACGTCCTTTTCTCTTATGGTTTAAAATATCCCCCTGCAGTTATGTTTACAAACATTTGCACTACTTTTCCACATAATTCCCATAATTAGGAAGAAAGGCTTTGCTAAACAAAGGTAAACTTGAGTCTACCAGGCGTGGGGAACCTGCGGCCTCAAGGCCACACGTGGCCCTCTAGGTCCTCAAGTGGGGCCCTTTGACTGAATTCAAACTTCACAGAACAAACCCCCTTAATAAAAGGGAATAAAATATTTGTTCTATAAAGAATAAAATAAATAATAAATAATAATATTATAATAAATTATAAATAAATAAATAATAAATGTAAATAAAATATTTGTTCTGTAAAACTTGGACTCAATCAAAAGGCCACACCCAAGGACCTAGAAGGTCCCGGGTTCCCCACCCCTGGAACGTTGTCCAAATGAAAACACATTCTAAATGAATGAGATCTGAATTAAAGTCATTTACAGAACACTATACTGGAGAGGGCACTGATTTTGGATTCAGGAAGACCTGAGTTCAAATCCTTCCTAGCTCTGTGACCCTGGCCAAATCATTTAATCTCCTAGGACTCTGTTTTCTAATCTGTAAAATAAGGGGTTGGATGCAGTGCCTAAAACCCCTTCCAACTCTGCAACTTTGATTCTGTTTCGTGGTACACTTTCTTTCTTTAAACACACACAATTTTCCAAGTTTTTGGAGAAATTTAAAACAAATGATAAAGCACAAAAGTCATAGCACAAAAAACTAAAGATGCAAGAAAAGAATCTACACGTATGCATAAATGTCTCTCTTTGTAATACAGCAAATACTGGGTTTTATGGACATTGTTTAAGCTTACTTAAGCTTAAGCTTCCTCTAGTATGAGAGCAAAGATTTTCTATAATATTTTATAAAGGCAAGTTAGAAAAGAAACAATAAAATATTATAATTTTATGAACCAACAGAATTCATGACTTTGTGTTTAGTAAGATAACTGTTCATTTAGCATTTTTTCTTTTAACAAAATCTCAGATTCCATTTTGGTTATAGGAATTTGGAATTTGCCTTGAGTAATTGTGAACATTTGTGACCCATTATGAAGTAGGGAGTGAATTATAGTGTGGTTTACAAACAAAAGATGGAGCAGGAGGAAGTATAAAGGTCCTCTTTTATCTTAATGCAGAGTCATTTTACAAATAGAAGATTATTCAACTTCTAGGAAGGCTTGAATATGATTATAGATCTCAGTTTTCTTGTAAAAAAGAAGATGAGTCATAGAAAATGTTTATGAGAACCATATGGTATTACTCATTCTAGATATCATATAACTTTCAGTCCTGGATTCTTCTATAGTCATTATGACACTCCCATTGACAATCACTGAATGACTGCATTTTATCGAGTCTCATTCAAAGAATTATTGAGAGGAGAAAGATATTAACCTCTGACCAAAGTCAAAACACCCATTTTAAAGACAATTCAGTTCCAATTTTTGCCTTTTTAATGGTTTTTCCAAATAACTTTTTAAGCAGTTGGCCCATTCAAAAAGAAAAATAAAATTCTTTATTTTTTAAGTCTATAGAGTTCACAGTAGAACCTCAAGGTATAGTCAAGACCCATGGTCAGACCTGTACTTTAGGAAGATCAGTCTAATAGATGGAATAGAGTAGAGAGAGACTTGAAGCAGGGGGTCAAAACTAGCAGACCATTGGAATAATCCAGGAATGAGGTGGTGACAATGTCAGAGGAGAAGAGGTGTCTATGAAAGATGTTGTGAAAGCAGAAAGGAGAGGACTGTAACTAACTGGATATGTGGAGTGAGAGACTGAAAAATCAAGGATACCACCTAGGCTGTGAACATAATAGTACCTTTTGACACTAATAGGGAAGTTAGGAAGAATAAGATCAATTGCATTATATTTGTCCATGGCAAATAAGGTCCTTATCCATTTGTATGTAGAAATATCTAGATCTTTAAAATGAAATGAGAATTTGTTTCTAGAAAAAAAGAGATATAGTCAAGACCACCTGACTATCAACCATGGGGATAGATGCCCTTCTAGTCTACTGAAGGCCACCGATGCTAAAGGAAAAAAAAATTTAAAAGCATATTAGTAAAAAGAAACTGAGTTTAGTTATTTTAGATTCTTTAGGTTTTTTTTTTTTAGAAAGATAGAAATTTAAGGCATTCCATTCATTTACATTCTTAAATAGGAACATGGAATATAAATCATTGTTAAGTGTGTACAACAATAGTAAAAATGATTCAGTTCTATGTTATGATTAGAGGTGGAGGACTAGAGGGAGATAGCAGATGGCAAAGCAAAACAATGCCAATTAGAATAATGTACAATGGTGACAGACATAGTACCTGTGAAACCTGAAAAGTTGATGAATTGGGCTTTGGTGATATCCAATCAGTGTGATACAACTTTTACTAAAAGTCAAAGGAATAGCCCACAATGTGGGATGGGATGGGAGTAGGGGATAAAGCTGCTGGCTGATTCTGCTTGAAGCTGTCCTGATGATCAGCTTAACATGGAATAGAGTGGAACGAGTGACCCTGTATTGTGTTCTGGTGCCACAAGAAGACAAGACGCATCAGAACATATCGGAACATACCAATATCCTATCTATTGGAAATGTTTTAGTGTAGATAGCAGTGACCTTTGACTAAAACAAGCAAACCATAAGTGCACATAGAATGGACTAGAGATACAAATGCTTTCATTATTCTGTTATTCAGTTATTTCAGTTATGTCAGACTCTTCATGACTCCATTTGGGGTTTTCTCAGCAAAGACACTGGAGTGGTTTGCCATTTCCTTCTCCAACTCATTTTACAGAGGAGCAAACTGAGGTAAATAGGGTTAAACGAGATGCCCCAGGTCACACAACTAGTAAATGTCTGAGGCCAAATTTCAATTTATGAAGATGAGTGTTCTTGTTTCTAAGCCCAGTGCTCTACCTACTGTACCACATAGTTGTCCCTATTCTCTAATACTATGTTGAAAAAATTACAAACAGATCTTCCCTGTTATGTTTGTTTGTTTTTTACAACAGCTCCAGATCACAGCAATACATTAAAGACAAATTAGGGCAATTGCAAGAAACAACTTCTTCCCTGAATCCAGGTTAGATGAAATGAGAACTGAAATTGAGTTACTATTAAAATCAGAGGAGAGAAAGTTGAAGAATCTCAGTTCATCAAAAATTTCTACTTAACATAATCTCCGGAAATTCTATTTAATATTGAAACAAGCAACAAAAATAATATCGACGTCTCAAATTACAGCGCAGAGGAAATAAGAACACAAAGTTTTGAAAAGCTCCTTTGGGATTTGATAACATGAATCCAAGTAGTAGGTCAACTATACCAAACCAGACTAATTCAGAAAAGCTGGTATTTGCTATAGCTATGATGAATTCTCATGGATGCATGTAGGAGAATACATTCTCTCATACTAACTGAAAGGAAGTGTAGCATCTCTTTGGAGCCACTTATCAATTTGCACTTAAGTTGTTAGACCAAGTCCCACCCTAAGAAGGTGGTTGTTATGATTCTCTCAATGTTCTCAGGGTAACCCTGAGGGGCCAAGTCTTTCATGAATCCCATAGTATGATTCCTATGGATAATCAGTTAATACCCTCAATAAGCTTTTAACAAAAGATATTTACTAAATAGATATCGTAAAAAAAAAAAAAGAAAAAAACAACAAGTGGTACAAAACATTCTTCTCAAAGCTGAGGTATACTTTTCTACTGCATGCACAAAGTCCCTAGGGAGAATGGGTTCAAATTTAAAGTATAAAGATAGTGAGGCACAAATGTAGGGCATATTGCGAGGGAAGGTACCTTGCAAGGCAATGAGAGTTCTTTTCTCCCTTTGTGGAATGCTCATTAAGTTTTCCTCAGGTGTAGGTCTCTGTTAGGCTCTGAGATTGGTGCTTTTCTAGAGTTCATAGCCAGCATTCTCTCCACCACAGAGAGGTCACATTCCCTGAAATTGTTTCTTTGCTCTGGTGGGTGTCCTCTTGTATCTATCTGCGTTCATGTTTGTCCGTTTTTGTCCTTGTTATTTCTCTCTCTGCTCCCACTTGGATGTATTTTCTCTTACCAGTCCTTTCAGGTGATGTCAATGGGAGACAAGGGGAGAGAAAGGCTAGATAGCTCATAAGAAGTCCAATACAACAAAAACACAACTTGGATCAAACATAAAACAGAAAGTTTGTGTACCATTAATATAATGAACAACTACATAAAAGGATGTGATTGAAGCTCTAGGTTCTCTAAAAACTTGAAAATATTGGGTTTGGAGGAGATCTGTAACTATTGGCTTGCATGTTTCACAGTGATACATGAATTGCTAGAAAGAACTTTACAAGCTTACTCTCAGATAAAAACCTGATTCCACTTTTCTTAACAGAAGGCATCACACATATTCTGATAAAAGATAAGAAACACATCTAGTACTAAAAGATGAGAATATCACTGACCAATTATATGTGTTGTACTTTATTCAAGAAATTCACAGATTGAGTTACTAAAAGCCAATAAAATCCTTAACAGAAAAATAACATTGGTTGAAGAACAAAAAGGATGTGCTTAAAAGTCCTAGGGACTTAAAAAGAAATTTATTATTGATTAAGTAATTACTGATGAAGCCACTCAAAAGTGCTATAACACTTATATTGTTTTTATTGATTATCACAAATGCACGCACTCATAACAGACCCAAGGATAATGAGACTAGAATACATAATGTCCACATGGAATGGTTTTCTCTATTTGATACATGCCACGAACGCAATAATGTCAAGAACAATTGATATAAATATGACGTCTTACAGAGAGATATTTTAAGCCCCTTATATTCCACCTAGTCTGAAACCCATCATCATTGCTCCCAAATATAATTGAGAATGGCTTCAAAGTTTAAAAAGGGACTAATACCAAAATATTTTTATTGATAACTTGATGTACATGGATAAAAGTTATATAGATTCATAAGACAATTTAAAAACACACATATTAAGTGCTTCTGTCTCACACAATCTTTCTGCAATGATATCGAAATGTCATTTGGGCTTGATAAGTGTAAAATTCTTAATGAATACCAAGGGAAAGTAGAGGCTAAAGACTTTGAGTTTGAAAAGAGATCATATTGAACCAACAAATGCAGGCAATCCTTCCATATGCCTTGGTCTCTGCTTGGCAATATACAACACACGTAGAACTATCAAAGAGAACTCTGAAACTGTATATGTCAAGAGACTTATTAGCATCCTAAACTCAAAGCTCAATGGGAAGAGCAAATTTAGTTCAATTAACTCCCATGCGATACCAAGCTGAACTTATAATGGAGCTATAAAATAATTTATACATAACAAATTTGGAAAGTACCCTAACCAAAAATTAGAACAAACAAACAAAACGGAGATCTATGTAAGGTTTGACACTTCCTCTCTCAAAAGGAGAATGAGGATTGATAGACACTATCAGAGAAAGTAGTAAGTGGTAAAAATTTACCGAAATGTTTTTAGAACAATCAGGCATCACTCTGCTAAGTAATAGTAAAGGCTGACAATATATACCTTCAGAATAATAAAGGCTGGCAGTATTGGAATTATCAAAAATGGTGGATTTCTAGAAAGAGTCTGTGAAAGGACTCATTGAGTGGAATTAAAAGACAGTCCATGGGCAGAACTCAACCAATAATATATAGTTAAAAAGTGTTGAACTAATGGTTATCATGCAGATTTATTTACAGAAAAAGAAGGGTTGATGATGGGAGTCAAAGACCAAGAAATCAATCCAAGAAATTACAGGTGTATTATTATCCTTAGACATTTAGAAATATTGATCAAGGCAAATTATGAAAGGAAATGGTAGAAATTGTATAATAACTGGTGCAATTGGAATTTTCTTCACCAAGCATATGGGTAACTCCTAAAGAGTATAGATAAAGCAGGAGACCTTTGTGGGCTGGAACAAGTAACAACTTGTGTAGGAAGAGCCTATATCTGGTCTCTAGAGCTTAGCATGGAGACTAGGAAAGGAATTACATTTTCACCTGATCCTCAAAAATGGAGATAAAAGGAAAAAAATTAGATTTAATCAGACTGACTGTGATAATAACATTCCTAAGAAACTCTGATTATGATGGAATTTTCACCTCAGTCTATGGGTAACTTTTTTCTCTCTTACTATTATTTCAGGCTATAAGAGTCCAGAGATCAGATGAACTTCCTTTGTGTCATTCCTCAAAACATACCCTATACATCATTTCATTTTCTTCATTGTTCTCTTGTGTATCTCAAATGAAATTCAACAAAATTTCTAATATGGGGGGGTTAATTTTCTACCATTTTAAAAATTATTAGCTAGTTCTTTGTTTTTCCTCCTTTTTTAGTTCAAGTTTTGGGTTAATTTCCTTTTCAGTTGTACTTGCATCTAAGGGGATGAAAAAAGGAGGGGAAAAGGATATGATACTTTGATGAATGTGATCCCTTTGGTACTCCCTCCAGCAGTATGGATCATAACCCTGCCTTATGTTCTCATTGGGTCTTACTCTTGTCCATCTCTTTCTGCAATACAAGATCCATCCAACATGCTGGATATCTTTCTGTTTCTTTTTACTATCTTGAGGTTACAAATTTATGATTTAGCTGTCCATCTCTTTTCTTCTTGCACGACAAGCTCACCAGCTCATATATTTACTTGATGAAGACTTTTACACACCATTTCTAGGTGCTAAAAAGGACATTATACAAAATATTTACATTGATTCTTTCTAATATCTCTAGGGGTATGGGTCAGAGCAGTTTGATGAAATAGTCTTTTGGGTTATCTGTGGATTTAGCCATTCTTGATTGTAATGAGAGGAGGGAGTCAATTGTGTATGTGTGTGTGTGTGTGTGTGTGTGTGCGTGTGTGTGTACGTACCATGGAGCCCTTTGGCAGTTGAGTGAAGCTTATGGACCCTTCATTTGAAATAAACACATGAAATAAAATACATAGGATTGCAAAGGAAACCAAGTATATTAAAAGTAGCTATCAAAATATTTTTAAAAATGAGTTCTCAGATCACAAGACCACAACCTCTGATCTTGCAAGATGGTGAATGTCTATAATTCTGATAATGGGAGATTGCAGTTGGTAGATTTCTTGAGCTCAGGGATTCTGAGATGCAGTAGGGCTAAAGCTGATCCTGTGTCCATACTGAGTCCAGCATCAATATGGTGAGTCCCTGAGAGACGGAGGCAACCAGGCTGACTAAAGAAGGGTGAACCACATTAGGTCAGAAATGGAGCAGTTCAAAACATCCATGCTTATCAGTAGGGGAATCAGACCCATTAGTAGACATTGCACTTTCAGGCTATGTGAGATAGAGAGGTCCAATCTCAAAAAATAAATAAATAAATAAATAAAAAAGAAATTCTGGTCTACAGACATGTTCAGTATTATGAGACTATCAATTCCTAGTACTCCAAGGAAATTCCCATCATGTTAGGCTAGTAGGTGGTGGATCCAGAATAGTACTTTCAGAGATTGATGACATCCTGGCTAACGTCACTAAGGATAAGAATTCTGCCAATTCCCGCCCACCCCCCAAAATTGCTGGTTATTGTGTGATCCAGTTGGCAAGTATCAGACATTCCTTTGGAATAGTACAATAATGGACGAAATTAAACATGGTAGATAATTCTGAGATTGACTAGTTGGACAAGCAGAAAGCTTAAGTAAGAAAATGAACAGCAAGAGAATACAAAAGGTGAGGGAAAATTTTAAAAATGAGATAACATGAGTGGATGCAATAGCAAATGATACCACTAACCTAAATTGTCTTCCTTTGTTACACTTAAACTGTGGGTCAAATTAAGTGAACTAGTTTTCTATTTGCTGATATTTGTTTTTGACTTAGTAAATGAGAGGGTCAAGTATAAAATATTTGAAAATTCTTCCCTATTTACATCTGGCATATTTATGAAATAGAATTCACTGGAGTTATTTGTCTATGAAAGAAAGAACACTGATCAATAGTTTATAGTTCATGTAGTATAGGCAAAAGATAAATATTTTAAAATATTTCATTAAATTTATAGATAAATTAACATGCTGTCTGTATTTTTATATTACATGTAATTGATGAAAGATCCAGTGGTAATATAATATTTGTAAGGTGCTTAGCACAGTACCTGGTACATAGTAGGTGCTTTATAAATGCTTATTCCTCTCCTCACTTTTCCAGGAATAACAATGAGTAAAGTCATGATTCAACAGTGATTGAATGGGGTTTTATAGATACTATTTCTACTATGAAGGAAAAATTTATAACTCTAATATCCAATATCTGATGAAAGGCATCAGTATATTAAAGTAATGGATAAATCCTAGACCTAGTTAAGAAATATAAGATGTGGAAATTCAAATATACTATTCTTTAATTATGAGTATTAGTGAGTTAAATGAAAACATCTTTTCCTTAAAACATAGCTAAGTATTCATCTTTCCTTTAGAAGTATAAGCAGACTCATTTCTCAAAAATATAGAGAACTTAGTTAAATTTATAAGAATACAAGTCATTTTCCAATTGATAAATGGTCAAAGGATGTGAACAGGCAGTTTTCAGATGAAGAAATCAAAGCTATCTCTAATTATATGAAAAAAAATGCTCTAAGTCACTACAAATTAAAACAACTCTGAGGTACCACCTCACATCTATCAAATTGGATAGTATGACAGAAAAGGAAAATAAGTATTGGAGAAGATGTGGGAAAATTGGGACACTAATGCACTGTTGGTGAAGTTGTGGTCCAACCATTCTGGAGAGCAATTTGGAGAGCAAACTGTGCATATCCTTTGACCCAGCAATAGCACTACCAGGTCTGTATCCCAAAGAGATCTTTAAAAAGGGAAAAGGACCTATGTGAACAAAAATATTTATAGCCACTCTTTTTGTGGTAGCAAAGAATTGGAAATTGAGGGAATGCCCATCAATTAGTGAATGAATGAACAAGTTATGGTATATGAATGTAATGGGATACTATTGTGCTATAAGAAATGACCGACAGGTGGATTTCAGAAAAGCCTGGAAAGACTTACCTGAACCAATGTAAAATGAAGTGAACAGAACCAGGAGAACATTGTATACAGTAAAAGAAACATTGTACAATGATCAGCTGTAAATGACTTAGCTATTCTCAGCAATAAAATGATCCAAGACAATCTGAAAAGACTCATGATGAAAAATGATATCCACAACCAGAGAAAGAACTGATGCAATCTGAACGTAGATCAAAGCATACTATTTTCATTTTCTTTATTTTTTTTCGTGATTTTTTCCTCTTGGTCTGTTTCTTCTTTCACAACATGACTAATATGTAAATATGTTTTACATGATTGTATATATATATGTGTATATATATATACACATATACATATATATACATATATAGAGAGAGATTTAAACCTACATCAAATTACTTACTGTTTTAGAGAGAGAGGGAGAAAATTTGAAACTCAAAATTTTTTAAAGGAATATTAAAAATTGTTTTTACATGTAATTAGAAAAATAAAATTCTATTTTGAAAAAGAAGTATAAGCACAACCATGTTTAATAAACTTAGTAATCATTTCTGCTTGTTACAGGTCTTAGCCAACAATAACTCCTAAGTATATGTAGCCTATGACATTTGCAAGTGCCCACCTGATTTAATAATGACTATAACCTTTTCCCGTCTTAAGGACCAACCTTCTGAAGAAAAAGTTGAACCTGCACCAGTTATGAGGATTTTGAAGTACAACATTCCAGAATGGCCTTACATGCTGGCAGGTTCCTTCGGAGCAGCTCTGAATGGTGCAGTCAATCCCCTCTATGCTCTTTTATTCAGCCAGATTGTTGGGGTAAGACATTATGCATTTTTATACTGCCCTCCAGTCTCTTTGTTTCTGTATCATTAGAAGCACTTTTCCTCTACCAGCAAAAAAAAGCCTCAGGAAATTGCTAGCTGTGCCTTCTTGCTTGCTGGTTGTGAGCTATATATTTTTTTCTTAACAAGGAGAATATTTTTCCTCACTGAGAATATAAAAAGGCAAAGCAGAGCTCTCTCATTTGGGCTTGCATTACATTCATAGAATCAAAAGGTCTGTATAAAAGATATCAGGAAAGCAATTTAAATAGTGGCAAAAGACAATTTGCCTACAAAGCAATCAGACCAGAAAATAGGGCAGACAGTCTAGAGAGTACAATGTCATTAGTATCCAATGGAGGCAATTTTCTTCCTTGTAGAATGGTAGAAGTGCAAAATATAACTTGGTATTCACATTTTGAATAATTTTTGTGCCTACAGCTAGCACTCAGGTCTAACCTGAATACACGCTGGCGATAAAGGGGAAGTGTGATAATGAGGGCTAGAACTGAGAGATCCTGGATAAATGAAATACAAAAATAATTCCTAGTTTTCATTTAGCCAATTGTTTCCATCTTTTCTTCCATCAAACTTTTACCCTTGCTCTCTCTGCTAGAATTACCAATGAAGTAAGTGCAACATGGTTAAAAGAAGGAAGATGGGTTATCCTGGATGTTTGTACACTCTGCTAATTCAGTCATCAAGATGTCAGCCTTGGTTTTTATTAATTTGTTTAGCACTTTTATTAACCTGCCTCTGTCCCTTCCAAAACACCCCTTTACTCCACTGTGCAGATTTTTAAAAAAAGAAGAAAGGAAGGAAGGAAGAAAAGAAAGAAAAATAAATCTCTAACTATGTAGCTACAAATTTCTACATTAGACATGTTTTAAAAAAAAAAAGGTTACTTTCTGCACTTTAGAATCATCACTTGTCAGAAGGTGGATGGCATGCTTGGCCTCATGGTTGATCATTGTGTTGATCAGCATATTATAGTCTTGGAAAGTTTTCTGCTATAATGCTGTTATCACTGTGTAAATTTTCTCCTACTTCTGTTCACTTTGCTTTGCCTTAGTTCATAGAGACCTTTCCAATTTCTTTTGAAATTGTCCTTCTTTTCTTATGACATATTCATATGCCACAATTTGTTCAACCATTTCCATTCCCAAAAAAGGAGGATTTGTCCTTATTTCACAATTCTTGGCTACCTCAAAAAGAACTACTATAAGCATTTGTGTACATGTAAATCCTATCCCTCTTTCTTTTATTTCTTTGGGGGGCATATGCTCCTTTTAAAAAATTTAGTCTTCCCACTATATTGGTCACTTATTCATACACTGGGAAGCATTAAGAAAAGCTACTATAAATATTTGTGTACATGTAAATCCTATCCCTCTTTTATTTCTTTGGGAGGCCATATGCCCTCATCTTTTAAAGAATTTAGTCTTCTCATTACATTGGTTACTTATTCATACACTGAGAAGCATTATTTACAACTAGCAGAATAGCATAATTGGAATCCTCAGGGAAAGAGAGGCTTTAATTTGATTCTCTGGTCAACTGAGGGTTTAGAACCCTTTAATTTCCACAGTACTTTTTGTTAAATATCTTTCTAAAATGAGACCTTTCTAAAAAGTCTCCTTTATCATCTTAGGAAGATGGTACAGGGAATATAACTGAATCTTTCTCTGGTGCTTCAGGATCTTTGCTGAGTCTCTGAAAATCAGTCTTCATTGGACAATATTATCTTGGGAATTCTTCACCTTTTTAATGTCATAGGCCTCTTTAATAGTCTGGTGAAGCCTATAAGTCCCTTCTCAGAAGAATACTTTAAATGTGTAAAATATAGTACATAGGATCGCAAAGGAAACTAATTATATTGAAATCTAGTTATTCAAAAAAAGTTTTTTTAAGTAAAGAACACCTGATATAGAATCAGTGGCAGGTGGGATAGGAGGTTCATCTGAATCTTTATTCTCTCAAGGACATTTTCTAAAAAGAGAGCAGAGTTCAAAATTTATATTTGTATTATTTATATATACATCATATATACATATATACACATTTATATTATTGCTTTAGAATTTAAAAAAATACTTTTCTTGTAACAACCCTGAGAGACAAATAGTACATGTTATACTCCTCATTTTAAGGACGGTTAGGTGATGCAGTGAAAAAAGCACAGGACCTGGAGTCAGCAAGAACTGAGTTCACATCTGGTTTCAGATACTTACTGTGTGACCTTGGATAAGTCACTTAACTCTATTTGCCTCAGTTTCTCATCTGTAAAACAAGTTAGAGAAGGAAATGGCAAACCACTCCAGTGTCTTTGCCAAGAAAATCCTAAATGAGGTCACAAAGAGTCAGACATGATTGAACAACAACAACATTCTACCCATTTTACAGATGAGAAAATTTAGAGTCAGAGACATTGTTGTTTACCCAGTCATGCAATACAATAATTACAATTGAAATTAATGTAGCACTTCAGGTTTTTCAAATAATTTTTTCTGTTATCTGTACAACACAGCCATTTACTACCTATGGGCTTGAACCCATATGGTCTCAACAGAATGGAATCATTAATGTCAAAAGTGTTCCTATGATGCATAGATTAACTCATCTGAGAATCATAATAATGCTGTGACATAGACACAAGTATTATTGTATCTATTTTATAGATGAGGATACTGAGGCTCTGAGAAGTTAAGTTACTTGCGTATGGTCACATCACCAGTAAATGACACAGGTAGGATTAGAACCTAGATCTTTCTTGCTTGAAGTTCAATGCTTTATGCCTGTTTGTCTCTCCATAGATAAGAAGTTTTAGAGCTGAGACTTAGACTCATATTTTGACTCCACTTCCAGTATTCTTTACCCTGTACCAAAACCCAGTTTTTGATGGCTCTGCTTAGCTGAGTTCTCACCGTGCAGTATGATGAAAAAAGATGAATCATAAACTTTTAGAGCTAGAAGGAAACTTCAAATTCATCTAGTCCAATCCTCTTATTTTACAGATGAATAAACAGAGATCCAAAGGGTATAAAATACCTTAGCTAAGGTTGAATGATGATGATGATAATGGTGATGGAGAAAACAATGATGACAATTATGATGATAAGAAGAATAACCAGTATAGGAACCCTGATTATCTAACTCCAAATCCAGTGCTTTTTTTCACTAACCTACACACTGGGTTGGGAATTCTAGTCCCAGTACTACCATTCCCTAATGGCATCACTTTGGGCAAACCGCTTCATCTCTCTCTGAGCCTCATCGTTTTCATCTATACAAGGAGTAGGTTGGCGTTTTGTTGTTTCAATCACGTCCTACTCTTTGTGATCCCATTTGGTGGTTTCTTGGTAAAGATACTGGAGTGGGATGCCCCTTCCTTCTCCAGCTCATTTTACAGATGAGGAAACTGAGGCAAACAGGGTTAAATGACTTGTCCAGGCTCACACAGCTACTATGTGTTTAAGGCCGAATTTGAACTCAGAAGATGAGTCTTCCTGACTCCAGGCCTGGCATGCTATCTAGTTGCCTTAGAAGACTTTTTCTATCATTAGTATTCAGTGATTTCCCCTGTCATCTGCCCAAGGTTAGGGAATCTGCATGGCGGAACTAGTGCCTCAGCTTGCAGCCACTGGCCATAGGCCTGCTTGAGCACACTGCCTCCTGGTGGTAGCAGACTCGGCCATCTCAGAGTTTGGTGGAACGATCGATCAGATAGAACAGAGGAGAAGGTGCAGCTTTTTACGCAGTCTGAGACTGTGGCATTTTTCCTTTAGTGCCAGAAGAGCAGGGCAAGCAACCAGCTAGTAGAAAGAAAGAACCCAGCCTCTTCGCTGGTCATGGTCCAGTAAGGCTGCATCAGCCAAGAATCTGGTGCTCCAGCAACCTCTATTGTCTTCCCTCTTTGCTAAAGATGATTGTTTCTGGTTGTCCTAACAGGGCTAATTAGCATGTGCATTTCAATAACTGCATGTTGTTTTCATACTCGAGGTCTAATTTTCCCATCCAGAAAATAGCCAATTTATAAGTGAGCTACTTTCATCCTAGTTAACTAATGCATGCAGGACACGTGTTTGTTGCGCTGATACCGCAGTGTGCTTTGAAAACCCAGCCAAGCCTTGGGAGCTATTCAGAGCTGGGTTCCTAATCCAGATAAAGTCCTAGCTCAGTGTAAAGCATCGTTTGTCAAGTGACTGACTCTCTTTCCCTGGATCTCATTTGGCTGGCTAGAAAATTGGCCAAAATTCCCCCAAAGCAGATGTTACAGCTTCAGTTCTACATCCCCAGCTATCTAAGTGACCATTCTGTAGTAGAGATGCCTGCCCAGAGGCTCAGCAATTAAAGATAGGGTGAGCTGGAGAGAGTCCTCAGGACTCTCTCCAAGGATGATAGCATGGCAAAACCGTTAGTGACAGGAGGTGCCTGCATTTGTTTTCATAAAAGGCATTTTCCTTGGACTTGAAAACATTATCACACAGTGGACAATCAATGTGGATTTTAGATGAGTATTCACCAAGTGTCATTACAATGGATCTTGCCAAGTTTGGCTCTTCTCCACTGTACACCTCTGTGAAGCTGGGTAAGGCTAAAAGGCAGAGACAGGACACAAAGGGAAATTACCAGATCTCTCTGTCTAAAATAACAGGGTCTTCTTTCTTGAACTGTGGCCAGTAATGAGTTGTGTGTCCTTCCTTCGGCAAATCATCAAACCTCTCATTTGTAAAATGAGTCAGTGGAACTAGATGAGCTCTGAGGTCCCTCCCAACTCTAATATCCTATAATTCTAGGATTCTAATAGCTGGATCATGACTCTGATGAGTTACTATTTCATTTGGATAATATTGGCATACAAGGGGACTAAAAGAGGATTTCTTAAGATCCAAGCAAAACATATTTGTTTTTTCCCCTCATGAAACTCTTTCCCACTAAACAATGGAATCATGTTACATCAAAATGGGAGAAAGTTACTATGATCTGTTCTGAGATCATTCCACATGTACTCTTCACAAGAGGAAAGTCATAGGATCTTAGGAGTGCCAAATTCTATCTCATTCTACTAATCAGTAATAAAAGTAAAACTTTTCACTTAGACTCCACTAATTTGGAATTTGTAATCATTTGGTCAGGCACTATGCTAAAAGGTTATTTATACATGATTTAAATATCCAGATACCTCCATACTGATATAACTAAGACATAGACCCTCGGTTGTAGTTTATAGTTTATTAGGATGAGATATACAGTTATGACATAAGAGAATTAAAGAGTTGCAAAACAAAATGTAAGTGCTTAATAAACACTTGTTGACTTGACAAAATGTCATGTGAGCCTAGAGGAGGAAGGTTTCATGAAGGAGGTATCATTTTAGTTGGGTTTTAAAGACAGGCATAAGGCCTGGACCTCTGATTTCACTAGCATAGAGAACTGCCCCATGGGAAATCTCGTGGTACCAATGCAGATTGGGCAGTTCTCTGCAATTCCTTTGTCTTAAAGAGCTGCCTAGAGCACTGAGAAAGATGTATTGACTTGCCCAGGGTCACACAGTCTTTTATTGTCAGAGACTAGACTTGAAGTCTTCATGGCTTGTGGCTTAAAGTTTGTCTTTAAAGAATTGGCAGCGGTGGATAAAGTACCGGCCCTGGAGTCAGGAAGACCTGAGTTCAAATGCAGCCTCAGATCTTGACACTTACTAGCTGTGTGATCCTGGGCAAGTCACTGAACCCCATTGCCTAGCCAGAAAAAAAAAAAGAATTGGCAGGAATTTGGAGGGAGTAGAAAGTAGGAGATACATGGGGGAAAAGGCATTTTGAGAAGACATTGGGACAGGAGGCAGTTAGGGGACACTGTAATCCATTTCAAGTGACTAGAGTGCTGCATACAGGAAGACCTGAGTTATGTGATCCTGGGCCAGTCATTTAACCTCTGTCTGCCTCAGTTTCCTCATCTGTAAAATGGGGATAACAATAGCACATACTTCCCAGAGTTGTAGTGAGGATAAAATGTTAAGTACATTACAATCTTAAAGTGCCACAAAAATGGTAGCTATCAGGAGGGGGACAGAATGTCATCAGGTTTGGCAGGACCATAGAATGTGAGAAGGGCAGTTGGCATGAGATTGTTGAGATCCTTGAATGTCAGGCAAAGGGGACTGAATTGAACAAAATAGAACACAGAGAATGCCAGAAGATTTGCAGAGCCAGGGTCTGGTGTGACAAAATCTAGGCAAAGGAAAACTTATTCTGGCTGTATTATAAAGTATGGATTGTGTTAAGGACACAGGCGCTCTGCAGTCCTCCACAATCACTATCCTCTACTTCAAGTCCTCTGAGCATACTGAGCTCCAAACGGACTCATCCAGGACTCAATGTGCCAATCAAACACTGAGCATTTGAAATCCTAGCATCATGGTCCATAAACAGCTGACTCACTCAGTGGGGAATCAGCACTGAAACTAAATGGGTACTTATACTTGCTCTGACAATTCGCCATTTACACTCCCTTCCTTCCAGAATCCCCAACCAGGGATGGGCTTCACAAACTGTCAGGATCCACACAGGCTGCTCCCACTTAACACATTTACAGGAACATAATACAAGATCCTAGTCAGGATAACCACTATCCGAGATGCCCACCCACCAGGTCCTGTTCCTATGCACTTTCTTCTTGGCCTGAAAAATACCGTTCACACATTGTCCCTCATCATTCCATTCTGACTCTTCCAAGCTCACACAGTACTGGACTTGTCATTAGGGAGAGCAAAGTTCAAATCCTGCCTTAGACATACTTATTAGCTACCACCTTGAGCAAGTTATTTAACATCTCAGCCTCAGTCTTATCTGTAAAATAGAGTTAATAAGAGCATCTACCTCACATGGTTGTTGCAAGGGTCAAATGAAATTGCATATATAAAGTGCTTTGCAAACTCTTAAAATACTACGACAGTATGAGTGGTCATTATTCATTAGCAGCAACCACTTGCCAGGCCCATCCCACTGCTTCCTACAACCAAGGGCCATGGATCCATACCAGCTGCTGCTTTGTAGCCTGCAAGAGCAATGACTTCCCTGTCATAGGCAGCTGTAGAATCTTCTCCCATTTCTGCTGACCATTTCACAGTGAAGAAGATTGGAGACAGGACAGAGCAGAGCTGGAAAGATCTGGTAAAAGGCTTCTTTTCCATAGTTTTTACAGACAGTGATGAAGTCTGTATTAGGATAGTGACAGGGGGAATGAAAAGGAGTTGGGTGACTGGGTGGCAAGAATTGGTAACTAGTTGAAAATGAGTTGGGGGAAAGAGATTAGTCAAAGACAATACTGAGATTACAAACATAGGTAATTGAGTCAACACCATGGACAGAAATAATTAAATCAGAGAAGCATGTTTATGGAGAAAAAGAATAAAACTTGATTTTGGAACGTGGGAGTTTGAGATGATGGCAGGACATCCTGGTAGAGATTTCTTATAGGTAGCTGGAGATGCACCTGGATTTTAGAAAAGCAATTAGAAGGGGCAGCTAGGTGGCACAATGGATAGGGATCTGGCCTTGGAGTCAGGAGGACCTGAGTTCAAATCTGATCTCAGACCAGATCCTTGACACTAGCTGTGTGACCCTAGGCAAGTCATTTAACCCCAATTGCCTCACTAGGAAAAAAAAAGCAATCAGATCTAAACATCTAGATTTTTGTGAAGCAACTGCATACAAGGAGAGAGTATAGAGAAAAAAGGAGTTAAAAACAGACCCTTGGGAAACCACCCCAAGGGTCAGGCAAAGGATATTTTATTTTACTAAAGCAAATGGTTTGCTAAGTTATTTTAACACTGTAATAAATTTTGAGAGGTTTAAATTATTTAAGGAAATAAAATGCTTTCAGGTACTTAAAATCCATCATAGAAATGATTGATAAGCTAGTTAATTGAATTACTTCAGGAATCCATGATCTCATTGGCCAAAGTAGATTGCAACCCATTTTTAAGTAAGGACATGTCTTAAAACGTTGCCTGAGGCTCAGAGAGATTATAGTGACTAGAGTAGGGTCATAACTTAATAAGTGATAAAGACAAGATTTGAATCTAGATCCAAATTTAGCATTCTACTCTATTGCTAGTTGCAATAATTTTAATCTGGATTTAAAGTGGATCACACTGGGCCACTATTGAGTAACATTTTGTTATTCTGGTTTTAGTGGCAATACTCAATAATGAAACTGTATTTCTTTTTTTAAAAGTCTATTAATTTAAACTTTTCATTCATTCAAAGTTACCTTTATGCCAAAAAAGTCAATGGGATTTTTCCATACATGAAATCCATTTCATTGAATGCCAATGTGTCTCAGTAAAAACCAATGATGGCAGGTCTTTGGATGTTTGTATCACAGTGGTATGTCTTAGTTTTCCCTATTCCATAAGATATTTGAGTTCATATCCATCATTAAAATTATTCCCTCCTGAAACTGAGCTCATATGACTCACTACCAAACTCCATTATATACTGGAAAATAGCTGGAACCTAAGGTGAATGAATTAGGGTTGGTAGGACTTGGCCTGTGCCATGACCTATAGACTTTCCATTGAGAAAAATTAAAAAAAAATTTTGTTAAGTAGTTACTATCTGCCAGACACTGTGCTAAGTATTGGGGAGTCAGATACAAAAAAGTAAGAAAGTCTCTGCCCGCAGGGAATTTACATTTTAATGGGAAGATAACATATAATGGAGAGTGGTGACCTAGAAGGGATGTTTTGGTCTGGGAAGTCACAGAAGTGGTAAATGGAATCATAGGGCAATTGATTGAATCTAGTTGATTGACCATTGTTCCCTGAGCTAGACCAAGGAGGCATGGCTGAAATAGGTTGGTGAAGCAGCAACACTGTGGGTCTGGATGAGATATATATATATATGTATATATGGTGGATTTGCTCTGGCATTGGTTGCTACCAATCAGAAGCCCAGAGTCAGGGGTGGGGAAAAGGCATAAAGCTCATGTGGAGGGTAGAGGTGGCTTTTAGGTGATAAGCAACTTTATTTGCCAATTAATTGTACTTTAAATTAGTCCTTCGGGGACAGGGAAGGAAATAAGGAAGGAAATAAATCAGAAGACCAACTCTGAGGGATGCACCAAAAGGAAAGAATTGAACACTGTAGTAGGCAATGAAGAGGGATGAGGAAATGTGTGGATTTGGACTCCAGCTTGCAGTTTAGAGGCCAGACACCACTTCCCATAGTGCTGTTCTCTTCCTAGATACCACTGTAAAGAGGAGCATTTGATTTTGGAACAAAATGCCCAATTTTACATAAACATAATATTCATTCATTCCACACATATTTCAGTTCCTGCACTGTGTAAATCACTGGCCAGTTCCAGTTAGGCAATCCTTCTTTCCTTCCTTCCTTCCTTCCTTCCTTCTTCCCTCCCTCCCTCCGCATGGGGAATCATACACTTACATGTGGGTGCTCTGCCAAAAGGAATATTAATTTCTTGAAATAGAGCTCTGGAAAAACCAGGCTTTGATAGCCCATTGGGATTCAAATGGAACTATTGGCTATGCCTTAAACCCAAATCTCACTGATTGGCCAATGATAGGTCCCAACCCAAACCTCTGTTGGTCATTGTTTGGGTTTTGTTGGCTCCAGAGTGAATGTACACAGCAATTGTTTCTGTTCTGGCCGGAAACCCTGAGGGTCTTCCCCTCCCAGACTGTTTTTTTTTTTTTTTAGTAGGTAAAAGAGGCCATCTTTTGCCTTATTTCTTACCTAGCCTTAATCACTGAATGGGTATTGCCTCAGACAGACTGAGACCTGGGAAAACCTTAGCTTAAAAAGGACAATTCTCCTACTGAATCTGGGCCCATCTCCAGTTGTCCTGACGTATATATACACATATATATGTGTGTGTGTGTATATACATGTATATCTATATATCTATATCTGTATCTACATCTATATATGACCCAGATGGCTCTGGAGGAGAAAGTGAGGCTGATGGCTTTGCACAGGCCTGCCTCACTTAAATCCAATTCACTTACAAGTCAAGATATCACCCTCCCGAAGTCATTGGTCCTCTTCAAGAACCAAGGACGAACAACAAGTTCCTACACTGTGCAAATTACTGTGTTATATACTGCAAAGGGGGAAAAATGAACTCTATAAGGTATGCTTTCTATCTTCAAAGAAAGAAGGGAAAATAAAACATTTACACAAATATCTAACTTAATACAATATGTTATCAGAGACATTTGGGCAAAACAATGGTCAAACTCATAACAGGGACAATTCACTTCTGGCTGGTGTGATCATGGAGAATGTTTCAGGGAGGAAGTAGGATTCAAGCTGAATCTTGAAGAGGATAGCGAAAATTTTCCTAGGTGTGAAGGGTATCCTAAGGAGAGGCAATGAAAAAAACAAAAGCATTGAAGTGGGAAATTGTGAGGTATGTTTGGGGAATAATAAATAGTCTGATTTGTCTGGGGCACATTATATATACCTATATATTATATATATTTATGAAGGGGAGTAGTGGAAGATAAAGTTGGAACAATAAATTTGATACAGACTGGAAAGGGCCATGAATGCCAGACCAAGAAGCTTAGATTTTATTCGATAGGTAATGAGAATCCACAGGAGTTTTGGAGTAGATGTGTGTGGGACAGGGAGGAAGGGGGAGGAAACATGATTAAAATTGTGTTTTTGGAAACATAATCTGGTTGGACTAGTTGGAGATAGGGTGGGCATAGTAAATATTATAAAAACAGATTTACTATAATATTGATACCCTGTCCTAGTAACAGGCAAATATAAGATTGATAAACATTTGTTGCTACTATTGGAAATTATTACATTGCTTATTCTATATGTGGTTCCTATAAAGCTATAATAACAGACAGGGTCCAGATGGAAAGTAAAAACATCATCATTGCATCTATCATTTAAACACACACACACACATGCATATTATAAATTAATTGCATTTTGAGTACTGTTAGAATAGCTTAAGTATTTATGAGCATTAAATAAGAATTGAAATATTTATGGATCTTGGAGTATTTATGAATATTAAATAAAAATTGATCATAGACACTACAGCTGGAAAGGACCTTGGATATTATCTCATTCACCTCCTTCATTTTAGTGATGAGGAAACTGAGGTCCAAGAGATTAAGGGACTCACCATGTTTACAACTACTAATAATAAGGGTCACAGGCAAGATTTGAAATAATGTCTTTCCTATTCTAAGACCAACACTCTAGTCCAGGGTTGGGGAAAGGGAAATTTTGGATTCAGTCAAAAGACCGCACTTAAGGATCTAGAAGGCCCCATGTGGCCTCAAGGCCATAGCTTCCCTACCCCTGCTCTAGCTGTTATTAGACTAGGCCATGCTGACTCTTGATTGTACCTCTTGCTGCATAAAGAAATAAAGTTAGCTTTATAAGCAGATTTATAACATTTTACTTCAGCATTTTGTTTTTAAGCAAAAACAAATGTTTTTAATCCAAAGTGCATTTGAAAACATCTATGAAGTCATTTCGTTGGACATGTTATTTATGAAACATTTCTTTGTTGTCTGTTATTTTCCCAAAGACTTTCTCTCTTCTTGATAAGGAGGAACAAAGGCGTCAGATTAATGGATTATGCATATTCTTTATAATATTAGGAATTATGTCCTTTATCACTCAATTTCTACAGGTAATGAACTTTTAGTTAATAATTTAAAAAAACATATTTTTTAAAAATTCCATTGCTCCCCCCTTTTAAAACTCAGTCAATAAACTCTCTGTGCTTTAGGGATATACATTTGCCAAATCTGGAGAGCTGCTCACCAAAAGGCTACGCAGACTTGGTTTCCAGGCCATGTTAGGGCAAGACATTGGCTGGTTTGATGATGCAAAGAATAGCCCTGGAGCTCTGACAACGAGACTTGCTACAGATGCGTCTCAAGTTCAAGCGGTAAGTCTTCAGACAGCAGGAGGGTGGGGCTAGGAGAACTCCAGGGGAATTTGTCCTGGATCTGTTCAAATATCTGTATATTTTTCTATGGTTTAGGTACTTGAGGATCTGGGAGGTGCTGAAGTCGTATTTTCAATCAGTTCTAAGATTGGCAATGAATGGATACCATCCCATGTCTTTCGAAAGGTCCTTATGGCTAATGGTTTTTTCCCCCAGGCATTGCAGCTTCTTTTCCAAGTTTTTGAAATTCATAGGACATGCTTAACAGAGGAGAATTTGCCTATGATTGGTGGAGCTTTGAGCCCATTCTTGGCAAACAAAATTCCAAATTCTCCAAGGTCATATGTTCCCTGGTTTGGAGTATGATTTCTGTGGAAGTAAAAGGCCTTTTCCACTCTCTCAGGCTCCTGGGGTAAAAGTCAGGTCAAGGGAACTGAGCTAAAAGAATGAGCAGTCCTAATTGGTAGTTACTGAACACAACAAAACACAGATTTGCTCAAGGGACTCACTCTGACATGCTGGATGAAACAACACATTTTAAAAGTTAGACATCTAGATTCCCAGCACTATTTAATTTGATTTGTCTCACTTAACTCAAGTACAATACCAGCATTTTCTTAGGAACCATACTTCACCCTACCCCTACTCCCACCACAAATTTATACTTTCTGTTACTCATTTTATTATTTGTATCCATTTCCCAGGAAAAAGTTGGGAGAAAGCTTTCTCCTGACCCATGGGTATATCATATGACTGCTATTAGTTCTTGTGAGTGTGGTAAATAGTACTGATCAGAGAAAACAAAAGCAAGTGTTCTCTATTCCTCTCACCAACCAAGAATCTTTTTTAATGGATTAGTTTTCATGCCACTCTTTCTTTTAGAGCTTCAGAAATCAAAGGATTCAAACCATGGAGGGGACTTGTAAAGGTCATATAATCCATGCTCCTGCCTTAACAGCTTAACCACCTCCCAGACAGATAAGACTTCTAAGCAAATCTAGAGAAAGAAATGTCACAACCTCCCTTAGGGGCCCATTCAGTGCCTTATAGCCTTCCCCATCCAGAAATCCTTCATTACACCTTAATTGAATCCCTTGTTGGTTAGATCAATACAGATTACCTTTTGTTTCTATTTCCATTGGGGGTTTTTATTAATACATGGGAATGCTTTGCAGTATATTTTAAATTTACTAAAGGAGTTCGATTTTTAAGGGAATTCATTTTGGAGAACCAAAAACATATTGAATTTCATTTACTGGATTTATTTTAAAGTGAGTTACACCCATGCTGATCCATGTTGATAACAATGCTTTGCATTTCTTGAACACATGTAATATATTTCCTATATCATAACAATCATTGCCTTGGGTTGTGTTTGATTTTCAGGCTACTGGAACTCAGATTGGGATGATCGTCAATTCCCTCTCAAATATTGGTGTGGCCCTGGTCATTTCATTTATCTTCAGCTGGAAACTGAGTTTAGTGATATCGTGCTTCCTCCCCTTCCTGGCTCTATCAGGTGCCATACAAGCTCGAATGTTGACGGGATTTGCCTCTTTGGACAAGCATGTCTTAGAAGCTACTGGCCAGGTAATTGGGGTGTAAGGAGGTATCTGAATTTCAGGATCACATTGATTAAGAAGCAGTCAGGCAGCATGTTAGCTTTTCACGGGGTAAAGAACTTTTTGACCTACGAAATGTTTTACCAACCCAAAAAGTTCCCACCAACCCTTCTCCTATTTTCTAATGTCCTACTTCAGCATTTTGCTGTCTCTGATGTCTATAAATAAACATAGGTCAGAGGTTCAATCTTCTTTCAATTCTTATTTCCCAAAAAACAACTGGTTTTTTTTTGTTTGTTTGTTTTAGGACCTCAGTCTATGTTTTTTATTATTATATGGAGGCAGCTAGGTGGCTCAGTAGATAGAGTGCTGGGTCTGGAGTTGAGAAGAGTTCAAATCCAGCCTCAGACACTTAGTAGTTGTGTGACTCTGGGCAAGTCATTTAACCTCTCTTTACCTTAATCCACTGGAAAAGGAAATGGCAAACCACTCCAGTATCTTTGCCTAGAAAACCCCATGGACCTTAATGTCACAACCAGTCATACATGACTGAACAACTATGCTGATTCCCATGGTTAGTTGGGTCAGTCTTTCTATCAGGCAGACTCCAGGTATAGTCACTCTAATAAACATCCTGAGCCATAGTATCCACATTCATACTCTGTTTGAAAGGACTATCCTTTTGGTTTCTGACTTGCTGCAACCAACTCTGGTTTGCAAAAGGAAAGGTTATTGTGTGGTTGGCCATATGGGTATGCCATCGGTGTACCAGGAACACAACAGTCATTTCTTCTCTTTTTCTTGTTTTCTCTGAGACTATTTTTTATTCTTCAGATTTCTAATGAAGCTCTCAGTAATATCCGCACAGTTGCTGGCATAGGAAAGGAAATTCGATTCATTGAAGCGTATGAGAAGGCACTGGAAAAGCTATTTAGTACAGCTGTCCGAAAAGCAAATATCTATGGATTATGCTTTGGTTTTTCACAAGGCATAGTATTCATAACCAATTCAGCCTCCTACAGATATGGGGGATATCTGGTTCCTCATGAAGGACTTCATTTCAGCTATGTCTTCAGGTAATAATTTGTACACCATATCTCTGAAGGGGGCAATTCTCCGTGTCAGTGAAGATTAGACCAACCGGCTCAGGCCAGTCCAAAAACTGTACTTAACAAGATGTTCCAATGAAGAGCACACTTTCATTTTCCGTTTACTTGCCAAGAGGGGGAAGTTTCTAGCCAATTGCTCTCAGTTAGAGACAGTAAAGATCAGCAAGGAGGCATGATGTTTGCCTCAGAACTGAAGCCTTCCTGTGACTGTCGGAAATGTGTAATTTTGACATTTAGTTTCCAAGGCTTAGGGCAGCTAGGTGGCACAGTGAATAGAGTGCTGGGCCTGGAGGTGGGATGATTCATCTTCATGAATTCAAATCTGGCTTCAAACACTCACTTACTGACTGTGTGACCCTGGGCAATTCGCTTAACCCTGTCTGTCTCAGTTCCTCATCTGTAAAATGAGCTGGAGAAGGAAATAGCAAACCACTCCAGTATCTTTGCCAAGAAAAGCCCAAATGAGGTCACAAATAGTCAGACACAGTCGAAAACTGACTAAATATTCCAAAGCTTACAGGAGCCTAAGATTGAGATTTCAGAGAGTATCAAGTTAAAGAGAATCAGATAAAACATTCCTGATGGGAATGAGCTGTTTAGTGGCTTGTTCCCTGGGCCAAACAAAATTTTCTGTATGTTCCATCTGGTTTGGTCTCAAATCAAAGGATCTGGTTTAAATTCTGCCTCTAATGTTTCCTGCATCTGTGACCACAAACAAATTGCTTAGCCTCCCTGAGCCTCAGTTTCAACATTTGTAATATAAAGGCATTGCTTCTGAGGCTGCCTCCAGTTTTCTATCTATGATACTCTTTCTTCTCACTAATTTCCCTCCATCTCAGAAATATTTTCTGTTTACAAAATGGGATTTTGAAGCAGCCATGCCAGATTGTTTGAGCCTTGAGACAAACCCACCCACATAACAAGGTCCTTGCCCTGTCACTGTTTCATTATAGGCTATGCAGTTACTTAGGATGAGGAAAGGGCATCTTAGGGCAAAAACCTGGCTACACTTCAGTCATATAGACAAAAGCACAGGCAATATCAAATGCTTGGCACAGGTCCTGATGCATTTGGCAGACTATATACCCCTTCTATGGATGCTCAATGGTTATGCCCCCCTGGCTAAATCATAAGATCCTTAATATTGTCTTTGTATCCCCAGGGGGACTACCATTGGGCCTGGCATATAGTAAATTCTGAATAGAAGTTTGCTGACTGATTCTATTAGATTGAAAGTTCTTTGGGAGCAGGGAATGGGTCATTTTTATCTGCGTATCTTGTGGTGAATTTCTGTGAGTTCATGGATAAGCATCTCAAAGGATGGGCAGTCACTGTTGGGTTGTAGTATTCCTTGTTGGAGGAATTGTCCACAATGATAAGAATGTGGAGCCATTAGAGTTCTATATCAGGGGTTCTCAACCTGAGATCTATGAATTCCAAAAGGGAGAGGGGTCCATGGATAGATTTCATGGGGTCCATGAATTTTTATTAATTATATTTCAATATAATTGGTTTCCTTGGTCATTCCATGTGTTTTATATTATTGTAACTAAAAACATTATTCTGAGGAGGGCTCCATAGTCTTCACCAGATTGCCAAAGGAGTCCATAAACACACAAAAAAAGGCTAAGAACCCTTATTCTAGAGGATGTGAGTGTCAGTGCACAATATAGTACCTGTTATGGTAAGTACGGATACTTCTCAAGTATTTCCTGAAGTAAATTGATTTTACTGTCTGGGTATCCATAGGGTGATCTCTGCAGTGGTGACCAGTGGAACCGCTCTTGGAAGAGCCTCTTCTTACACTCCAAATTATGCCAAAGCTAAAATAGCTGCAGCACGTTTTTTCCAGCTCTTAGACTATTGTCCCAAAATCAACGTCTACAGCCATGCAGGAGAAAAGTGGGTAAGAATGGAAATGGGAGTGCAGGCAGTAACACTCAGCTTGGTCATTCATTCAGCCTTGGCAGCCCAACTCAGTCTATAAAATCCATGCATTTTACAAATTCATATCTATTCAAGTGAATTTCTCATCATTGAATTCATGCCTATGCAGGAGGGAAATGAATTAGAACTTCCTTTCATAGCAACATACATGCTGTTTTAAACTCCATGTAATGTTAAATATGGGCAGCTAGGTGGTGTAGTGGATAGAGTGCCTGCCCAGAATCAGGAAGACTCATCTTCATGAGTTCATATCTGGCCTCAGACACTTACTAGCTATGTGACCCTGGGCAAGTCACTTAACCCTGTTTGCCTCAGTTTCCTAAATGTAAAATGAGCTGGAGAAGGAAATAACAAACCACTACAGTATCTTTGCCAAGAAAACCTCAAATGGGGTCATGAAGAGTCAGACATGACTGAAAATGCCTGAACAACAAACATTAAATATATTTTGTCTCAAGATAAATGAAAGCAGATGTACTTGCCATGTTTCTATTGAAGTTGTTCTGGAATGGAATCCTGAAATATATTTGTCATCTAACAGTATTGAATTATGAAGAGTAGTATGCCATTGTAGTTAGAATGCAGGTCTTAGAGCCAAGAAGACCTAGGTTCAAGTCTTACCTCTGGCACATACTGCCTAGGTGACCCTGAGTAAGTTATTTAATCACTCAGTGCTCTAGTCTAGGCAACTCTCTAAGACTTGCAGAGAATCAGTCTAAATTGATAGAGGGAGTTTCTCACTAAGAACTCCCTTATACCAAAGAAATCACAAGTTGAGCATGACATAGTGGATAGAGAGGGGGATTGGAGTCAGGAAGACCTGAGGTCAAAGTTAGTCTTTGGTAGTTTTAAATGTAAGCCTGAACAAGTCACTGAACCTTTAACCCCGACTTGATTTAACTTTAACTCTAATCAACTCCGTAAGATTTAACTACTTATCTTAAGCAACATGTAAACTCTTAAGAAATTAATTTAAAAAAAAAAAAGAGGGGCAGCTAGGTGGCACAGTCAATAGAGCACCATCCCTGGATTCAGGAGGACCTGAGTTCAAATGTGGCCTCAAACACATAACACTTACTAACTGTGTGACCCTGGGCAAATCACTTAACTCCATTGCCTAGCCAAAAAAAGAAAGAAAAAAAAAGAAATTAATTTGAGCTTTAGAAAATAGGACCATAGGGGCAGCTAGATGGCAAGGTGGATAGAGCACCTTCTTATATTTTCCAGTGTCCTTCTTCAGCATTTTCTTGTCTCAGGTGGCTATAAGTATACATAGATAGATGGATCAGAGGTTCAATCTTCATTGAATTTTTATTTTCCAAAAAACCTAGGGTCTTTGCTTTGTTTTGGGACCTTAGACTATGTTTATTATCATATGGGAGGCAGCTAGGTGGCTCAGTGGATAGAGTGCTGGGCTTGCAGTCAAGAGAACCTGAGTTCAAATCTGGTCTTAGACACTTACTATGTGACCCTGGGTAAGTCACTTAACCCCAACTGCCTTCCCCCAAAAAATGGAATCATAGATTTAGATTGGGAAGAGACCTTAGGAACCATCTAGTCTATCCTCCTCATTTTACATATAAAGAAACTGAGGTCCAAAGAGATTAAATAACTTGCTAATAGTTGCACAGGGAAATAAATCTGGTACTCTTTCCAAATATTTATTTTCTGATAATTCCCAAAGTGATTTTAAGTCCTTCTATCTTTTTAATGGACTATGTGTATATGAGTGTGTATGTGTGTGTGTGTGTGTGTGTGTGTGTGTGTGTGTGTTGGGGGTGGGGGATAAGGGGATATTATGTGGAAATTGCCTTTGCTCCAAGAAGGCTGAATAAACTTACATCACACTCAGAACTTCAAAAATATTTTAAAGTTGACCAAATGACCTGAATAAACCTAAACTTTGCAAAGTCAACCTTTAGAAAAAAACCCTGCCACTGTAAGTGAATTGCAGAACAATATTAAAGGTCACCATGTCTCTCCACTGCCCATGATTTAAATCTGCTTTCTATAGGACCTGGCAGTTTTGCTTCTGAGTCATTCTCAGGGAAAGCAATGATGTTTTTTTCTAGAATTACAAGGTGAATAGATCAGGAGGCATGAATTCAAGAAATATGCCCTATTAATATCTTTTTTTTTGCTGTAGGCCTTCAGTGGCACAGAGTTTGGGATCTGGTTTCTTTCCTAGTGGACCAAGGAAAGGAAATGCACTCAGGAACAGATAAAAGGGAAGGAGATTCTTATCACTTCATTACTCAGACCTTCCCTGCCCTCCATATCTAATAGCGCACAATTAGAATTTTACTTTATTCAGTTCCTATTTCTAAGTGGCATGTTCTGCCATCATGATGGTAAAGGTGTCTTAAGAAAGGATTAATGTGGGGCAGCTAGGTGGCACAGTGGATAGAGCACAGTCCCTGGAGTCAGGAGGACCTGAGTTCAAAACTGGCCTCAGACACTTGACACTTACTAGCTGTGTGACCCTGGGCAAGTCACTTAACCCCATTGCCTAGCCAAAAAAGAAAGAAAGAAAGAAAGGATTAATGTACTTTTTCAAGGTTCTGGGCTCTGATGTGAACATAAGTAATTCCCTATTTCTTCCATCCATAGGACAACTTCAAAGGGAGCATTGACTTTATTGATTGTAAATTTACATATCCATCTCGCCCTACTGTACAAGTTTTGAATGGTTTCTCGGTGTCTGTTAAACCTGGGCAGACCCTCGCACTTGTTGGAAGTAGCGGCTGTGGCAAAAGTACCTGTGTTCAGCTGCTGGAGAGGTTCTACGACCCCAACAAAGGGAAAGTGGTAAGCAGTCCAAAGGCTTTCTTCCTGCCATCCTGTTTGCTACAGGATTCTAGTCTAGGCAATTGTCTAAGACTTGCAAAGAATCAGTCTAAATTGATAGAGGAAGTTTCTCACCAAGAGCTCCCTTATACCAAAGAAATCACAGGTTGAGCATGACATAGTGGATAGAGAGGGAGATTGGAGTCAGGAAGACCTGAGGTCAAAGTTAGTCTTTGGTAGTTTTAAATGTAAGACTGAACAAGTCTGAACAACAGGAAAATATAAGAAATATAAGAAGGTGCTCCCCTTGCCATCTAGCTAGTTATCTCCAAACCCCTGAAATTTTCTTCCAAGGTTCCAGTTGGCTAGAGATACTCCTTGGCTTTTGCTTTGAACACTTAACCCTGTGAATGTTTTTCCATTTACAGTCATTTGCTGGTTGACCTGATTTTGCTCCCATAATTCCTTCCTCCAGGTAGCCTGCTGACTATTGTATCATGCAATGACGGCAGGTCACACTGTAAGCCTGGAGCTCACTGTGTTTAAGAGAAGTCTGGGCTTGCCTGGAAATAAAGCAGAAAGTGAAGCCCAACCAGAATGGGGATGATGGGAAATCTGAGAAAGGGGCAATTGGCAAGGTAGCAGGAAACGGTGAATTGAGTTGGTCAAAGTTGGTACAAAGTAGAATATAAGAAAAACGTAGATCAGGGGTGGGGATCCTGCAGCCTCAAGGCTACATGTAGACCTCTTGCTGCTCAAGAGCAGCCCTTTGACTGAGTCCAAACTTCACAGAACAAATCCCCTTAGGATTTGTTCTGTAAGACTTGGACTCAGTCAAAAGGCTGTACCCAAGGACCCGATAGATAATTTTTTTTCAAGTGCCTTGTTATCTAAATGGAATAAATACTGCAGATGCTGGAGCAGAATGTTCAAATGAAGAATTTAGCTTGCTATTTTGACTTCCTTATGCTGCTTTTTTTTAAAGGCCACCCCAAGTTATTGAGTTTTTTGGGGGGTCTCCATGAAAGTGTCAGACGTATAAAAGTTCTGTTAGGCAATTGGTACAGTGGAATGAGAATGGAGGAGGGAGGGAGAGAGAAGGAGAGAGAGACAGAAAGAAAGAGAGAGAGAGAGGGGGAAAAAGAGTCAGAGAAAGAGAGCAGTAGGGGATGTGAAGAAAGGGAAGATAGGAGGAAAAAGAGGGGAGAGAAGAAGGGAAGGGAGAAAAGGAGAGATGGGAAGAGGAAAAGAGAGGAAAAAAGGAAGAGAAAAAGAGGGAGACAGGTAGGGAAGGGAAGAGGATAGAGGGAGAAAGGAAACAAGGGGAGAAAAAAGGGCGAGAAGGGAAGAATGAAAGGGGGAAAACAAAGAACAGTGTGAGGAGAGAATGGGAAAGGAGGAGAAGGGAAACTGACAATGGAGATGGATAATACAGTGATGAGAGACACAATGGGAACTGAAGGGTGCAACTAAAGCACATTCCCAAACAAAGCAAAGCAAACAAGGGCTAAGAAGAAATAAGCAAATGGATATGAGTAGATTAAGAAAGACCAGGAATGTGAGATCAAGAGGAATAAGATAGTGGAGAAGTGGACTCAGTTATTCTCAACGAATGCTGAATGATTACATAGTATTTGCCATCACTTCCTGCTAGTCGTTTTCAGTAAAGATATTTAATCTGCTTTGAAAGTAGCTGCTGACTAGAGTATTTATAAAACAGATTATAGTGGAATCAATATTTTTCAAAGGAATAGAATATGATTTCCAAAAACGCCGTTCACATAAAGCCTATTGCTTGAGACAACTCTAAAGTCCTTGAAGACTAAGACCATATTTACCAGGTCTTTTCTATCTCCCTATAGTAACTAGAAGATGCGTTGTATCTGTTCAACCAAACTATAACCAGGACAAGGAAATCAGAATTCTGTTCCAGGGCACTAAAGTTTTATGGTACAGATTCAAAATAATGTTTTTTGAAAGTGTACAGTTTTAAAATGTGTTAGATTTACATTTTGGTAGTACTTTTCCTCCTTTAGCAGAATAGAAAGAAATAAAATCATTAGTTAAACTAAGAAGCTGCCAAATGTCTAGTTTCCTCCCGCACCCCTGTTCGTAGCCACACACCAGGTGAACTCATCTCACATATTGGCCCTGCCTTACTGCCCTCTAAGCCAGAATCTCTATATCTCCTCTCACTATGTGGCATTCTGGAGTCTCCTCACAGGGCAGTGTTCAATCACACACACACACACGTGTGCATGCACACACACACACACACGCTACCTACCACCACTACCACCACCACCATCATTGCTTATTTGAGAGTAAATTTAGTGCTGTTTAGAAGGAAAGCAGAAAGGAGCGAAGGAAGGGAGGGAGGAAGAAGAAAGGAAGAGGGAAGGAAGGCAGGGAGGGAGAGAGGAAGGAGGGAAGGGAAGGAGAGAGACAAGGAGAAAGGAAAGGGAAGGGAGGGAGGAAGGAAAGAAGGAAGGAAGGAAAGGAAGAAGGAAAGAAGGAGGGAAGGAAGAAGGGAAGAAAAGGAAGGAAGATGGAGGGAAGAAAGGAAGGATAGAAGGAAGGAGGAAGGGAGGGAGAGAAGGAAGGAGGAAGGAAGGGGAAGGGAGGGAGGAAGGAGGGAAGGAAAGGAGGGAATGAAAGAAGGAAAGAGGGAAGGATGGAGGGAAGGAAGGAAGGAAATAAAAAGATATTAAGTGACTATTATGTGCCAGGCATTGTGCTAAGCCCTTTACAAACATTCTCATATGAACCTAACAACAACCCTGGGAGGGATAGGTGCTTCGAGGTTCTAAGGGCTAGGACAATGGAACATAAGCCCTAGGAAGTCCTTCCAAGCAGGAAGTCTTCAAGTATGGGCTCAGTGGTGGTCAATATGTCTGCCATCCAATAACCAAGCCCAATATGGTCAACTCTTCATCAAAAGGTTGACTATCAGCTGATTTTTTTTTTTTTTGGTTATAGTAACAGATGAACACCACTGACTAAGGTTTAGATAGTTTGTGGTTTGCCTTGATGGAGAGAGTAGCCACATCAACAAAGTCATAGAGCCCCAAAGCATACATTAGATGATGTATTGTATCGGAGTCCCTTGTAGGGCTGTAGTTTTGCCAAGTTCCAACCAAATCAAAGCCTTGTTAGACCTGTGAAATGTTGTTCTGCTCTTCCTCTAAGAAGAAATGTATTATTCTGAATGTGGAAAATGCCCTGCTAGCTGGAATTCCAAACTATGATGAACTGTATTATCCCCTTTGTTGGCAGATAATAGATGGACATGATAGCAGACATGTTAACGTCCAGTTCCTTCGATCTAAAATTGGAATTGTATCTCAGGAGCCCATATTATTTGCCTGCAGCATCGCTGACAACATCCGGTATGGAGATAACACTAAGGACGTTCCAATGGAGGCTGTCATTGATGCAGCAAAGAAGGCTCAGCTACATGATTTTGTCATGTCACTTCCGGAGGTAAGTACCACAGTAGAATCCAGAATCATCCCCAGAATTTCCAGAAGAATTTTCCACAGAAAAGGGAAGCAAAGATTAAAAGCAGAATAGTGGTGACTGGGAAGGGAAACCCAAGGTCGTAAATGAACACATGGTAATTTTCTTGCAACTCAGACTTTATTACTCTCAAAGTAAAATAAATGTACTGTATCAACATTCTGTTATGTTTTGAGGGAAGACTCATTAAGCACACTTGAGAAAAGAACCTTACAGAATTTGGCAGGCAAGATAATACCTCATTTGGGCCCTATCAACTTGGAGGCAGGTATAAGCTGCATCTGCTATATTGTAGACTGGCTTTCCGAGTGCTGCGGACTAACTCATATCTACTTTAATCCTGTGCTTCTCCATCACCAAGAGTTTATTTCAAGTGTCTCTTTTGGGATCAGAGTAGAATAAAGATGAGGAAGTTGGACCCTCCCAGAGAGGCAAATATCCCCTTTAACTTTGGTTTTTCTCTTCCTTTAGAATCTCCTAGGCACAGAAGTTGCTTACTTTTCTGTTTGTAAAAGTGAGTGGTGCTCTGGGTAGAGTTGGAGGGGAAAACTGGCTTTTTGGGGGGGCCTATTTGCTTATTGCTCATTGCTCCAAGGTTTTTGGCTAAATGGCTCCCATAGTTTTGATTCCAAGCCTCTGCAGAGATTTGGTCTACTCCTCAAACAATATGATAATTATTCATTGCATATCCTGATGTGAAAGGCAAATATTGTTGCTTTACTATAAATTACAAAGTTGTGAGGATAATTTCAGCACAACAACAACAGATAATGTTTATCAGGCACCTACTGTGTGTGGAACAATGTGCCAGACCCTAGGAGAAATAAAACAGTTTCGGTCAAGGAAGTGATAGTCTGGCATGAGACACCAACGAAATTTATTCAGTATTACCTAACAAGCACATTATAAAACAAAGTGTTCTGTGCATTCTGGAGGGAGGAGAAATTGGGGAAAGTTTTTCTAGAAGAGGTGATATTTGAGGTGGGTTTTCTGAATAGATAGGACTTCAACTGGCAAAGAGAACAGGGAAGGAATGCATTACACGCATAGGAAACAGCCTGAGAGTAGCCACTAAGGTGTGGGAGCTCAAGGGACAGAGAGGAGTTCAATCTAGCTGGAGCATAGAGTCCATGAAGTGAAACATGACAGTGGCCAGAAAGCCACCCTTGGAGTCAGAAAGGCATATCTCTGAAATAGACCAGTGGATAATCTTGGTTCTGAGTGCAACTTCCAGGCAGCTCTCCAAGACTCTGAATTGAAGAGCAGACCTAGATCCCCATTGTTAGAGAGAACCTCAATGAGGCTTATAGGTCTTATAAATAAAGGAAAGGTATATGGAGAAGTAATATGAGTCCGAAAAAGTAGAGTGTCACAAGATTATACAAAGCTTTGAATGTCAAAGAAGTTTGACCTTTACTTGGTAAATGATAGGGAGCCACTCAAAATTATTTTTTAGCAGAGAAGCAATGCAACAAGATATAAGCATAAGTGATTCTGGTAGTGTAATGAAAGATGGACTAAAATAGTCAGTCAGTTAATAAACATTTATTAAGCACCTACTATGTGTCAGGGACTGTGCTAAACACTGGAGACACAGAGAGAAGTAAAAGTCAGTCCCTGTCCTTGAAGAGCACACACAGTCTAACTGGGAGGCAACATGTAAATAACTATATACAGAGAGACTGTATGGAGGACGAGAATGGATGGTGATAAAGACTTGTACTAGGGCAGTGGTAGTGAAATAGAGTGAAGGAGATGGATATAAGATGTGATGGATGTGGAATCAACAGGACTTGGTCATTAGTTGTGAATGAGAGGTGGAGGAGAGAGAAACTGAAAGTAAACCCAAGGTTATGAATATGGGGCATGGAATGACTAGAAAAATATAAGGTCAAAAAGTAGAACATATGTCAGGAGGAATAGAACGAGCTCAGTTTGGGACATCTTGAGTTTAAGGTCCTGTGGGACAGATGGTAGGCAGTGTGGTATGGTGGAAAGAATCTTGGTCTTGCAGTCAGGAAAGAACTGGGTTCGAATCTCACTTCCAGAACTCACTAGTTATGTGATCATGGGCAAATTACTTAATTTCTCTAAGGTTTGGTTTTCCTTATTTATAAAATGAGGATAAAATGGCTTCAATACCTATTTTATAGAGCTGTTGTGATCTAATGAGATTGTGTATATAAAGCACTTTGTGAACCTGAAAGGCCTATGTAAATGTCAGTTGTCATGCCATATACCCAGCAGTTGGATATGTGAGTCTGGAGTTGAGAAGGAAGTCAAGCCTGAGTGTCCAGATTTAGAAGCTGGTGGTTAAAGCCTTGGAGGGAAAGGAGATGACCAAAGAAGAAAGAAAAGAAAGGACAAAGATAGACTTTAGGAGAACAGTCACATGAAAGAGATCAAAGAGGATGAGAAAACAAAGAGGGAAATGCATAAGGAGCAGTCAGAGAGGCAGGAAAATAATCAAGGGAGTACTATGTCTCTGAATCCAAGAAAAGAAAGTGGTCAATAGTGTTGGAGCTCAGAAATTGGTGAAGAATGATGAGGCCATTGGGTTTGATAATTAGGGGGTCATTCATGACTTTTGAGAGAACAGTCTCACTTTAGTGGTGGGAACAGAAGGTCAAAATGAAGGGTGGAGGTGGGGAGTGTAGATGGTTTGGAAATGGCAGCATCAAACATAAATGAGGGTGGTATATATGACAGGGTAGTATTACAAGTCTAGAAGACTGTGTAAGTACTAACAGAAGGCATAAACCAAGTCAGAAAAAGGAAGAGTTATTTTGACAGTTTATGTTCTCAAAAATGAGGAATAATCTATTGTGTTAAGTAAAACATTCTATATTTGATGTTTTGTTAGCCTGAGTACTCACATAGGAGCTGAGGGGTCTTTTAGACACGAGTAAAATTCTGATGTTCCCAGGAGAATCCATGGGTAGGGACAAAACAAATAAAATTCACATGTTACCAGAAGAGTCTTTTTGGGTGGGGTCAAACATGAGTCAAAGATATTATTCATCATTGAGAAGCCTCCAGGATTGAATCTGGTCCATGCAAGCCCCAAGTTTCAGTAATGGTCCAAGGGTGTTACATTAGGATTTTGGAGATGTGCACATGTTGTAGGCATATGGGAATGAACCAGTAAAGAGGGAGAGAGACAGAGACAAAGACAGACAGACACAGACAGAGAAAGAGAGAGAAAAAGAAACAGGGATGGATAGAAAGACAAAAAAAAGAGAGAATAATTGCTTAAGTAAGGTCCTAGATAAGATGGGAAGAGGTAAAGGAAGCAAAGATATGGGTAGCAGGATTAATAAGAAATAGGAACATCTCTCCTATCACTACAATCAGGGAAGAGAAAGTGGGTGATGATGCTGAGCAGTTATGGAGAATGGAGGAAGGGAGCTGAAAAAGCTCATGAGTGATAGATCTCTTCAGTGAAATAGGAGATTAAATTATCTGCTTAGGGTGGCTGGATGACACAATGGATAGAGAACTAGGTCTGGAGTCAGGAAGACTCTTCTTCCTGAGTTCAAATCCTGCCCCAGACTCTTACTAGCTCTGTGACCCTGGGCAAGTAACTTAATCCCATTTGCCTCAGTTTCCTCATCTGTAGAATGAGCTAGAGAAGGAAAGGGCACACCACTCCAATATCTTTGTCAATAAAACTCTAAAATGGGGTCACAGAGAGTTGGACGTGACTGAAACAACTAAACACCACCACCTTAGTGACCTTAAATAAGTCAGTTAACTTCTCTGAGAATTAGATTTTAAAAATCTAATAAAAAATATCTAACAAAAATTATAAAAATGGAATTTTTGGATTAGATGACTTCTAAGTAAGAGATGACCTGAGTCATCAATCAATCAACAATTAACAAGTATTTATTAAGTGCTTACTTTGTGTCAGCTACTGGGCTTAGCAATGGGGATAAAAAGGCAAAACTGAAAGTCCATGCTGGGGTAAGGGTGGGGCCTATATAACTAACAGGGATGACAACAGATATAAGTACATACATAATAAATGCAAAATGGATACAAGGCCATGCCATGTGGTGAAGCCATTGCCAACTAGGGACCTATAGGGCATGGCAACAATGGCCCAATTTAGTAACTCATTGCTTCATTGACTTTAAAAATTTTTTTTTATTTATTTCATTGACTTTTTTTCAGAAATATGAAACTAATGTTGGGGCTCAGGGTTCCCAGCTCTCTCGGGGTCAAAAGCAGCGTATCGCGATAGCACGTGCTATCCTTCGGAATCCTAAAATACTGTTATTAGATGAGGCAACTTCTGCCTTAGATACAGAGAGTGAAAAGGTATGTATTTCCAAAGGAATATGGAAAGTCTTGCTGTGATTATGTCTATGTCTTTGGTTTTAAATGTGTTTGTAGCAAATAATGTCATTTTCCCAATCTTCTAGAAGTACATTCCTTTTAGAAGCATGCAATACTACTAGGTAGCACAGTGAATAGAGTGCTAGGTCTAGAGACAGGAAGACTCATCTTCCTGAATTCAAATCTAGTCTCAGACACTTATAGCTATGTGACCTTGGGCAAGTCACTTAACCCTGTTTGCCTCAGTTTCCTCATTTGTAAAATGAACTGGAGAAGGAAATGGCAAACCACTCCAGGATCTTTGCTAAGAAAACCTGAAATGGGGTTACAAAGGGTCAGATACAATTGAACAAATAGTTAAGAACAATATTGTTTTCAATGTAGCTATTTCAAATAAGCAAAAGTCCAATCATTAAATAAGGCTTATTTGTAAAATTCTTTCAGGAACCCAAATGGAGATTTTCAAAGGATGATGATTATTATAAACCAAATTTTCTATTTTAAATTTTATCTTTTAATTTTGTTTTTAAAATTTTTTTAACTAACAAGTGTTTTAAATTAATCTTTTTTCAAATTACATATCTTTTTAAATTAATGAATATCTGTGTTCTCTCCATTCTTTCTATCTCCCCACCCCCCAAACATTGAAAAAGAAAGAAAACAAAACCCTTGTAACAAATATGTAAAATCAAGAAAACCAAGTCCTGTCTTGGCCATGTCTAAAAATATATATTTGCCTCAATCTGCATTTCAATTCCATCTCCTTTCTGCATTTTATCTTTTGAAGATGTAAGGTTACAGGTCAGAGTAGGGGGGCCCTGACTCATAAAAACACAAAGAAAGTGATGATATATATTTATATATCCATATGTATATGTATATTCATACACACTATATATACACACATATGTATATATATTCATATATTCTTTCTCTCTCTCTCTCTGTATATATATATATATTATATATATATATACACATACACACATACTGGACATTGAGTCAGGTGTAATTGACTAAACCCTACACCTGTTTCCCAAATTAATTTGGACCTGAGACACTTTTGGCTTTGAAAAATATTGATGGATCCCAAAAATATTAGTTTGGAGAGGACTTGTGGGAATTTGAAGGAAAAAGAAGAGGAAAACTGGCTTACTTTTACATGCACAAATTGTCATGCACAATAATTATTTTTGATGTATACATAATCTTATATTTGGCATTTTAGAAGGAAAAATATTGCTAGTATAAAAATTTTCTCTTGGAAATCTTGTTCACTTTGTGTGGAACATCAGAGTTCCATGGTATACAATTTGGGAAAAGACACCTCAATACTTATTAGATTAGTAAAGATAAAGGGAAAGGAGAATAACAAATGTTGGAGGGACTGTTGGAAAACAGGCACACTAATGTACTGTTGGTGGAACTGTGAATTGGCCCAACTATTCTGGAAAGCAATTTGGAAGTATTCCCTTAAAGCTGATAAATTGTCTATGTCCTTTGATCCAGTGTTACCATTACTAGGCTTGTACCTTAAAGAATTCAAAGAGGGAGGTGAGAGATCTATATATACCAAAAATGTTTATAGCACCTTTTTTTTTTTAGCAAAGTACCATGTCTATGCTTATTAGCTGGGTGATTTCTTTTCAGTTTTTCATTTGTAAAATGGAATTAATAATAGTACCTACCTCACAGGATAGTTGTTGGGAAAATAGCAATGAAAGCTAGCATCTACATAGTGCTTTAAGATTTGCAAAGCACCTTACAAATATCTCATTTGATCCTTACAACAAAACCCTGAGAAGTAGGTACTATTATTATTCCCATTTTATACATGAAGAAACTGAATTTAAGTGACTTGGCCAGGGTCACACAGTTAGCAAGTGTCTGAGGCAAGATTTAAACTCAGGTCTTCCTGCCTCCAAGTCACTCTACCCACTGCACTAAAGTACCATATAAATGCCAGTGATGATGTTGGTGAAGATGCCCTCACCATGTTCAATCAGGCTTTTGTGGTATTAAGCCATGCACAGATTACAAGATGACACCTGGTGCCATGTTCCTCCACTTGAACTTTTAGTCTTTTGTTCACAGACCGTGCAAACAGCCTTGGATAAAGCCAGAGAAGGACGGACGTGCATTGTCATTGCCCACCGCCTGTCGACCATCCAACATTCAGATATTATAGCTGTTGTGTCACAAGGAGTTGTGATAGAAAAAGGGACGCACAATGAACTGATGGCCCAAGGTGGAGTGTATTACAAACTAGTCACCACAGGAGCACCCATTAGTTGACTTCCTTCAAGAACTTTGCACACCTGAAATATAGGTTGTTTTTGAAAAGAAACCATGAGGATCACAGAGGCACAAAATCTGAGAGTTGGGAGAGACTTTAGTGGCCCTCTGGTCCAACCCATAGACAAAAGGAATCCTTACTATAAGATAGCCAACATGTGGTCATCCAGCCTCTTTGTGAAGAACTCAAAGGAAGAGGAACCCACCCTCTTCCTAGGTAGCCCGATCCACTTACGGACAATTCATTGTTAGGAAGCCTTCTCCAACATCAAACCTCAATTTGTCTCATTTCAATTCATACCCACTGCTTCTGGTTCTGCCTTCTCAGGCAAACAGAACAAATGCAGTCCTTCCTCCTTGTGACAACTTTTCAGATATCTGCTGACGGCTGCCATGTCCCCCATCATCCTTCACTTCTCCATACTAAATATTCCCCGCTCCTTCAATCAATCGTCCTATGATGTTATGAGATAAAGGAATGGTTATATCAAAGATATATATATATTCCAGTCACATTTGTGAACAGAAAGGCTCTGACCTACAGACTTAAAATGTAGACATTAGTATGCATCTGAACACATCTCAATGCATCTCAACCTATCTGGACACCCTTAGTGGAGGCCTTGTTATCACTACATTGAGAGATGCTTTGAAAAAGTTTATGTCTATAGAGAATCTGTGGTTTCAGAAATGGATGGAGGGAAGAAACTGTGAAAAGCAAGAACAGCCTAGAGAAATTATAACCAGGGTCAGCCTGCCTATGTGATGGCTGACCAAAGTTATTGTACCCCCATGTTGCCTGATTATTTTCACTTTTTTATGTGACATTACTTGAAATTCCACCAATTAGTAGCTCCTAAGGATGTCCAAGCTTCCTTTTCTGAAGATGTAGTTATCCCTGGGAGATCTAAGGGTCTATCAGGCCTACACTGGTATGCATAATTCAATCAGAGATGATTACCCACACTGAGAAAACTGAAGCACTGATTGCGCGGTCCATTAGAAAGACTATTGTCTCTGGAATTAGAGAACCCAGGTTCAAATCCCTGACTCATGCTCACTGCCAGTGTGACCTTGGGCAAATCACTCGGCCTCCTTAGGCCTCGGTTTCTTCATTTGTAAAATGATGGAGTAGAACCTGGTCCATGACGTCTCTTCCAGCTCTAGATCTGATGCTGTGATTGAGAGGAAAAGAAATTAAGGAATTATGAATAATGGTGCTCTGGGCTTGAGGTGGAGAGAGAACAGGCTTGGGTAGGCTACTTGGATAGCATGAGATGACTGCACATTTGAGCATAGGAACAATGGTATGGGAGAAGAGGTGTGCAAAAAAAGGAGGCAGGAGGGTATCAAAGGAAAAAAATCTCATCTATTTCAAAATGTTTTCCGGAGCTCTCCTTATGCTTAAGAAAGGAATAGGAAACTCCCTACTTCCTCATACTGGTCTCTTGCTTCTGAGCAACAAACTCATGGTAGTGCTCTTAGTTCTAAAGTTTACTGACATATGGGCTAAATAGACTTTAGTGAGTAGGCATAGATTATTTATAGTATTTTCTCTTTAGGAAAATGTGTTCCAAATTTCAAGCATCCAAATTACGAGTTTTAGAACACAACAGTATGTTTAGGACCTAGACTGATGACATTTGAAAGACCTCTAGTGACCAGCTTCGGCCCCTCCCATATATCCACACTTCTATCTATTCAAGACCCCACCCTCTCCCCCATCCTCCCCCTCTCCCCCAATCCTTCCCCTTCTCTCATAGCCCCATTCACATTCCACCAACCCCACAAAACCTTCTCTCTTTCAAGTCTCATAATACTTTTCCTAGACCTCTCCTTTGCCTTTATGTTCACCTTTGTTTCCCAGTTTCTTGTATAGATGTCTCTTCTCCTTTTAAATTGTTAGCTCTTTGAGAGCAGAAGCTGTGTCATATCTACCTTTATATCCCCAGTGCCTTACACATGGCACGTGCTTAATAAAATTTTTAAAAGGGAATTGTAGTGAAGGGGACTATGCTGTAGCTCAAGGAGAAAAGAAATTAGTCCTGTGAGAAGAACATGGAAGCAAACACACCGTAGAGTCCAAATGAAGAGCCATTGTATAGCACTGACAGAGTTCTTACCACTATTCCTTTGAAGCACAGCTGGACAGGTCCTGTGAAAGATGCTTTAGGAATAAGAGTAATTAGCTAATTCCATTATGCTCAATGTTTTCTCATAATTAGGGCAGTTTCTCTCATGCTCTGCAGGGGTAGGGCAATAATATGCTTGGTGCTTTTTACTCCCCACATACTATGAAATATGGACTGGGGATAGGGAAGGAGGGCAGGAAGAAGAAGAGCAGGGAAGGAGTTCCAGAGTTAGCTGACATTCTAGTTCCAAGAAGCTGAGACATCATCTCTGGAGTAGAAAGTGAAGTCAACATTTCCTGGTTCAGATTGTGGAAGACCCTTCACCTGGGCTATAGCCTTTTCTCTACCTGACATACTTTTGTACCTGAAACTGTCCTTGAAATATTGGTGTTTCTTTACATTCAATCTCAATAGTCGCTAGCCTAGCCCGTACATTACCTTTCAGCCTTCATAAGATAAAACTTAGATGGATTTGTGATTTCATAAATGTAATTGCTCCTTCCAGTGAGTAGAAAATAAGTCACTTGGCAGAAAATGTCTTGTTTTTGTCTTTGTATGTTCAATGCCTAGCACATGGTAGGCACTTAATAAATGCATCTCAGATTGAACTGAATCACAACCCCTCTTTGCCTTTTTATTCTTATGATGATTGTCCATTTGTTTCTCTAAATCTTCCACAGAGTGTACACCCAACACACGGCACACCTTCTTCTAGTTATTTTAATACTATTGTCCAGCTCAGTGTCTCTATCTTTTGTTTCTTATTCTTGTTACATTACTGACCCACCTCTTTTTCTAGTCACATTATGCTCTTGAAAACGTATTTTAAGACACTTCTTGTATTCATATTCACCACTGGTAAAATGTCATAGCCTACTTACTCACAAATGTCTTAAGGAAGACATTGTCCTTTATTAGGAATTTTACTTCATTTGAGATTGTGGTGTTCCATAATTGGTTATCACATAATATCACTGACTAAGAGACAATGGAAATCAGAAAAGCCATCTCTTATATTAGGCTGCTAGGATATGTAAGCCTAGATGTATTAGATGAGTCCCAAGTCTCCATGATTTGAGTGGTTCTATAATGTCAAAATGTGTCCTCAGCCACTGGCTCCAGTGTAGAGAAAGTGCTGCTTGCCACACTTATGAAAGCTAAAGATTATGGCATCAGTTGTGATCTGAAAAGAACTCACGGTAAAAGCAACATTGCAAGTAACTTAGAGACTAAAAGTCATCATATGTATTATGTTGACCATTGTTAGCATTGCACATTAGGTATACTAGATTCAGTTGCTTCTAGTGAATCTTACAAATTACAAATTACAAAGAAAAATGTAATGTGGTATAATGTGGTGTAAGTATAATCTAAATACAATCCTCTAACATGCAAACTACTCTTCAGGAGTATATTAGTGGGACATTTTGGTAAGTACACCAACTACCAAGACACTTGAATACAAATTAGCCCCCTGGGGAGGTAATTATGAACTAGCTGGCATTACAATGGCAAGGAACTTCAGTGAGTAACTAACTTACTATTCTATAGCCAGGTTCATTGAATTGCCTGACATTTGGTAGATCTTCCTAGTCAGACCAATATAAAATGAATTGCATGAATTTGTGCTACAGAAGAATTTGTAGATTCTCTCTTATTCTTTAGAAAATACTAACCCTCATCACCTCACACTTGGATCCATCCTTCAGTCACCAAAGTGATTTTCCTAAACCACAGATCTGATCATGTCACCTCCCTTCCCCTACTCAATAAACTCCAGTGGTTCCCTATGGCCTCCAAAATGAAATATAAAATCCTCTATTTATTATTCAAAGTCCTTCATAACTTAGTCTCCACCCCTAACACACCTTACTCCCCGCCAAATACTCTTCCATCCAGTGACACTGGCCTCCTTACTGTTCCTCAAACCAGACACTCTATCTCTTGGTTCCAGACATTTTCTCTGGTTGTCCCCATGCTTATAATACTCTCCTTCCTCATCTCTGCCTACTGGCTTCCCCGGCTTCCTTTAAATCCCAACTAAAATCCCATCTTCTACAACCCCTCTTAATTCTAATGCCTTCCCTTTTAAAAATTATTCCCTATTTTTCCTGCATATAGCTTGTTTGTATTTGTTTACTTGTCTCCCCCATTAAATTCTGAGCTCCTTGAGGGCAGGGATTGTCTTTTGTCTCCTTTTGTATCCCCAGTGAGGCTGACCAAAGTAGGAGTTCAATAAATGTTCTTTGACTGACTGCTTCTTAATACCCCAGTCCTTTTAAAGGGATTTTTCATCTCCCTGTTCTGTTGGAAGTTGACTCAAGTGTTGTCGGCTTGTATGGAGGCAACTGAAATTCTTTCCTCTAATCAATTCTGTTTCCCACTTCCTTGTGGTTTAAACTTGTCCTGCCACTATTGGCAGAACAAAGACAAATTTCAGACCCTTCCACAAGTATATATGCAAAAAGGTAACACATTGAAAAGTTCTGTCCTACCTAAGGAGGTCTTATGATTGACTCAAACGTTTGAGTATTTCCTGTGCCCTGAGAAAATGTTTCTAGCTCCGGTGTCAAAGGGGCACCATAACAGTATTAAGTTATAATACATCCAGGTATACCTATCACCCCTTAAAAAAGAAGATATTGCATTATTTCCAAAGTACTCTCCATCTATGGAATGTGATTTGACTAACCTCCCTTGATTCAATTAACCTTTTGCCTTTTTTTCTTTTAGAAAGGCTAACTGCAATTGTCAATGAGCTCGGGATAATGATGACTTTTAAAGGAATATATTCATGTTTTATCATCAGTTTCATTCACACTGTCTTCCTGATGCATTTATATTTAAAGGGCTGTCTTCATTTAACCAGCAATATTACTAGCTTCTGTGGTACCATGTATTTAGAGAATAATTTTATTAAATCATAAAACTGAGGGACAAAAATATTTTAGGTTGGATAAAGAGGAACTGACCTTTCATGAAAGAAGACATTTCTATGTATTGATTTAAACTAAATATTCTCTAATTTCTAAAGGAATCAGTGTGGGGAGGAGTCTGATTGATTTTGTTAGGGGAAAAAACATACTTTTTTTGCCTTAGGTAGGGGCTAGCTTGGAAATGGAAATCTTTTTCTCTTCTGCCTATGGTTAATTCATTCTAAGACCAGATTTTGCCTCCTGCCTTCCATTTGACCTTGAGGGTGGCAGTTGGGTGGTTTGTAGAGAGGATAAGAAAAAAAAAAGATGAGAGTGAAGTGAGCAGAACCAGGAGAACATTGTATACAGTAACAACCACATTGTATGATAACTAACTTTAATAGACTTAGCTCTTCTCAGCAATGCAAGCATCTAAGACAATTCCAAAAGACTCATGATGGAAAATGCTATCCACATCCAGAGAAAGAACTTTGGGGTCTGAACGCAGGTGAAAGCATACTATTTCCTCTTTTTTGTTGTTGTTCTGTTTTGTTTTTTCTTTCTTTTTTTTTAGGCAATTAGGGTTAAGTGATCTCAAGATCACACAGCTAGTAAGTGTCAAGTGTTTGGTCTGAGGCCACATTTGAACTCAGGTCCTCCTAACTTCAGGGCTGATGCTCTATCCACTGCACCACCTAGCTGCCCCTGTTTTTCTTTCTCATGGTTCTTCCCATTGGTTCTAATTCTTCTTTACAATATGACTAATGTGAAAATATGTTTAAAATGAATGTATAGGTAGAACCTATATCAGATTGCATGCCTTCTTGGAAAGGGGGCAAAGGAGGGTGAAAATTTAAAACTCAAAATTTTATGGAAGTGAATGTTTAAAACTAAAAATAAATCAATTTTTAAAAAAAAGCTGACCATACTATGTTCCTGAGCTACATGGGGTATTTCTAGAATTGACCTATCACTTCTATAGGTGAGTTACCCTGATTAGACTGACAAATGGGCCCTGAAGTCTCTCCTCCCACGTCAATGTAAGTGGGTGGGTAAAATTCTGCATAAACTCCCAAAATATAAGGGACTGTGAACATAGGGTCTACATCCACATGTAGGCATCTTCACACCTCTTATGAGGGCATGTGGACACTTATGTACTCTTTGAGTTGTCTCATTCTTCCCAACCTCTTCTCATACGGGCTGATCTAGGTTCCTTGACAATAGTTATATTCAAATTCTCTCAAAGTTCTAGGAGTAACCCAGTTGATGGGAAATACATTCCCCTTATCCTTCATTTTAGCTATTGGGTATCCACCAATGTATTTCTACTTACACAAACCAGCCACTCACAATGAGACTTTAGAGCTTAAATAAAATTACTTACTTAGCCAAAAAATCAATAATATCACAGATATCCATATATTAAAACTAACACATGAACAATAAAAATACATCACAATCCACACATAAACATTGTTCATACTCTCCCATCAATGCACTCAGTAACTGTAGGGGAAAGTGTGCACACAATTAAAAAGAATCTGGCAAGCTAAGACATGAGGAAGAAAAAAAAATGTGTTCAGGGCAGCCTATAAGAGTGAACTGTTCCATTTGGGAATATCTCCATACCATAAAATCTCTTCTCGGCTAGCTACTTGCCTGCTGGTCCTCACTACTCTGTAGCAGGGCGAATCTTCCTCTTTTGTGCATACAAGATAATGTAGCATTCACAAGCCTGTTCAATTTAGAAGCATCCTTGCTTTTAGAAAATACTGCCTCTTAATTTGAATTGCAGTTCACTTTAAGTAAGAGAACTGCAAAGCTCATCAAGCTTGTTATCTCTGGGTGCTACAGGTCAACCTGGCCAGTGCTTCCCAGATTGTTATGTTGTTAAATCAGAATGGAGCTTATAGCAAACAGCTTAGGCTGACGCTGAACAAGACAAACCAGCCTAGCCAGTTCTTAAATAACACATCAGCAGCAGTACCTGTCTTTCCTATTTTGGTTTTTTCCTATCAAGCCAGAAGGGGTCAGCAAAGAGTTACTGGTATTACTAAAGAGTTTCTTTAGCTCGTGGTGGCCCTGAAGTTCTTGTCTAATGAGACTCTTTGTCTTCAGTCAATCAAGAATCATACAGCTGAAGACTGTCAAGTGACTATTGCTGCTGGTGGTCTCTTCAAACAACTGTGGCAAAAGCTGGGGGTTTGCTTTTGTTTTTGCTTTTTTTACCCTCTTGCTATTTCTTCAATTTTGACAGTCTCAGCCTGTACCTCCAATATCTTTCAATGGTTTAAATTAGTCTCCTGGTTCTCAGTGACTCATCTTTCACTTAAAAATAGCAACTCACAAATTTCCTCCAAGAAATCAACATTCTTTTTAAAAAATTCATCAATCTCCAGATTTCTCATTATGTTAAGGGTTGAAAATATGTTATATAAACTGAACTAAAGGACCATAATGCCATGTATATCTAAGTTCTCAACATAATCCACTATCTCATTTTCCGTCCTTGAAATTTTCTTCATACTAAATTTTTAAGTTTTAAAAAAAATTCTTTTTCTGTTGCCTCTAAACTATTCAAATGTTCACATACAAATAATCTTCCAACAACTTTTATAAGATGATTTGTCTATGTTTATGCCATAATTTATTTTTAGTTCTAAACTGTTCAAATCCCATTTGAAAACTATTTCTTCATACACATACTTTAGCAATTCTTACTAAATTAAAGTTATTTTTCTACTTTCAGACAATAAAATTTTCATCTATAAGAGTGGCAGTACCTTACACCCTTTCTTGGTTAATTTAAACCTTTTTCTTTACCTTTGCCCCTTTTAGCACTAAACTGCTCTATATGAAAGGGCAGTAAAAGGACAGTACCTTACATCAAGATAATAATAGCTTACATTTATATTGCATTTTAGATACATTGTCTTATTTGACCTGCAAAACAATTTTGTGATGATAATAATAATTATTATCCATATTTTGGGGGGTGGGGGATGGGAACTGAGGCCCAGAGACTAAAAAGTGATTTGACCAAGATTATACAGTTAGCAAATACCTGAGACAGGATTCAAACCCAGATCTTTCTTTGTCAAGCTCAATCTGCTATGCTAAAGTGCCTCTCAGGATGCAAAGAACATAAAAGGAGATTCCTTTCTCATGTTTAGATGATGGCTTTCTCTGCCCACCCCACCCCCAACATCTTGAGTTCACCCTTCACAACCTGAATCTTCTCCCTGCCCCTGTCCTTTTATTCCTTCGATATGAGGGCTGCCCATCAAAGTAGCCTTGGGAAGATACACAGGAATTCCCACTAATCTGCTATGCCTCAGTGTCACCCATCATTCACTGCAGCTGAAAATTGTGTCTAAATAGCAAAATTATACTAGCATTCATATTCTAGCTGTCCAGAAGCCAAAAGCACAACTGTTTACAAGTTAAGTAGAGAAGTTAACCTCTGAATCTTATTTTTTTAATCTTATTTAATACAGTATGCATGTGATACATGGAAATTTTTAGTAAAAGTATGAAAATATGGAAAAGAAAAATAATACTGCTTTGACTTTAAAATTGAGGGTATTACTACATCACCTTATAATTTTGGTCGTTTGCTTCTTTTGACTCTTTATAGTAAAGGAATGAAGTACATAGAACCAGAATTCTTTTCATTAAAATTTTAATTGGTTTACAAAGGACATATAGACTACATTGAAATTAATCTTTGTACAAAATGGTAATAGATATGTGTAATATATACTATATAAATATGATATACTACATTATTATATAATATGATAATGTCATATTGTATAATAATATCATAGTATAATGTGCATCCATAACCTCACCCCAGCCAACCAAGACAGAAAAAAAGAGAAGAGACAAGAAAACAATTTAAGCTAGAGACGGATGAGCAAAGGGGACAAAATATTGATAGATAAGACATTTTCATAACAAATTCCTATCAAATCCCCATTTGTTCTATGAAGTTTGGATTGAATCAAAGGGCCACACCTGAGGACCTAGAGGGCCACATGTGGCCTCGAGGCCACAGGTTCCCCACCCCTGGCCTAGATACTTAGGGAAAGTACCTTAAACCATCCTCTAAATACAATTCAAATTTCTTCACATTGTCCTCAATTAAATGCCCAATTAATCTAAATGAATGGAATGTAAATAAGGCAATGCACATGATCATCATCTAATTAGCCCTGGCCAGCATAGCATAGTAATACGCTCATTAGCAAGTTGTAGACTCCTAAGGTCCATAATGAGTAATCAGAGGGTATATATAATGGCTCTGTAACATTCCAAATACACCATTCAACCCAATAAATCAGACCTAGGACAATCTGAACAATGAATGAAAAAAAAAAAACCAACTGAAAAGTCAGTCCAGCTGGTAGATTTGCAATTAGCAGCTTCCTCCTTCCTGAAGGAGACACTGAAATTGAGAAGCAGCTCGCTTCTCTGGCATAAACAGAAAAGCCAGAATAACTAGATGCCCAAAGGAAGGCATCCTCAAGTCTCCATAGTACAAACATGCAATTATTTGGAAAGATGCTAGGGTTAAAACAGCAACAACAACAACTCAATGCTGCCCTGTTGACTAATAATAAAAGATTTATTGGGCCCAGTATGAAAAGGATAGATGGACAGAGTTCTTTTATGAAATGTCATGGAAACTGAAAAATCAAATTTTCATTTAAATGTGAAATTTTAGCAGGCTAGAGGTGGGGGTATTGAGATAAAAATTTGATTATGGGCCATATTTGAAGAAATATTTAGCCATTATTAATAAAAGCCCTGAAATAAGAGAATAAAAGGAATGATACAACACTGCAGTTTTATCTATATGATGCTTCCCTGACCTTCCGATATAATCTTCACATCTTTGGGGAAATATCATTGAGTATAAATTTCTTTTCCTCCTCCTCCTCTTCCTCCTCCTTCTTGTTCTTCTTTCTCCTTCTCCTTCTTCCTCTCCTTCTCCTTCTCCTCTTCCTCCTCCTTCCTCCTCCTCCTTCTTCTCAAAGATCACAAAATGTGAATATGATATCATTTGCAATTTAAATCCATCTTGGGGGCTTTCCTGAGTATCATGCATAGCTCCCTTTAAAGGTATGGCCTCTTTAATATGATACTGGATATGTCTCTGTGCTTACTTCATCATTATAAAGATAGTAGTTGAAGAAGAAAGGCCAGGATTCTATTGACTGAGCTTTAACAGGAGCATGCCCAGAGTTCATTGAGACAGAACAGCAAATGAACTAGGTAGGAGGAGTTGAGAAGTTATACAAAGTGACAAGGGTAGGTTCACTTAGGACCATTTTGTGGTCTAGTAGAAAGAGCACTGGTTCTGCAGTCAGAAGAACTGATTTTATATCCTACTTCCATGCGTCTACCTAGGTACCTTGGGCCAGTCACTTAACCTCATGGAGCCTCAACTACCTATCTTGCCCATAAAAGGAAACGATTGGACAAAATGGCTTCTGACTTCCCCTCCAGCTTCAAATCTATAGTCATCTGAGCCTGCCTTCCTGAGCAGCTGTGCCTAGGACTGGGTAAATGGTAAAGATGAAAAACTATAAAAAGAAAAGTGATGATAACCACAAGGACATCATATGTCATAGGATGATATAAGGTAGATTTTTTTTAATAGTCATTTTGGAACTAGAATGTCTAAAGTAAACTCTCTTAGCATCTCCATCTTAGCAATTTTCCCATCTATAAAATGCAGATGCAAAGTGTTATAATATGTTTCAAAGACCAATGCATAAGGTTTATAAGTTGTAGGCTCTGTGGGAGCTCCTGTAAGTCCCAAATAATTTATTAAGGCAGTAGTTTTTAATAATAGAGTATTCTTTTTAAATATGCATGGTCTTGTCTGGGGAATAGTAATAATAACTAACAACTTTAAAAGTAACCCCCAAATTCTAGATTGTGTTCTTTAAGCTTTAAAAATATAGGAGAAAGCAGTGAGGAAAATGGGAGTTTCAGGAACCATTGCTAAATGGTTTCTTAACCATGACCTGGGTGTGAAAGCAAAAAACCTGTGGCCCTAAAACATGGGGTTCTTAACCTCATCTTTGAAATTTTTTTAAAAATTGGATAAGTTTATTTCAGTCGTATTCATCTCCTTTGTAGGCCTATGTATTTTATTTTACATATTTAAAAATCTCATTGTGAGAAGGGCCCCATAGACTTTACCAAACTGCCAAAGGGATGCATTGCACAAAAATAGGTTAAAGTCCTCTGTCCTACAACTTCCTATTTAACCTGAAAATTTTTCATTTCATCTAAAGTTCTCCCCAGGACCATCTATTGCTTCTTCTTATAACAAGCTAAGGGATTGCCTCTCCTTAGTTCCTGCAAAAATCATGCAAAACAGAAACTGTCAGAAGAAAGGGGATGTATTGAATTGGGGAACAATAGAGACAAGAGTAGATGGATGCAGTACAAGAGGGTAGTATAGCGGTAAGAGCACTGGCCTTTCCTCAATTGATCACCTCCAATTCGTACAAAGTTGTTTGCATGCTGTCTTTCCCACTAGACTGTGTACAGCCTGAGAACAGGGACTGTCTTTTGCCTTTATTTTTATTCCCAGCACTTAGGACAGTGCCTGGCATATAGTTGGCACTTAAGAAATGTTTAATGACCGACTGAAAGAGAAGAACTGGGTTCAGATCCCATTTCTGATGTTTACTATCTATGTGCCTTGGGCAGCTTAGCCTCACGAGGCCTCAATTACCTTTTGTGGTTGCAATTGTGTCATTTCAGTTGTGTTCGACTCTTCATGACCCCATTTGGAGTTTTCTTGGCAAATATACTGGAGTGGTTTGCCATTTCCTTCTCCAGCTCATTTTACAGATGAAGAAACTGAGGCAAACAGGGGTAAGTGACTTGCCCAGGGTCACACAGATAATACATGTCTGTGGCTGGATTTAAACTCATGAAGATAAGTCTTCCTGATTCCAAGCCCTACCTCATTTGTAAAATTAATTCTCTACCTGGTTCTCTTGAGGCTCTCTCTGACTTCTTTCTGGACTGTGGGCTAGGGTTTCCTGTTACAACTGCCTCATTACACAGCATGTCTCAAAAGTCTTCCTGTAGTTTTAAGCAATAGGTTAAAGCACACCCTTTGTGTGTGTATAGGTGGGAGTAGGGGTTGGGGGGTGTATGAGTACACTTCAAATTGCCTGAAGTGGCTGATTCCCTCTATGCCATCAACCTTGGATAATACACTTTAGAATCTATGTGGAGGCCAGCACTGCAGCATCCTCAGGACCATAACACCTACTACTAAGGCAGGGCACGTAATAATGGCATGCAATTTTGTCTCATTAAATTGGAGTTCACGGATTTGGAATTTATAGTGTCGGGGACAAGACAAGGGTTAGCAGTCCAGATAAACAGTCATCAGAGCTAACTAACAAGTTTAGTGCTCAGGACGAGATTCACAAAAGCAGTCCAAGGCAAGTATCATGAATTTGCTCTAAAATCAACTTTTTAAAAATAAATTAATTGGTGGGGGGAGACTCTGAAACCTCAAGAATCTTCTGTGGGGAAGAGAGAAGACCAGATGGAAAAGAAGCTTCAGAAGGAGGATGCAGTTTCATACTTTATCCAATTATTCTTGCTAAGTGCTAAGTTCAGTTGTTTCTAGCTGTTAAGGGATATGAATGCTGTCTGTGTTCTCTAAACATAGATGCCCTGAGTTGAGTCAAAGATCCAGTTCCCTGACCTAGTTTAAGCTCTGATAACTGAGAAAGATTGGGAGTTGGGTGAGGGGATAGTTAAAATATTTAAGAAAAGGATGTACTTACCATCAAATGCTTTCAAAAACATTATTTACACACAATTCTTATACAAATTACAAATTAATATTTCTTTTTTAAAGCCATTGCCTAAGGGTATCTGCCAGGCAATGTTTTGAATGAATGAATTAATTTTGTTAACATAGTTTGAATTACAGGAGACACAAGAAAATAACAAAGCTTCTTTGAAAATGTTATTTAATTTAGACAGGCCTTCCTGGCTGGGGTGAGCGACTAATCAGTGGTCCTAATGAGTTTGGACTATGACACTGTAATAACCCTTCTTTCAAAAAGGAAAGCTTAGTAGAAATTAAAAAAGATTTACAATATGATCAGAACATAAAAACATTGTTCATCCTGCCAGTGTTTCCTGATTTGTAAGAAGATGGAATAATAGAATTGTAGATAGAGAGAAAGATCAAAGGAGCAAAAGTTGTTCTTATTGGAGGAACTTACTGGAGGAGACAGGTGTGAAAGGAAGCCATATGTACGCAGCGGGGAGTGAGCTTTCTTTAAAGGTCTGTGAGTTACTAGAAGGACTATAATACTAGTCATGTAGGTGATAAGAGACTATGGAAGTTTAAAGTAAAGTCAGGATTTGAAAAATGTTGATTCTTTGTACACAAATAGCCACAGGTCTGAACAGAAGGTTGACGCCATTCTCAAGGGGTGGTAAATGTTTTCATTTCCATCATAGGTGGTAATAACTACCAATCTCGATTATTTTGTATGATCCACTCTCCACTTGTACGTGTGCTTGGTAGATCTAGTAACAGAACGTTCGTAGCATATAAATCACTTCCTCTCTCCCATCAGCCAACAATGTAAATGGGTAGGGTGTACAGCCAAAATCGATGCTCCCCTTGGCAAGCCCATCCTCTGGGCATCTTCTTTGCATCTTCACAAACAGCCCCACAGTCACCATGCCCTGCGGCATAGTGATTCTGCCATTCATGCTTTGCTCACTTTTCAATAGCATGTTTCAGAATATATTGTTCAAGTTTTTAATGGGGGAAAAAAATGACACATTTTGAGCCAAAGAAAAGCTGCCCTTCCATCTCAGATATCCTGTGTGAAAGACTCAAACATTCCCATTTCAGTAAAAAGTTCAGAAAGTTCCCCTTTCAGAATAGAAAGTAATTCCTAGGCTCTTGAATGAACCTCCAGAACTATAGTCATTTGATTATCTCTGCCCTTTTAGACCAGTCTCTTATGCATTATCAAAAGTCACAGCTGGGATCGCCATCATATGTAGCAAAGACAAGTACAGTAATTAGTCCCCATCTTTGACCAAGCCTTTCCCTAATCTGACATAAACTGCAATTTCATATGACAGAACAGAAACTTGGGGACTCTCAGTTCTTAGAATTTGATCTCGTGATGTTTCGAGCCTGACAGATTCTTCTTGAAGCTGAGATGATTTTATACATTTTCAATCAGCAATTTTCTGCAATCACTCTCATATTTCTAGCACAAGTAACCACTAATGACAGCTACCACATTAGTAAATGGCATGTGTAAGTGTCCCTCGACAGCTTAAGTATCTCTTCTGGATGGGATGTACTTCGTCAAGAGTAACTATCATTTTCAGCACCAAGATAGTTTCAGATAATCTATCTGTAAAAATGGTGCTTCAAGGTGTGGAAATAAAAAGAACTGAACTAGGTGCTAGGGGGACCCAGGTCCTGCCTTCAGCTCTGCTGCTCACTCATTTGGGGTAAACCTTTGCCTCAGGCTTTCCATCTGTGAAAAAAAAAGATGCTGCCCCCTATCTAGCTCACATAGAAAGGGCAAAGAGATGAGGGAGAATCTATCAATATACTTTGAGTTTCTTTCAAGGATATGTATGACATCATCATCATCATCATCATCATCATCATCATCAACATCATCATGTTTATATAGCATTTTAAGGTTTGCAAAATTCTTTACATATATGATCTCATTTAATCATAAAGCTCAGGGTGTACTTGTATCTCAATATAGTAAATATTTTTATCATCATATATTTTAATTCATATGTCAAGGCCTCAGAGCAAAAACTGGGCTGTGACTCTTAGAAACAGATTAAAGCCCTACTTGCTGTCATTTCACAAGAATTAACCTTTGTAGTTAATTTAAGACACTACCAGAACTCCAATAATGCAGTGCTTCATTGGACAGCTGGTAAATGGCACTGTTTTTGTGTTTTGATGTGTCAAGAGGACTGCTGCTTAACACTGTTTAAGCGAGACTTCTGAACCAACTTGTCCCTCAAAAGGAAGCATCTCCATTCTCCTTGCTTCAGCATTAGCAGCTTCCTTTGTGTTTATTTTAAAGATTTATGATTAATTGGATAGATTCTCATGTAACTTGCTTAGGTTTTCTTCTCTTGAAGGCTTATCACTTTGACATTCTTTGTCTGAATAGAGGTACATTTTTAATATTTATATTTAAGTTAGAGGTAAGGCAAGTTAGCTAAATTCAGCTTACCTCTGACAGCTAAATTTGAATGAGCTGAGTCTTTTCCATCATCCTTGAAAACAGAAGTTTTCTCCAGAGCTGTGAAGAGCAGTTACGCAGCTACCTAGGCAGTTTCAGTAGCGGAGAAAGTTTGTTATCATTTGGGTCACTCCAGGCAGTACCAACTGTATCAAACAGTGACAACCATCTGGGGGACTAAAGCTGTGGCCAGGGGATGGAGCTGTTAAGGATTCAGTAGACAGCAGCATCATATAGGGGAAGAGCATTAACTCTGGAGACAGAGGATCTGCCACCTCTGACACTTATTACCTGTGTAACCTTGTAGAATTAAGTCTCTTAACCTCCCTGGGCTATAAAATGAGAGGATTGAACAAGATGGATTCTGAAGTTCCTTCCAGTGAGCCTATGGGACCCTGTGATCCTGTAACTTGATGTAGAAAGTAAGCTACCAATTATGGCCTCTTTAATGTTGTTCATCCTGAAAAATAGCATTCAAGGTGAAAGAAACTGGTAGAAGAACTTATGAGTGACCAAGGATGATTGAGACCCTGTGGCTGCAGATTCAGAAAAAATCAGCACCAATTCTGAAGCTGGTGACTCAGTTTATCTCTGACTTCATTTAGGAACTCTTCAGGCTACAAATTAAATACTAAAAAAGTACTGTTAGCTACCCAAGCTTCCTTTGCTCAGGCACAGTCCTAAATGTAAATGACCTCTACAGGATTGGATGCAAAAGGTGGTACAACAAGACAAATGTCTTTTCGTATATTAAATGGTTGAAAATGATTTCACATATATACAGCATTGAGACAGAGACAGCTAGCAAGCTAGCCAGCGATCACCATGGGAATTGGACTTCTTAGACAATTTCTACAGAAAATGACCCCAAAACAAAAAACAACATGGCACAAAAAGAATCACGCTGGACTTGAAATTAGAGGATCTGTATTAGGATCCTGTCTCTTCTACTTACTACCTGTGTGATCCTGAAGAAGTCAGTTCTCTCTGGGCCTTAGTTTCCTCATTTGAAAAATCAATAGGTTGGAATACATATAAATGTGTGTATATATATATGTATATATATACACAATATATACATACACATCCATGTGCGTGTACATAGACACATATATACATATATGTGTATACATGTGTATATATAATTCATATACATATATAGATATAGATATGATTTCTAAGTGCTCTTTCAGCTGGAAATCTATAATCTCTTTTTCAAAGGCCCTTTTCCTTGCCTCCTAGCATCTTGCTTTGGTTGTTAACCACCCAGGCTTTTCTATCTTTGAAAAGTAAAATATTAAATGGGTCCTTGAAAGGCATTGGCATATGAAATACACTCGCAGGAGAGCTAGCAGTAACCTGAATTTGTCATCTTCAACATGCCGCAGTGATGGTTTTTTTCAAATGACATAACATCTATCCAAAATGTTACCATCAAAAATATTTATGATTAATTTAATATGTCATTATTTTAAAGAATTCATTAACTAGGTCATTAAAATGAGCAGCATGTGGCATTTTTATATGTCAGAGGTAACTGAACAGGATGAACTGGATGGAGATAAAACAGTTAATCATCTCAGTGTTCAGAAGTATTGACTGGCTGGGTCCATTAAAAAAAAATCAAACCATATTGGGATATTCTCAGGAGAGCATACAACAATATCTATAATGGTAAGTTTCAAAGTATTTAGATTTTGATCATTGTGCAGAATAAATAAAGATTAATGCAGTTAAGAGCTAGGATTATTATTGGCTCCACTGAGCTGGGATGAAACCTTGAAGAAGACAATTCACTTGTTTTTTGTTAGAATGAGATAAGAAGTAATACTGAATTTCTATCTAACTCCCAAGGGCTTGTAGGTAATAATTCTAAGATAAAGGACTTCAACAGCCTAAGGAAAGAGGAAGCCTTTTTTTGTAACACTTTCCAAAAGAGTAAAAGTTGATTTCATATTTAATATATTCATATTTTAATAATTTCATATTTGTTTCATATTTATTGTAAAGGTGTCTACCAATCTGCAGAATCATGACATGTACCATTAAAAAGAGATGCAAACTGAGACACCAACCCATCATACTTTTCCTTTCCCCCAAAATGTTTGCATATATGTTGCTGTATTATATAAGTGTCTTCTAGGGTGATTGACCTGTTCAGAATAATGCCAATGTATAGATCAATCGGGATTCAACACTCTAAACTCATTGAAGATTGTAACTGATTTAACTACCGCCAAAATGTCTTCAAAGGAAAGTATTGAAGTATTCCCCTCCATTTTGAAAGGATTGCAAAAGGCACCAAAATATGGAGTCATGAGTAGATACATGAGTAGATTCTCAGACTAGGAATTGGAACACCTGGCTTCTAACCCTGGCTTTGCCTCTGGCTAGCTGTATGACCTTGAGTGAGTCACTTAACCTCTTTAGCCCTTGGTTTCCTCATCAGTAAAATAAGACTAGACAGTTGATCACTCAAGTCTCTAACTGTGATTCTCCTGGAGGGTCAAGGGAATTTGTTCTGTGTGAAGGGACATAACTCTTCCCCCTTACCCCAACATACCTAATTAATCTTCTTTTCCCTTGGCCTCATTAGCACATGTATGCAGTAAGGAATCACAGCAACCACAGCCAGCGGAATGGATGCACTTTTACAGAAAGATAACACGTAAAACAAATACTCAGCTTGGGTTGGGATCTTAACAAAGTTGTACAGTTGCAGGAGGGTCAGTGAAGTCATCATGCAAAGCAATTTGAAACTCAGCTTATAACTATCCATTCCTCTACAACTCAGAAAGAACATTTCAGAGTTGATTGCAAAGCCCAATCCAAAGAGAACTCCCAGGTTTCTCACCAGGCCAGCAAATGGAGTTGTGTCAATGTGGATCCAGTCTGGATTGGCACACCATTTCTTGGCTTTGGGGACAGACCACAGGAGATCAATATCGAGAAGTTTGAGAACTAGGTAAAAGCCAAGGGCAAAAAGAAATAGAAACAGATTGGTCTTGATATATGTTCTCAGACTTGCTGTTTGGATTCCAGGTGTATGTTCAAATGCTTCTGCCACAAGCATACCTACAAATCAGACACAGAAACTTTAAGTGAGTTTACTTTCTTGCCAATCAATAAATATTTATTAAGTATCTATGTGCCAAGCATTGTGCTAAGTGCTGGGGATACAAGGTCCTTACCAGAAATTATATTCTCGGAGAAACAGTATGGCCTTGGGGAAAGAGCACCACTAGACTTAGAACCAAAAAGTCTGCTGTGTATGTATAGTAAAATGTAAACTCCCTGAGGACAGGGACAAATTTTCATTTCTTTGCTTTTGAATCCCCATCACCTAATACAGTGGAGCAGCTAGGTGGTACAGTGGATAGAGCCTCAGGCCTGGAATCAGGAAGACTCATGTTTGTGAGTTCAAATCCTGCCTCAGACACTTACTAGCTGTGTGACCCTGGGTAAGTCATCTAATCCTGTTTGCTTCAGTTTCCTCATCTGTAAAATGAGCTGGAGAAGGAAATGGCAAACCACTCCAGTATCTTTGCCGAGAAAACCCCAAATGAGGCGACAAAGAGTCATCCACAACTGAAATGACTAAACAAGAAAGTGCCTTGTACATAGTAGGCACTAATAAATACTTTTTGAATAAATTTGAACTGGACAAGTAGGGCTAAGTACAAGCTTTGCCATTTATTATTAGCTTTGTGACTCTGGGAGAGTTGCTCAACCTTCCCATACCTGTACAATGAGAGGGTTAGACTAGATGCTGACTAAGATCCCTTCCTGATTTAACACTCTGTGCATTCCATGACTACCTTTGAGAAAGAAGTGTCTCCTCCAACCACTCATTAGGTCTGGAAACTCAGCCAGGACACACCACTCAGTGCATCAGTTTCCTCATCTGCAAAAGTGAGGGGGTTGAACCAGTGGATTCTTTAGGTCCTTTCCAGTTCTAATAGTCTACTAGTCTGTGATTTACGGCCTTTGAGTATATCCACTAATTATTCCCGAACCTATTTTTCTAAGTAATAGCTATCACAGTTTCTAAACCCAACAATATGTCTGCCTTTCTGGGACTGTGACCACCAATATTAAAAGAGATGTTTCATTCATTCAGAGCCAACAAGCCTCTCACTGTAAGTGGGGCACTTAACTAGTGCTGATGAATGATTTTTTTGGGGGGGGGAGGGGTCTATATCTGTGGTTTTATCACTTTAGCAAACTTCCAGTGTGGAAACTCTCCAGTGATGATGATACTAATAACTGCTGATATTTGTCATTAAGTCATTTTTTAATTGTGTCTGACTCTCCATGACCCCATTTGGGGTTTTCTTAGCAAAGATACTGACTGAAGTGATTTTACCATTTCTTTCTCCAGCTCATTTTACAGATGAGGAAACTGAAGCAAACAGGGTTAAGTGACTTGCCCAGGGTCACCTAGCTAGTAAGTCTCTAAGGGTGGATTTGAACTCAGGAAGATGAGTCTTTCTGGTTCCAAGTCCAGCACTCTACCCACAGTACCACCTAGCTGCCAATGTTTACCTAATGCTTTAAAGTTTGCAAAGTATTTCATGTATATTATCTCATCTGAGCTTCACAACAATCCTGTGAGGTAGATGCTATATCTATTATTATCCTTATTTTACAGATGGGCAAATCAAAGCTGAGACAGATTAAGTGATTTACTCATGGTTACATAGACACACCCTTTGCAGGTGTTAGAGGGAGGGTTCAGCCCAGGTCTTTCTGGCAAGTACGGCACTCGATGTAGGGAGTGTGAGAGACTGAATTCAAACCCAGGTTTTCCTAACCCTCAGTCTAGCATTCTACCTACTCTGCCACACTGCTTCCCTTGATACAGATTGGCACCACATCCGTTACCTACAGTCCTGGAGCATTGCATGGGGTGTGGAAAGGTGAATTACTTGCCCATAGCATGAGTCAGAGGCAGGATTTGATCCCAAATCTTCCTGACTCCGAGGCTTTCCAGTATTCCACAGCAAAGATAAATTTCATTTCAAATAATATATGTCATTAAATTACTGTGCACTTGAAATTAATGTGCATAGAACATTATCCTTAGCTCTTTGGAGCTACATGAAAAATCCAGTCATGACAAACAGCATTTTCTGAAATAATGGGGAGCTGCTCAATGAAGCCCATCAGCCCATGGATAAGCGTGTACAGATGGCTCCATCACACAATGGCATCTCAGTTGACCATACTTAACTCCGCCCTGGGCCCAAACATTAAAAACCCAAGCTAAAATGATGGCTTATACAAGCACGTAAGTCAGAAAATCAGAAAGGCATTTTTTACTTCTTCAGGTCCCACAGCATCATGCTATATGCACACGGCTACAGTGGCCTAAAGAAGGCAACATAAACTCCAATCCATTCCCCTTTTAGTCCCAGTGAGGATCTGACAACATACAGCCAAAGGATGAGGCTAAAACTTTCAAATGATAAAACTAAAGAAAAGCAATCATTTTTACCACCAATTACTCCAAGAACAACTTGATGAGGAAAATGTGTCGCTATGAATACTCTGGAGATGCAGACGCTGATTTGAATCAACCAAAAAACACTCCAAAGAAATGACCAGGTAAGTCTGTGATGGAAAGACAAGTACACATATGAAACAAAAAATTGAAGAAAGTTATATTATTTTATTTAAAGCCTTACTTCTGTGTGCTATGTAGGATTTGAAAAGCTTAACAGTTACTGCAGGTTTCTGTATGAAGCTTACTAGTAGGCCATCTTGATGTAATAATAATAATTGTCGTGTTTATTATTATTACTATAGCTAGCATTTATATAGTGCTTTAAGGTTTGCAAAGTGCTCTATAAATGTTATCTCATTTTATTTTCACAACAATCCTAGTAGGTAGACCTGTTTTATAGATAAGGAAATCAAGGTAGACAGAAGTTAAGTGACTGGCTGAGTAACATAGCTAGTGAATATCTGAGGCTGGATTTGAACTCAGTTTTTTCCTGATTAAAGGTCCAGTGCTCCATCCACTGTGCCACCTTGTTTCTTCTGTTTAATTCCTGAAATTTAATAAATGCTATCAATTAAAGACAATTTAGACATTATAACAGTATTTATTGATTGGGGAGGGGGTGCATAGGAACCAGACAGCATGGGCACATTCACTTTTACTCTGAGTGATTGAGAACTAGTCAGTGAACATGAACTTGAAGAGACAGTGAAGATTAGAAGGGCTTGGTATGATACGGTCCATTGGATCATGACATGACTGAACAGCTAAACTTTAGTCATTCTTATTTTTGTTTGCTGGTAGGTTAGTTTGTGATAGTATTTAGATTGATAATTGATATAAACCAGATAGGTTTACTACAGTTTCTAGTTCTTTAATGAAAAAAGGTTTAAATGGGTTAGATTCATACTTTTATTTTTGAGATCTAAGGGAAAGGGCCGAGGAAACTTGAAGCTACAATTGTGATGGAAGGCAATGATGCTCAAAACTTCCCTTTTTAAATGATAACACTGGAAAAAGGCAGCCACTTCTTTAAAATAACTCCAAAAGTGACTTCCAGAATATCACTGGTGTTTCAGAATGGTTTTTATATGGCCCTATGGCCACAAGTTTCTTCTAGAAAGGGGAAAGACTAGGTATTGGTGAGACTTTTAAAAGAAGGAAGAAAGGAAGGAGGAAAGCATGCTATTACATGCTATTACATTACAACTAGTGCTATAACTAGAGACAGAAGAACTGAGGTAAGGTCTGGCTATGCCAGTTGCTAATAATGCATGGCCAGATGGCACAGTTGCTAAGGCCTTGAGTCAGGAAGAACCTCAATTCAAATCTGGCCTCACACACTTACTTGCTCTGGAGCCCTGGGAAAGTCACTTAACCTCTGTCTCAGTTTCCTTAGCTGTAAAATGAGAATCACAATGGCACCTAACTCCCAGGGTTACTATAAGGATCAAATAAGATAATACATGTAAAGTGCCTAACATATAGTAGGTGCTTAATAAATGAGTATTTTTTTTTCTATGTGGCCTTGGGCTAAGTCAATTGAACTGTTCGAGCCCTCAGTTTCTATTTGTAAAATGAACTATTATGAGGATCAAATGAGATGGTATATGAAAACGCTAAAGAACTATATAAAATGTCATCTATGATTACCTGTGGTTTGTGAAAGGGAAAGGAATTAGTCGGTGGGATATGTAAGACTTAAATTTGAAGCATTGAAAAGCACATCAAGAAAAGCTGTTCAAAAGAAAAAATATGCTTAGGTTTAGTCACATTTGCTCAAAGAGATTCGACAGAGAAAACACTTAGTTTCAACTGAATCCCCACTTGAATGATATTTTGCAAATGTAAATTACTATTCACATTCATTATAACACCTTTCTTGATGTTTTTGCACTCATTAAATTTTGGATACCTTAGGTATTAACTGCTATGTGGATACCCACAAACAGGGCAGATGTCGTTATTAGAAACTTTGGGGAGATTCTCAGATTAACTGTTTTGAAATTTTTGAAGTATCAATCCATCAACAACCATTTATTATTAATAATGTGCCAAGACTTGTGCTAATATCCAGTATTATTCCAAAGAGTGTGTCATCAGCTGGGACTTGGAAAATTTTTCATTAATCAATAAAATTATTGTAATAATATGCTGCTAAAAAGATTAAATGAATTTAAATTATTAGCAATTTTCAGGGCTAGCTAATGCAGCTAAAAGATTAAGTGAATAAATCATCCCAGGGAGGCTATAGTAAGTATTGTAAAGATTAGAGAATGATTTCCTCAAACGTGGGATTTAAAGGACTGGGGAGAAAAAGGAAAAGAAGATGCCCGTCTAACCAAGAGATATAGGAAAGTATCAGAAATTTAAATTCTAGATCCCTATGTATCTATGTCAGATAGAATAAGCTTCCTCTTTATAAATTATACTATAAAGAGATCATCAGCAAATAGGGCTCCAGGAGAAGGTTGTCCCCTGTAACGTGCGGACTACTTGGAGAACATTTCACATCTACGTTCTGGACAAATTATATACTAGGAATGATTACAATTTCCCTTGAAATTCACTGATTAAGACTAACTGGGATCAAAATGAATCAAATTTTATTTTCAATACCATGCTTAATGTTTAAAAGATGACATCTGACTAACTTCTTTGAGCTCAGGAAATTAACTATTTAAATGTAAAAAATATGAACTATTAAAAGAAGCAGGCATAATTGTATGTAAACAGATACCTTCAAAGAGTATGAAAGCCATTTTCAAACTTCCAGTTTTTCTTAAAGAGGGAATTTGCATGCAAAATAAGTCCTTGTATATTTTTAGAAGAGTTATTTATGGGCCACTAAAAATGATTTTATGTTATGGTAACAAAAAGACATCTAGAATAGGACATTTATCAATGGAAAATTTCCAACACTCTGTTGAAACAATGGCCATGAGCTAATTAGAGGGTTATCTTAATTCAAAATATAAATCTTCCATTAATGTTGCTGTTTGGGGTTTGAAGAGCCAGAATAAATAAATATATTTCAACAACTACAAGTACATCGTTCTGGGATAAATGAAAGCAAATGTGCTTTATTCAACAACGTCCAATTCAAATGAAATCTTGCAGAAACCAATCCAAAGCTGACCTGTGCAGAGTCACTGATGATTTATCTATTCGACCCCCAGTGTAGCTCAGCGCAGCTGTTACCATTACATACCAGACGCAAGATGATCCCATGGCATGGCCTGAGGGACTTCCTATAACAATAAATAACAGATGCGTTTCAGAAGTTATGAAGGTATAACAAGTTTTGGAAATGAGCATTGGAACAGGAGGCTGAAAATTGTTAATAACTCAGGAAAAATGCCACCGTGCTCTAAGTGACTTTTTGGTGACAAAGTGACCTCTTCCCAAATTGGCTAATGGGGAGTGGGGGAGGGTAGGAATTGAGCTAAACTGCTTCAGACTTAAAAAAAAAAAACAAAAAACATATTATTTTTTTCTTGGAATGTCCTGACTTTCAAAATAATTAGTTCTGATAAGCCTGAATTTTCAAAAATGGCTAAGCCTACATCTATAGCCACCTGCATTCAAGTGATCTTTCCATTGACTTCAATTACAGAGAAATCAAAGCACATCCCTTTGGAGGCCTGGGATGGGTCAATTTCTATTACAATGAACAGGTCAAATGGTGAATATTAATTACAGGTAATGGACACTAGCAGACAACCTGTACACACAAACAGCTGTTCCTTGCCAACCCTATATGGACAGAGTCTTGGCTTTGTTGCCATGGTAGCCACCTGGCGCTTTTAGAGAACTGGGAGGTGCAAAAGGAAAAAAAGAAAAGAAACCATGAAAAAGGGATGGACTTAGGGGAGCCCCTTTCTGGGGAAAAGATGCCTAGGTCAGGTTCTCTATACTGTGGCTTTCCTGATCCTAAATATCGCTCCTTTCCAAGTGTCTAAATGTTTTCTTTTTACTTCATCACATTGCCTGAAATCCCACCCATTAAAGATCAATTTGTACTGCCAAGCAATCTCTCTCCGTCTCCCTCTCTCTCTTTCTCTTTCTCTCTCTCTGTCTCTGTCTCTGCTTCTGTCTCTCCCTCCCTCTCTCTCTTTCTGTCTCTATCTCTCTATCTTTGTCTCTCTGTCTCTGTCTGTCTGTCTGTCTCTCTCTCTCTGTCTCTCTTTCTCTGTCTCTCCCTCTCTCTCTGGCAGTTTTACGGAAAATCTATGATCCATTCACTAGATTAATCCAATCAACTTACTTTCTTACTAACACTTAGCTGAGAGAAGCAGTTACAAAGAAAGAATTTGCATGGAGAGAGAGACGGAGAAGCAGATAATTTTGTAGCACAGGCCAATTTGAGGAGTTACTGGTCTCCATGAAAGGATGATGACAATCTGAGATAACTGAAGATCTAGGAAAAGTACACTAAGTGCAGGTTTTCTTAACCTAGGGTCCATTTGTTTGTTTGGTTTTAATTTTGGTAACTCTATTTCAATAGAATTGGTTTTATTTATAATCCTATGTATTTTATTTTATGAATTTAAAAATATTCTGAGGAGTACATAGGCTTCTCCAGATTACCAAGGCACATGCACACGCACACAAACACACACACACACACACACACACGTCTAAAAACCTTTAAGAGGGAGAGAAGTAAAGAAAGGATGGGTTAAAAGTACCAAAGGCAAACTCTACCTTTTTTACCCCCAAGAATTTGACCTAGGCCTGGCCTGAAGAAAATGATCCTTTTCCTTCTCTGTTCTGTAGCACAAAAGTTTTTGCTCCCAGGATGCAGAAGTCAAACTAGTAGCAATTATACCAAAATCAGGCAACCAAATCATGATTTGTACATGTGCCAAACAACTTACACATGAATTTGAAAAAAAAAAGCGTGATCCATATTTAAGCTGTTTACTAGCTAGTTGTTCAAAACTGAAATATTTCGATTCTTCTCCATCAAGAATGGTTGTCATAGTATTTGTATCAGCTAGGCCAAAGAGGTAATTAATTGACCCTAAAACCAGGAAGTCAATTAGAAACGTAAATTCCCATTTCCCTGTTTTGTTTTTTTTGATAGGAGGGGCCTGGATCCAGATTTGTGATTTCATGGTATGGGAAAGTCCCAGTAAGGAATCTCCTTCTATCAATGCTGATTGAACTGTTCTTCAACTTATAGTCTTGGAAAGCTTCCTGAAACAGTGGTCTAATGATATGTCCAGGGTGACAGTCAGTAGAGGTCAGAAGTGGAACTTGAACCCAGGACTTCCTCACTTTAAGACCATCTCATTTTCCACCATACTCTCTATTCCAGTCTGTTCTATTCTAGTCTAGTGTATCCAATAGCATTAACTTTGTGCAACACTATACACACAAACTCTCTCTCTCTCTCTCTCTCTCTCACACACACACACACACACACACACACACACACATATATCTTGTGGCAAATAAATGACATCACAACATAATTCTATAACTTAAAAATAATGTAATACTATTTTCTCTTTTGACTTCCCCCCAAACAAATAAACAAACAAAAAGCATCATTCTTGTAGACAGAAACTCAACATTCAGGCTAAAATGTTTATATTCAGATTATGATAAGGTCTTATAGAAAAGACTATCTGTGCACTGCTTATGCATGAGAAGAAAGATGAGAAATTTAAACAAAAACTGTTCTGAGGTCAGATGCACTCTTCCCGGCTAATGGGAATACCAGGAAACCCTTATCATTCCTGTAGGAATATTGTGTATGACAGTCCATTCTCTACCCATTAATGATATTCTCAGAAGACCTACAATGCCTTTGAAAATTGCTCAACAGCATGCACATTGACATTTCTAGAATTGCACTGTAGTTCTGGGAATGAATGTTAGCTGGTGTTAAAAGATACAGTCCACTGCTGTGCTGCTGAGTAAATGCTCAAACGACAAAATTATTTGGACAGTATTATCATATTTCATTTTTTGCAGTTAATGCAACAGAGCTTGGTTAGTCATAAAAAAATTTGTCCTTCTGCACCAGAATATCTTTATGACTCACATTGGAATATTAAGAATTCTTGCTCAGATTATTTTCTTTATTCAATTCAACAAGAATTAATTAAGCATCTACAATGAGCCAGTTGCTATGCTAAACTCCCTACTATAGCCCCATAATAATTTGTCAGATGATCATTCCGCTTATTAGCCAATGTGTTACTAGCTGTTAGTAAAAGGGAAAGAACACTGGTCTTTGAATCCAAAATTGTGGACTCAAGTTCAAATTTTGCCCCTTACCATGTCACCTTGAGTAAGTCACCTTCTCCAAGCCTCAGTTTTTTCATCTGCAAAATGGGGGTGATAAGAGCACTAGCTACCTTGTTAGGTTATTATGAGGAAGGTACTTTATAAACTGTAATGTGTGTGAACTCATTATTCACAGATTTACAGATTATTAAAAGTTAGTAGGGCTCTTCCAATCGAGCCTCCTCATTTTTCAGACGAGGAAACTGGTATACAATGGTGGAAAGACCTAACCAAGGTCACACTGTAACTTAGTGACAGAATCAGGATTCTAAACCAGGTAATTGGAATCATGTCATTATTCTAAAACTACTGAAAAATATCTTACCTGGACCAGTTTCACATGTTGTGGGAAATTGTTCAAGCCATGGACTTGAGTGATTTGTATAAATCTGAGTTTCTTGGACCCACCAATAAGGGCGATGACCAAATAAAATCCTACATTAAAAAAAATTAGTAAATACATATGTACCATACACACAGCTTTCATTTCTTAGGGTAAAATTTTCTTTCTCAAACAAAATGCCCCAAAGAAAGAGATAGCCAAGCAAGCAAAAATACAGAGTTTTTGAGGGAATCTTGGGTTCTAGCACATCTCCTACCATACTGACAGGGGCCAGTCATTTTAGTTTTCATCACCACTTGCAATATTAACCATAAATGAGTTTGGCTTCCTTACTTAGGCACTCTGTCATCTTGAGGTGGTTATTTTTCTTTTGGAGACGCTGGCCCTATGACTTCATTAGCACAGGAAATTCCCAGTGAGGAAACTTCTCCTGCCAATGTAGATCATCATCTGCTCTGCAACTTACAGTGTTAAAAGGATTTCTGAGGTATTGAGAAGTTAAGGAGCTTGCCCAGGCTCACACAGCAAATATTTGTCTTCCTGACTGTGAGGCCCATCCTTTATTGGGTGGTTATACAGTAGAAGTATAAATTATTCTGAAGAATCAATCTTGTTGAAGTCATCCACCTGCACTTCAGGCAAGCGTCCTTCCTTTGATCTTGTCACAAAATCGATCAGTGGGTTTAGGGAAGTAGCTGTTAACTGTGAAAGTCCATTCACCTGTAAGTTCAGTTCTTCTGAAATGAAATAGCAATGTGACTAAGACTGCTTCCCCAATCTAAGAATATTGAATGTATTCTGAAACCTTTAAGCTGAACTAAAGTTACAGTCTAAAAAACAATGGATTTTAGAGGGAAAAGAAAAAAAAAAAGAAGCCTTACCATTTAAATATAAGGTTGAACCAGTCCCCAATGACAGCTACCCATATCATCTTAGTTCCAACTGTCTGATTAAGCTGAAACCATAGTGGGAAATAAACCGAAAATATATTACGAGGATCTCCCACACTGGACATGAAATTAAGAAAATCACGGTAAGCCCGATAGTCCTTCTGCAAATGTTGAATCACAAGAATTCCATTCCTGTGAAGGAAATCCATTCCTAAAAAAAGACAATTCTGGACATAAAGAGATTGGAAACTAAATGAAGTGGTTTTCATTGCTTTTATAGGGTACCCAGGTGGTGTGTCTGGCTGTGAATACAACATGTGATTCTGTCCATCTGTGGGGGAGGCACGTTGGTCCTTTGCTGGTGAAAAGCTTGCCTGTTTATGATTTTAATTGGAGGGAAAGAGGTTCTGAAGTACATGCTGATTTGCAGCAAGTCATGGGGAAAGTGGGGTTGGGGGACAATGCATGTCTTACGCAACCATCTTTTCGTTGCGTGAGCAGTTGGACCATGTTTGCTCGCCGTTTTTGCACAGTTCATTTCTCCGAAGGTCAGACATTTACTTTTCTATGCTTGACTAGAGGAATATGAAAGTCATTATCATATGTCAATGAGCCCTCGAATCTAGGCATTTTAATTTCAAATAGAATATGGTTGTAAGTTTATTTATTGTGTCTTTGAGGAGGAAAAAAGTAACAATTGTTCAGCTAAAAAAATAGCTATGGCATGGAAAATAGTTTGTTAATTCCAGGTTTTATGTTGTTTTAAAAGGAAGTTTGTTGTTGTTTTAGTTGTTTTCAGTCACATCCAACTCTTCGTGACCCCATTTGGGGTTTTCTTGGCAAAGATAACAGGAGTGGTTTGCCATTTCCTTCTCCAGCTCATTTTTACAGATGAGGAAACTGAGGCAAACAGAGTTAAGTGACTTGCCCAGGGTCACACAGCTTGTAAGTGTCTGTTGTTGTTGTAGGAAGTGTCTGAGGCCAGATTTGAACTCAGGAAGGTGTCTTCCTAACTCCAGATCTGGTGCTTTATCCACTGTACCAACTAGTAGCTCTAAAAGGAAAAGCTGCTATTATTTCTTTACAGGCGACAGGGAATAGTGGATCAAGTTCTGCACTTGAAGACCTGGAAGTTAAAGGAACACTTGGGTTAAAATCCTGATTCAGACACTAGCTGTGAGATCATAAGCTGAACCTCTGTTTCTTCATCTGTAAAATGGGGATAACAACCCCTGGGATACCTACCTCACAGATACTGTTGTGGGGCTCAAATGAATTAATCCCATGTTAAGCATTTTGCAAACTTTAAATCACTATATTCAATTCAATTAAAAAATATATATTAAGGGTCTCCTACCAGTAAGGCACTGTGCTAAGTGCTGAGGATGCAAAGACAAAAACAGAAATTGTGCACAGTGCTTTATACATAGTACTTAATAAATGCCTTTTCCCCCCATTCATTTATTCTGCACCCTCAGGCAGCTCACATTCTCTTGTCTGACTATATGAAGGTCAGTATTTTTTGTTGTTACTTCAACCTATGATTTAATCCAATGGGAAGGTCCCTTTACAAATTAACCATTTAATTTAGCAAATTTCCTGCGGCATGGAAAGATGAACTGACTTGCCCTTGGCACAGCTAATGCATAGTCAGAAGCAAAACCTTAACCCCAGTAAAACCCTGATGCCAGGACCGATTCTTTATCCTCTGTTCTGGGTTGGCTCTTCCTAAATGTCATTTACTCTAATTATTAGTGAGACACAAAAGTAGGACAGCGAAGGTTTAGGTCACTAAAGCACCAGTTGGGTGCCATTATTGTTGAGTAATTTTATCAGTGACTTGGAGCCCTGTGAGCACGTTCATTAGGTTGGCAGCAGCAAGGACAAACTGGGCAGAGCTGTTCATGTCACAAAAGATAGGAATAGAATGTAAAGTAAACTGGAAAAATTAGGGAAATGGGCTGTCAAAAACAGTATGTTCAAAAGGCCCTAGTACAAGGCCTCAAAGCAAACATTCACATGTACTAGGTCAGGAAGGAACGGGTAAGCATCAGAAAGAGAGGCTGAGATTTGACTGTAAGCCAGAAACGCAGTGCTGTGAATTGCACATTCAGAATGTGCAATATTATGTGCTAAGGATGGCGGCAGTGGTGGGGTAGTGGCAATAATAAATCCCATGAGAAGGCAGGGAGAAGGTTGACTTAGATGACCTCTTAATGGCCCTTTCAGATCTCTAATTCCATTAACCTTTTCAGTTTATATACATTCTGCTCAAGTCATTTCTACCAGTTTCCAGCTAAAACCACAACAAAGCAGCCCCCTTCATTCCCACCCCCCAAAAAAAACCTTTAGAAGATTCTGAAAATACTTGTTAAAATGAATTTGAAAGCAGCTGAATTTTCCTTTTTAATTAGAATTTTGTGCTGAATGCATCAGTTGCTTAATGCACTGGTATTATGTCAAGGGTTTAGAGAAACTCCTCAATTAGAGAAAGTATTTATGGAAGTTGGAACATATCCAACATGAAGGAATGAATAAAAAAAGTATTTATTAAGTGCTTACTGTGCCAATCATTGTGCTAAGTGCTGAGTTCACAAATGCAAGAAGCAAGATAGCCCTCACCTCCCTCAGTCCCCTCGGGTTGTAATAGAAGATCACACAAAGTTAACGTTGTGACTGGGAAAAGATGTTTTGTTCAGGAAAGTCACAGAGATGGTCAGTAGAGCCATAGAATATTCCTTTCCACAAATGATAGGATTGACTTGATATCTGCACCCAAGAGGTATGTGTGGGGAGGAGAGAGGTAAAGGAGGAGGGATTGTTATGAGCCAAGGCATTGCATGAAAATGATTAGCATACACCAGCAGATCTGGGGCCAGCTACACATGATGAACTCTCACCAATTAGGAGCACAGAGCCCCAGAGCAGGAGCTGGTAATGCCCATCTGGTGCAGTAGCAGGGAATGAGGTAGCAGAGAGAGAGGATAGAAGGAGTATGAATGTGATTTCCTAGAATGCAAAGAGGCTTTTACCTCAAGCCTACCACAGGAACCACCCCCTCTATGAAGCCTTCCTTGCTTTGTCCAGTGGAAAGTTACTTCTCCTTCCTAAAAATTTAATACCTTCCTACCTGGTCTTCTCCTGTGCATTTATAACTTAATAGCGAGCATTTATATGGAGCCTACTGTATGCCAGGCACTGTACTAAGCGCTCTCTATATATTATCTCATTTGATCCTCACAACAACCCCGGGAAGTACCTACTATTATCATCCTTATTTTACAGTTGAGGGAACTGAGGCAAATTGTGGTTAAATGACTTGCTCAAGGTCACTCAAGAGCTATGATTTGAATTCAGGTCTTCTGACTCCAGGACTAGATCTCTATCCATTATACCACTTAGCTGCCCATAAAAATATAATTTACATCATCCTCCCTTGCACCATCATTTTTGTTTGTTTGACTAAATGTATGTATGCATATATGTATATAATATGCAATGAACATGAATATAATTTAATATTATATAAATATATTCTATTATAATATATGTATAATATAAAATAAGATGTATATAATATATGCATTGTTTCTACAATTTTAGATTGCGAGCTTCTTATAAGGAAAGTCTGTGTCACCTTTCTCTGGTCTTACAATTTGTAATTGCATAATAAATGTGAATTGAATTGAAATTGAACTTCTTAGGGAAAAGGTTGAACAAATAATAATTAAAGCGGAAACATTCTTACCTTGAAATGGAGATTGTCTTGACAGCAACAGGACAGACCTTGATTTTAGTCTTGTCCATGTCACTGGCCAGTGGAATCAATCTGACAATCGATAAACATTTGTTAAATGACAGCAGTTCCATAAATAGATCTGTTCTATTCAGGATGCAAACATTGGTATTATATTAATAATTCTGTGGTTTTTCTCCTGGGCTTAACTTGTACCCATCATTTCATTTCCAAACTTGACTTGTTAATGACTATCTAACAAAACTTAGTTTCATTCACTACATGTATGAACTCTCACCAGGCCTCTGAGACTAACTGTTCAAGTTGATTCTTAAAATTTTAGAAGAAGAAAAAAACCAGGAAGTTAGTTAGCCTTTTGTATGCTCTCACAAAATTTTGCCCTTCCCCTATAATTGCCCCATTTCACTCCTAGTTAGTCCACTCTGAATATTTGTTTGAGCATAATGTTGTGTAATAATAATAATAATTTACACCGATGTGTTTTAAGGGTTGCAATGTATCTCCTACATGATAACACTTTGAAGTAAGAATTATGATCCTCATTTCACAGATTAGGAAACTAAGGTTAAGAGAGGTGATTATAAGGACCCAAAATATTAAACAACAAGAGTCAGAATGGGGAAGGGGTGTAAATCCAGCTCTGTTTACTCCCAGTCTCTTTCTTCTCCACTAGTAGAATGAATTTAGCTGATGTAACTCATGTTACTTTAAAATGGCTTGTATTCATAGTGAAACAACGCTTAACTTAACTTCTTTGAATATTAAATCAAACAACAAGCATTTATTAAACACCTCCTATATAGATACTCAATGGATAGAGAGCCAGCCTCAGAAACCAGTAACATCTGGGTTCAGGTTCCACTTCTGACACATGCATAAACAAAGCATCATTAAGTCAATACAGTTCAGATGTTATCAAGGAAGCTGCCAGAACCCCAGCTTTCTGGTCTCAGTATTCCAACTATTTGAGCTCATCTAAGTAGAAGCAAAAGACATGTTTGGCTGTGATTGTAAGCCATTTGGCTGGGAGAGAACGTTAACGGTTCATAATGCTGACCCTATAAACAAGAGTCGGGGTACAGACGCGTTCTCTAGGGCTGTTTAGACAGCCAAGGCTGACAATTGCCTTTCAGACATGGTTTCTGTGCCATCCGTTAGAGAGACAAAGGGATACATTATGTGACTTCTACAGCTGCCTTTCAGCCCTGTAAATCTGAATTTTCATTTTTGTATGTGTGATTTTTTTATTCTGTGAAATCAGGATGAAAAGATATCCTAGATTTGCCAAAGACTGGTTTTAAACAGGCTAAAGGTGCATCCCTCTTCTGCATCACTAATTGACTCTGGCTATCTTGAGTTTTTGCTTCTAGCTATTCTGCAGACTCAGGTTCTAAATTGTTTGCAGTGTCTTTAATGAGCCGTGGGCAAAGACATAAAGTAATGAGCTTTGGTCGTAGTTTCTTCTTATTCTCGATTTTTTTTTTCAAGCTGTGTTAGTATTGCATTATTTATAATGTTCATTTTCAACCTCAATTTGTCCTTAAATCAGGGCATGAATGATCCATTTCTGTTTACAGTGAATGATGTCAAATGCATTCCTTTTCTGCAATATCATCTTAAAAAATTAAACTTTCAGCTCTTTCATTACTTAATATTCTGCAGGCAGGATGTGCTTGGCATGGAAATGAGCTTGGTGCCTTACTTAGCTAACTTACAGAGAGTCTAATGCCAGGAAACAGATAGAACCTCAGAGGACAAGAGCAAGGTTAAAAGACAGTTAACAGAAGAACAAATATGATAATATATGTAAAGTACTTTGTAAATCTTAAATCACTATAAATTAACGTGAGTTGAAATTTTTTTAACTGGACCTGTGATTTCATGGGTATAGGGAACTCACATGGAAGAAATTCCCCTTGCAAGTGCAGATTAGCACTTGGGAAATTTATAGCCATTAGTAAGTTGCCCAAGGGACACTGATTTGCTCAGAGCCACATCATGAGGACATGTCAAGTATAGCCTAAGTCTAAATTTGAACCCACATCTCCCTGACTTTAAGATGGGTTTTCTCTACCTCATGCCACATTTTCTCTCTCAGCCCTGGGGCAATGGTGTCCTAATTGCTAAGAACTCACCATACCCAAAAGGCCCACTACCTGATCTTGCTTCACCTGCCATCTTCCTTCCGTGCTTCCTTGAGCACATATCCCCCACCTCAGTTCTTTCCCTTGCCCTGGAAACAGTAATCCAATCAACATTACTGTTGCGTCTCCTAAGGCAATGTCCTGTCAATCAAAAGCCCTATGATTCTACTCAGCACTGCTGTGCATTCCTAGACCATAACACCCCTTCCTGGTGTTGTCTTCCTCTATTAGAATGTAAGCTCTTTGAGCAGAGGTTGTCTTTCTTTGAATGTGCTTTGCACAGTGCCTGGCACAGAGTAAACACTTAATAAATTCTTTTTTCCATTCATTTTTCTCATAATAATAATGATAAGAACATTTATTTTTATCACTATTGAAACAAGGATGTCATAAGACAGTTTTAAGGAGAGGTCAGAAAAAGAGAAGGAACAAGAAGGGATTGAGCTGAGCTCTATAGAGGAGGGAGAGTATAGGGAGAAATTGTTGGGGAAGTGCTCTACGTTGCACTGAACCCTGGTGGCCCGCCACCTTCCTTTCCCTTATCTTCCTTTACTTTCTCTGATACAAGACTATCTTGTTTTTCTTTCTACCTCATTGACCACCATTTTACAATCCTCTTTCTCCTTCTCCTTCCTAGTGAGCATCCTCCAAGTTTTAGTCCTGGGCCCTTTTCTCTTCTCTTTCCCACTCACAATGCCTTTGACTCTCACAATTTCAATTATTACCTCTATGTAAGTAAGGTGAAAACAGTCACTTAGCCCCTCCATGCTTTAACTTCCTTATCTGTTAAATAAGAAAACAGTAAGAGGACTAGACCTCCAAGGTCCTTTCCAGTTTCTAAAATTTTAAATCTTATGATCTGATGAAATATATTATCCTCCTCCAGAGGGAGAGGTCATGGATTCAGAGTGTACATCGAGGGATGTGTGTGTATGTATGTATGTATGTGTATATACATGCATATGTACATATACATGTATACACACACATATATGTATTTTATATATGTGTGTATATACATGCATATGTACATATACATGTATATACACACATATATAAAATACATATATATGTGTATGGCTAATTCAAGAATTTGCTTTGCTTGACTATACATATTTGTAGTGGGTTTAATTTTTCTTGCTTTCTTAATAGATGGGAAGAGAGGAGGTGGGAGAGAATTTGGAAGTGAAAATAAAATACAATTGAATTCTAAAAATAAATAAAAATTAAAATATATTAATAGCTTTAAAAAAAAACCTTGAGATCTGAAAGAATATTTGTTCTCCAGACTTTGAGGTCATGTTCAATATTAAAGAATGATTTGATTCATATAGTTGATCCGTTAGTCCAAACTATGTGGTTGATACAATGGAGAGAGCACTGGTTCTAGAGGCAAAAAGACCTGTTTAAAATCTGCTTCAGATACTTACTAGCTTGTGATTGTGGGCAAGTGACTTAACTTGTCTAAGCCTCAGTTTCCTCATCTGTAAAATGATGATAATAATAGCACCTACCTCACAGGATTTTTATGAGAATAAAATGTCATCAAATTTATAAAGTGCTTTGCAAATCTTAAAACACTATGTAAATGTAAGCTATTTATTATCATTATTAATATGAATATCCTCTGTAATTCCCATGGTTAAACAAATATAGGACGCCTTCAAATTATACCAGGTTGTATTCCAAAAAGTTCATTTGTAAGTCAAAATGTATTTTCCCACAGAAACATAGTTAAATATGATTTAAGACAGTAGGGTCTATCCTGTCCTAGATCCCAATACCCAACAGCCTGTGAAAGTTCTCAGAGCTGCTTCCTGTCCTGTCCAATTCCTCCCTTCTGTACCCTGTTCCTTGGCATTAAGCCTAATTGGTTGAGTGATTAGGTGGTTACCTAAATGGTAAACCTGGAAAATAATCTCTTCTATGCAAACTTTTTTCTCCTTGCTTCTGTTGCTGTTGCTAAACTGTCCTATTGGCTTAGATGAGACACCAATCTTTATCAAAATTCACATACTATGAATTCTCTCTACCAATTCACTGGAGGTCATTGAGTCACTTTTAAGTCATTGCTAAAGAGGGAGCAATTGATAAATCTGTAACGGGATTAGGTTTACATTTTCTGGAAGTAGTCCATTGATAAACCACTTTGCTAAAAGCCCAGCAAAGGCTTAAGAGCCTGTTTCAAACTAGCCCTTTAGTTCCTGTATCCTGCCTACACATGCATGAGCAATGTTGTAAATCATTGAATGGCCCCAGAAGCAGTAAAAATGAGACAGCAAACCTGTTCTCCTTTCTTTTTCTTAGAATCTTTAGCCTCCTTCCAGGCTCAGTTCAAACAACTTGTCCTTTTAGGAAACCCTTCCATGTACAACGTCTCTTTAAATTATCATGTTCTTACCTATCAGTCAACTAGTATTTATTAAGTACCTACTACGTACAAGGCACTATTCTAAGAAAGGCAAAAAAAAATAGTCTCAATGAATTCACAGCCTAATCAGGGAGAAAACATACAACTATGTACATACAACAATATATACAGGATAAATACAGTCTCAGAGGGAAGGTGTGAAGATGAAGGCGGTCTGGGAAAGGCTTCTTCAAGAAGGTAGGATTAGCTGAGACCTGATGGAAGCCAGAGAAGCCAGGAGGAAGATGTCAGGAAGGAAAGCATTCCAGTGAAAATGCTCCATGTAGAAAGATGGACTGGTCTGTGAGGTGCAGAAGGAGGCCAGTGCCCCAAGACCAGAGTATGCAGAGGGCAACATGGTGTAAGAAGAAACTTTGTATCTGTCTGATAGACAGTCAGCTCCTCAAGGGCAGAGACTGTTCAATCATCATAGTCCCTGTACATAGTTGCTTAATGATTGTTGAATGAGTGAATCCAGGATATCAAACAATCCTCTTGAATGAACAGGAAAAAAACAAGAAATCTCATACAGTTGTATTCTGGTATGTGGTTGGAGGATCAGGGGTTTGAATTAGTAAACAGAAAGTGGAACCAATTTCAGTTTCACTTGTGTGGGAAGGAAAAGAGAGAGTGTGCAAGTTAGTAAGACTATTTTCTAAAGGCTGAGAATTGAGAATCAAAGATCTTGAAAATAAATATTTTAATAGGAAAAGAAGAGAGAGAGAGAGAGAGAGAGAGAGAGAGAAGGAGGCCAAGGAACAAAGGAAAAGTTTGTATTCTGGTATATCTCCTTCCCCTTCCATCCCCAATCACTGCCTTGTTGTGGCAGAGGGATTTGCATAGTTTAATTTTCATTAATTCATTTGTATATAACATTTTTATTTTATGTTGTATATATTTTACATGGCATTTTCATTAATTCATTCAATATTCATATTAATAATATGGCTGTGCCATGAAGGGTTACCCAAGACGGTTATGGTGGAGAGTTCTGACAAAAAGTGATCCGCTGGAGAAGGAAATAGCAAACCACTCCAGAATCTTTGCCAAGAAAACCCCATGGACAGCACTAAAATGATAAAAGAAATGACAAAAGGTAAAGAGGATGGCAGAGGCTGAAATGGATAACAACAGACAGACTTCAAGAGATTAGTGGAGGATAAAAAGGCCTGGTATGCTATGGTCCATGGGGTCACGAAAAGTTGGACACAGCAACACAAGAACAACCCTTATGGTATGTCAATTTTTAAAAAGTGACTGTTGAACACAAACCTCAGCTGTGTATCTTGGTTCTGCCTTTGGGCACATGTCTAAAGATATTCTTCTAATCCCACTCCTTCTCAACCTACTTTAGTTTAAGGAAATGGACATGACCTCTAGTCAACTACATTAGGTGTTTAATGATATTAGAAATATAATAAATTAATTGTAATTCTTCTATAAATCAGACAGCAGTAGGTGGTAACTCTCCACCCAAATTGCAGGGCTTGGGATGAGTTCTTCACTTTACCACAGGTTGAAAATGTTCACCTACTATTACACACTACTTTCATCCTACTTTTCCTTTGTTCCTTGGCCTCCTTCTCTCTCTCTCTCTCTCTCTCTCTCTCTCTTCTTTTCCTATTAAAATATTTATTTTCAAGATCTTTGATTCTCAATTCTCAGCCTTTAGAAAATAGTTTTACTAACTTGCACACTCTCACTTTTCCTTCTCACACAAGTGAAACTGAAATTGGTTCCACTTTCTGTTTACTAATTCAAACCCCTGATCCTCCAACCACATAGCCTTTTTTCTCGACTGTTAGACAAACCTGAGCCTCTTATTTCAGTGAATACTTGTTTGCTTCCCTTAATGTTGCTATTGTCACACATCCCCTTAATTTCCTTTCATACCAAGTTCCCATAACTATATCCCTAGTAAATCTTTATTATTTTTAGTTCTTGGGTGTTTGTGCCCTGTGACCTCTCCCACTGAGAACTCTGCTCTTATCTTTCCCAACTATAGTCTTTGCTGTGTCCCTTTCCTTATATTCCCCTTTTTTTCATTGACATCTCTTGACAGACAACACCCAAATCTTTTTTCAGACAACTCATTTTGACTGACCTCTCCTGAGATTTTAATTTTACCTCATCTACCTATCTTATATTGAAACTGGAAGGAGGGAGTTTTCCTCATTTTTTAAAACAGTATTCTGTATTATAAAAACAAATACTTGATTACAAATCTTATCAGGAGAGATTTTCCTTTCACAAAATGAACCACCTGCAACTGCGTTCCAATAATTCTAAATTATTTCTATGTCTGGAATAATTCTACATTATTTCGATTTATTGACCTTTACCTTATCTCTTAGATCCAGTGAGGAATAAAGGATCTTAAAACCACTGATTTTCAAGGTCTTTTTCATGTTCAATATAATTTTGCCACAAATATGAGAATGGATTTGGCTTTTTTTTTTTTTTTTTTGAAACTAATCAGATATCTGGCTATCTCGTTATTGAAAACAATCTGATCGTGTTTTACTTAACCACTCAGTACAAACAAATATCTTCCAGACTGAATTCAGACTTTAGTGGCCTTCAGAAAATAATTACCTCAATTTTGGCCAGCATCCCAGGAGTACTGGGTTATCTGGATGACATGATTACAAATGGTTCCACTACAGCTGCTCTTCCATTAGTCTCACTTTTCTAGCACTGATCCAGACCAATGCATCCATTAGCTTTAACTTAAATCACCTAAGAAACCATCAAAGTCGCACATTAATGGAACAAGTAGTACTTTTAAGCTCTCTACCCAGTAGAATTGAGATAATCTATGAGATAAACTCTGCTTGTTAAAAGAAAATAACAAAGATAAGGCTACTTTTAACTTCAAATTTATTACTTAGCCAGTGGCACTAACAGTTTTTTCCTTAAATATTCCTGATCATTAGAAGGTAAAACATTAACTGTAATGAATAAACAAATGAATAAATTATACAAAGTTTGTCTCAAAATATCTTAAATTTTCTTATAAACAGGTGGATAGATTATTCTTTTATTGAATCAACTCTTTCAACTTGCCACCACTAAGAAGGAAAGAAAGGATTGATGGAGTAGGAAGAACAATGAATAAAAGTGTCAGAGGACCAGGGTTCTAATCCCAGGTCTGCCATTCATTAACTGTGACCTGGGGCAAATCACTTCTTCGGGTCTCAGTTTCCTTATTTGTAAAATGAGGAGGTTGGTGATGATCTCTAAGATCTTTTTTTAGATATAAATTTCTATGACTAAAGCTGAGAGCTGGCTTTGAAGACAAATATATAGTTACTTGATGGTTGGCAATAGAGAAAATGGGAGGAAGAGGCTTTTGATGATTGCCTTTGATGGCAGCTAAACGACATAGTAGATAGGGTTTTGAAGTCAGGAAGACCTGAGTTTGAATACTGCCTCTGGAATTTACTAGCTTTGGGACCATGAGCAGGTTACTCCATCTTCCTCAGGCTCAATTTTTTTTCATCTGTAAAATGGTAGCTAGATGGTACAGTGGATAGAGTGCTGGGCCAGGAATCGGGAAGATGAGTCTTCCTGAATTCCAATCTGGCCTCAGACACTGTGTGACCCAGACAGCTGTGTGACCCTGGGCAAGTCACTTAACGCTATTTGCCTCAATACCTCATCTGTAAAATGAGCTGGAGAAGGAAATGGCAAAGCACTCTAGTATCTTTGCCAAGAAAACCCCAAATGAGATCACAAAGAGTCAGACATAACTGAACAACAACAAAAATGAACACCTAACTCACAAGGTTATTGGGAAAAGCAAATGAGAAAATATATGTAAAACTATCTGTAAAACTTAAAGCAATATATTTATGATATTTAATAATAATAATCTATTATATGCAATGAGTTGGTTCATACTTTCTTGATGTCACAATGTTCTCTCTCACATGTAAATTATTCTTGTTCTTCCTTATAAAGTCATATGATACGTTCTAGCTGGTCTAAAGGAATAGATTCAGTGATTAGGAGGCTCAGAGCACAACTCTAAGTAGTATAACCTCAAGATAGGTAAGTTCCCAGGGTACCAGTTTGTGACACTATGCTAACTTTGCGAATGCTTCTTTGTATATGAACAATACAGAGACCAACTTTCTTTTTCTTTTTTTTGTATCAGGCAATTGGGGTTAAGTGACTTGCCCAGAGTCACACGGCTGGTAGGTGTTATGTGTCTGAGGCCGGATTTGAATTCAGGGTGTCCTGACTCCAGGGTTGGTGCTTTATCTACCGCACCACTTAGCTGCCCCCAAGACCAACTTCCTTCAGATGGCTCTGCACCGGAACTATAGCTCAATGCCTTTGAGTGGAAATCTTCTTCTTTGAGAACAGTGCTAGAGTTCAATCTCTAAAGTAGAGGGTGTCTATAAAATAAGTGCTGGAGGTGATAGAGATCTCACCCCCCTGCTCCTTATGACTGCTTTCCCTCTAGAAATAATGGTTGGAGGATTTGTCCCACGAAAGATGAGATCTGGAAGAAGATGGAAATGACTAGCCAAAAGAGGATGGAGCCCATTTTGAAATTTCCTTGGAAAATAGAAATTCAGTGAAAGCCTAGTTTGTATTCATGAGAAGTTAGGTTTACCTAATTTATTCAAGGGCCTGACTTACAAATTTTTTTAAAGGAAAGTAATTTTATTACTCCAAGCTATTTAATGTATTTCAACTAACAGGACACAAAGATAGCACTCTTTAGAACAGAAGCTATGGGACTGGGAGATGGAGAGATTTCCAAGAAGAGAATTTTGGCTAGGAAATTTCCTTCCACAGCTCTCACTAATGCAAAGCAACAGAGGAGAAGAGAGGTTGACTATATTCAATTCAGTGAGGATATTTAAGGCATCTTACCGGTGTGTGACAAAAGGTGATAGATGTAGAGAACAGCTTTGGTATAGGAAGCTTCAGAGCATGGGAGAATGGTTTTGGTGAATTGGGTATTACTTGGCTTGAGGAGATTGAGAAGGAGCTGATAGAACAGGAAGTGAGATAGCAGGGGCATCCTGGCATTGATCCTGAGATCTCCTTGTCTGATATTTCAACAAAGTGCATAGAGGATGCTCTTAGGATTTGTAGGTTGGCTGTCCTAATACCCCCAACCAGTAAATACAAGTGGAAGAACAAATGAAGATGATGGCAGTGAGATCAGATTAATTCAAGTCCTACTAGGTTGAATTGAGTCAGATAAACTGGCTTCTTTCTAGTTTCCTTTCCAAAAGGAGAGTACCTGAGGAAACTTCCAAATAAACCTTCCAATGGCAGATAGCTTTAATCTTAATGAGTCTTAGAATTATTTTTTTTAAAAAAATAAGCAAACACATGCATTGAGAAGTAACTATGTTTAAGGGACTGTGATATGTTCTGTGGGAGACAGCAAAAGGAAGACATAGTCCTTGTTCTCAAGGAGCTTATAATCTAGCAGTGGAAATAGGAGACTCTCAAGAATTTATCATAGGTGAATGGTAATCTCTTTTGATGAAAAGAGTTCCCACACCAGGAGCTCCCCACACTGATGAAATCAGAGACCCTTCATGTATTCATTTATCCATCTATAAATAATTACAATAAAAAGCAGAATATGAGACAAATCAGTCTAACAAGGCTCAAATAGCTTCAGTTTCTATATAGATCCAAGGTTCCTAACCTGGAGTCTATAATCTTGATTTTTTTTAATATGTTAATTCCAATATAATTTGTTTTCTTTGTAACTCATTTTAGGCAATTAAAAACATCATTCTGAGAAGGAATCTAAAGGCTCCATCTGGGCTGAAGGCAGACACTGCAAAAAGGGTTCATGACACAAAAAAGGTTAAAAATCTCTGATTTAGATTACACAGCAGCAGAGTCACAGAATGTAGAGTTGAAAGGGATTTTAGCCTCCATCCAATCCAACCCATAGGGGCAGCTAGGTGGCGCCATAGTGCACAGAGTGCCAGGCCTGGAGTCAGGAAGACTCATCTTCGTTCAAATCTGACCTCAGACACTTGCTAGCTGTATAACCCCAGGCAAGTTGCTTAAACCTATTTGCTTCAGTTTCCTCATCTGTAAAATGAGCTGGAGAAGGAAATGGCAAACCGCTCCAGTATCTTTGCCAAGAAAACCCCAAATGGGTCACGAAGAGTCAGACATGACTGAAAGGACTGAATAACAAAAATCCAACCCATACCTGAAAGAAAACACCACTATAACACCCAACAAATGGCCATCCAGTTTCTATTTAAAGACTCAAAATGTTTGGGTCCTGTTTTAATACAAGCAGTCCTTTAGTTTACCTGCCAAATCAGTCAGCAAGCATTTATTAAGCACTTCTATGTTCTAGGCGCTGTGCTAAGTGCCAGAGACTCAAACAAAGGCACAAAGTAACACCCGCCCCTAAGAAGCATGCCTTCTTTCTTACGGGTAATGTAAATATCTTGAGATCATAAATCTAATAAAACGTCAAGGACCTCAGAGGCCATCTGTCAGAGGAGAGAACCTAATCCCAGGGAGGTTTGGTAAATAGCCCCAGGTCACTCAGGTAGTGAGCGTCAGGGGCCAGAGCTGATGGACTTCTGAGTCAGTGTTCTTTGTACGCCCTGCCTCCTGCCTTCTTGAGACCACAGTTTTTGCTTGAGTGCACTCCTGAGATGGATTTTGCCAAGAGTCAGAATTTGCTGACAATGCAAAGTGACTATAATAATGATACTGGAACCTCGGCTCCGTGGATTGTTTCTAAGGTAAACCCTCCCAAAGAAGTACTCTTTGTAAAATCAGTCCACAAACAAAGTTTGCCCCAGTTAAGTTGTTTGGTAGATTAACCATGCCAGGAACTACACTATCTAATTTTCTAAGTAGGCTGAACTTACTGTCCATATTGCAAGCAGAAAATAAAGGTTTTTTTTTTTTTTAAAGACATAATGAAGGAGAAAAGTCACCATCTCCTGTGGCATCTCATTCCATCGACAGACAAATGAAGATGATAGCTGTGAGATCAAATTCATTCTAGTCCTAAATGACTGAACTGAGTCTTACAAATAAGCTGGCTTCTTTCTAGTTCCCATTTCTAAAGGAGAATACCTGGGGAGGGGCAGGCTTCCAAGCAAACTTTTCAATGGCGTATGTTCATCGTTAATCTTCCTGTGCTAACCTTCCACTGGTGTTTTTTATCCAAGCTTTCAGTTCAGAGATTATGAGTTGCAGGTAACAAGAGAGTGTTTTAGAATTAACTGTATGATAATACAGTATAATAACTGTATGATAGCTTTAGCCATTGCTTCCAGGATGGGGAACCTACAGCCTCAAGGTCACATGAGGCCCCCTAGGTCCTCAAGTGTGGCCCTTTGACTGAATCCCCTTAATAAAAGTCTAAGGCTTAGACAGTTCAAATAACATAGCCAGGGGAGCTCTGTGCACAGGACTGATAATGGCACTGATAAAGACAAAGCCAGTTCGCTATCCATCGCCCTTGTGACCAAGCCAGAGGCCCCATAACACTCTGTACCAGTCTTCACTGATAACCTGTAATAGAAATTCTGGACCAGAGTCTGACAATATATCTGGCTCTGGCTGCAAGATGTCCATCACTTTTGCATCAAAGCAAACACTGCCTGATAACGAAGGTCAGAGGTTGCTGAGTAAATGTTTGTGGAGTGAACATCCATTTAAGCAAAGTATTTCTTTAATTGTGTTAAAAAGAAGTCTGTATCCCATAAGCTGACTGACTTTCTGATATATCTTGTTTTGTTAAATGTTGATGGCTTAGGTCATTGTCCTAATTTCAGCCACTGGGAATGTAGAACTCAGTAATTTGTACCCCGTACATACTATTTATGGATTAATTTTGTGGATGATTACTTTACCTTTAATAATAATAATAATATCACTTTGGAAAGGGAACAGTGTTCTAAGGCGCCTGAGCTATAATTAAAGGGTCTATTTTCCAGTAGCTGATCCGATGAAAATGATGAAAATAATAATAAGCTATGGCCTTACAAACTGTGCATTATCTTCATTTTTCATTCCTCTTTGATGGATCTTTCAGGTTCTCTTTCCCATTTTTATCCTGTGATGTTCTTTAAAAGAAGCAAAAGTCATCAAAAAATTATGTTTTAGTGCTTCTTTGAAGACAATACATATGATTAATTCAGTCTGTTTGCTATTGGTTCTGTGCATTTTATTTGCCAAAGAAGCTGAAGGCAATATCTTTGCAGTTTATCAACAATGTTGTTATTATATGCCAGAAGAGACTATCTTTTTTTTTAAGGTTTTGTCTTCCCATTTTGCCCAGTACCACTACTGATCAACATGAGAGCTTTGATCTGTTCTGCTTGCCATCTGGGCTGATCTGCCTGTCGTACATGTAGGCTCAACCTAGTGGCTCTCCCATCCCCAGGGGCTCACCACATTGATGTCAGATTTACTGTGGATACCCAGCCATTTCAGGTCACTGAAACTCAGAAATCCTGTGCTCAGAGGCGCACCAGCTTAGTAACAGGAATTACAAATGTGGGCCATGACACCAAGCCAGATGATACTAATTCTTACTTTCTACTCTCAAGGAATTGAGTAGGGAATTTTAATTTAGCTCTATGTATTTCCAGTTCAGAGACTGAGATAAAAACAGTTTACTGTTCTCCCACTACCACAAAACATCATAAAAGAGTTTTTGTTTTCATTGACTCCTGTGATAGACTATTTTTATCGACATAAAACAAGGATGTGCTAGAGCCGGCTTGAACCAGTTCACTGGGGAGAGCCACTTGTTAAATTTTCTGTGTGAGCATTCATTTGCACTTCAGAAATTGACAAATACTATTGTTTTTTGATTGTCTAAACTTAAGAATGTTAGAGAAAATAACAATACATATTAAATTTAAAAGTGTGTTGTATGTACTTTTTTTTGTCAGAGAGACAGTTATTACACATTTTATTGGCACAGTACCGCAATAAAGACCTCTTCAGATAACACTCCTGGGTTGAGTTCTATAAACTCCAATAAGCATATGTGATTTTGTTAATGGGGAGAATTCCTGGAGTTGGAACTTGAGAACATCTTCCATTGATTATATAATATTGATGACATCAATAACATATATACACATACACATGTGTATGCATACACATGTGTATGTAGGTGTATATGCATGTGTGTATTGTGTATATATGTATATGCATATATATGATTTATGTACATATATACATAATAGATTGACTCATTCACCTGCTCTGCCTTGTTTCAACTGCACAGAACAAGGTGCCCTTGTGTTGGATATCCACTGGGTCCCTCTCCTCTTTCCAGTTTTTTTTCATATGTTATCTTTCCCCATTAAATTGCAAGCTCCTTGAGGGCAGGAACTGTTTCTTTTTATCACTTGTAGCCCCAGGATTTAGCACAAGCCTGGCACCCGGTAGGCACTTAAATAAATGTTTATGGGATTTTTTTGGAAATAGTGTGGAGATAGAACTCACAAGTCTTTTGGCAACTGATTAGATGTAAGGGAAGAGGAAGAGTTGACTATGACTTTGATGTTGAAAATGTGTGATTGGATGACTGGAGATACTCTAAAAAATAGGGAAGTTAGAAACAGGGAAGGGTTTAGAAGGTAGAAGATACTAGAAGATACTAAGTTCTGTTTGGGGTATGCTGAGTTTTAGATGTCAATAGGACCTCCAGCTTGAAATGTCATAATGATGAAGTCTAGAGGTTAGGGGTCCCGGAACCCCAAGATCACGATACTTGGGTCCTGCCTGAAAGAATTCGACCTAAGCCTTCTTTCAGCCAAAAACAAGGATTATTAAAGATTCGCCATATTAGCTAGACTCTTAAGGAATCTGAGCATCTGTGGGCTATTGACTAGATTGTGAAAATCTGAGCACTGGCTAGATTCTAAGAATCAGAGCATCTTAATAGAGACAAGATGGACCTTATATACAGAAAGACTGTGGGAGGGATCTAGGAGTGGCCAAGTAGGCTGGGGTGAACAGAACTCTTGGGACCTGGACCCCCTGGCCAAGGAAGAATGGAGCCTAGCTAGGATTAAGTGTGGGAAATGGCCAGGGGCCATAGGGAGGTAAGACAATGGATGGGAGATTGGGTGTAGCCACAATGAAAGGCCAGTTGATGGGATTATAGCCTCAGGCTGACACCAGAGATTTGGCCATGTGGGAAAGTCCAGGGTTTTTCCTTTCTGGGGCCCAGATCCCATATCATAGGCCATTGGTAAAGAGAACAGGTGTAGGAAACTAGGGCTAGACAGATAGATCTGGGAGTTATCTACATAGAAACCAATGGAATGATGAAAACAGAACATAAAATCACAGAAAGAGAAAAGAGCCAAGATGGAACCCTGGGGCTATATCCATGCATAAGATGATAATCCAATTTGTTGTAGAGCAAGAAAGAGCAATTGGATGATATTTAGGAGACCCTAGATGAGCCCTAGGGTATTGTCTGAGGTATATAGATGTCAAAGGTGAGTAACAGAGGCAGTAACAATCAGTTTTTTTTAAGCATATAATAAATATAGCACATTAGTTCCAAAAGCTATGAGTGCTTCTCTCTAAACCTTCTTCTGTTCTTTATGTACATTTTAAGTGGTTCATTAACATATCTTTCTTTTTTTTTCTGTAGTGCTGTCATTAAACCTTATATCCTTTCACACAGTTCCTTCCCACAATAAAAAGAACCTCCCCTTTAATAAGTTAGTAGAGTCACATAAAATAGATCCACAGATTGGCCATATCCAGAAATGTATGTCTCATTTCTTACCTCTAGTCTAAGGGTTCTAGAATTCAGGGGATCCAAGAATTTGGATGGGAAAAAAATTACGTCTTTATTTTCAGTAACCTCTAATTGTAAGTTAGCATTTCTTTCAACTATCTAAAAACATTTTTTTCTGAGATAGGGTCACCAGACTGTCAAAGAAAACCATGAAAAAAACCATTTAAAGACCTCCTCTCTAATCCATCACTTCTCTGTCAAAAGGTGGGAAGCATTATTTCATCTCCAATCCTCAGGAATTGTGGTTGGTTATTGCACTGATCAGAGTCCTCAACGAGTTGTTCAACTTGACAACATTGTAGGCATCATATAAATTTTTCTCCTTGTTCTGCTGGCTTCACTCTATGTCAGTTCATTCAAGTCTTTCCAGGTTTCTCTGAATCCAGCTTTTCCACAAATCCTTACAGTACAATCATATTTTATTACACTGATATACCATAATTTATTTAATCACTCCCCAGTGGATGGGGACTCTTCGACCCTTAGTTTTCAGTTCTTTGATAAAATGAAAAAAAGTACTGCTAGGCGTATTTATATTCATGTATATGTATACATGTGTGTTCTTTTCCTCTTTTACCTCTTTATGGTATGTAACTAGTAATGTATGCATAGTTTTGGGTTAGAGTTCCAAATGACTTTCCAGAATTGCTCCGTATCAATCATAGTTCTGATGGGGTTGGGATCTGGGCCCCAGAAAGGAAAAACCCCGGACTTTCCCACATGGCCAAATCTCTGGTGTCAGCCTGAGGCTATAATCCCATCAACTGGCCTTTCATTGTGGCTACACCCAATCTCCCCTCCATTGTTTTACTTCCCTATGGCCCCTGGCCATTTCCCACACTTAATCCTAGCTAGGCTCCATTGTCCAGGTCCCAGGAGTCCTGTTCACCCCAGCTTACTGGCCACTCCCATCCAGATCCTCCTTAGACCTTTCCTCCCGTCACCCCAAACTACTTGGCCACTCCTAGATCCCTCCCACAGTCCTTCTGTATATAAGGTCAATCTGGTCTCTATTAAGATGCTCAGATTGTTAAAATCTAGCCAAGGCTTAGATTCTTATAATCTAACCACTGCTTACCCATGTTCAGACTCCTTAAGAGTCTGCCCAATGTGACGGTTGTTCTAATAAACCTTGTCTTTGGCTGAAAAAAGACTTGGGTCGAATTCTTTCGGGCAGGACCCGTGTGTTTTGGGGTCCCAGCACCCCTGAACCCCTGAACCGCATCAGTTCCAGCAGCAGGACATTAGTGTGCTGCCGTCTTCTTACAATCTCTTCCAACAATTGTCATTTTCCATTTTTGTCATAGTTGCCAAGCTGATTGGCTGTGAGATGGAACCTCACAGATTTAATTTGCATTTGTATTCTTAGGGATTTGGAGCATTTATTTTTTCATATGAATATCGATAGCTTGTTTTTCTTCTTTGGAGAAATGCCTGCTCATGTCCTTTGACCATATGCCTTTCAGGGATAGAGGCCAGACCTTCCCCACTCTAAGCTCAGCACTATTCTGTCACATTGCCTCCGTATATACAAATGATGTGTATAAAGTGGAAAACATGAGACACACATTTTGAGCCATTTTAACAACTAAACTAAGTTGACTCACGGTATAGTGGCTTACAGCCAGGTAGGTGGCTCAGTGGAGAGAGTGCTGGGCCTGGAGTCAGGAGGACTCATTTTCCTAAGTTCAAGTCTGGCCTCAGATGCTTACTAGCTTTGTGACCCCAAGTCACTTAAACCTGTTTGCCTCAGTTTTCTCATCTGTAAAATGAGCTGGAAAAGGAAATGGCAACCCACTCTAGTATCCTTGCCAAGAAACCCCTAAATTGGGTCACAAAGAGTTGGACATGACTGAAAAAGATTGAACAACATCAACATGATATCATGGACAGATTACCGGAGGTCAGCAAAACCTGGATTTGTGTCCTGCCTCAGATACTAACTACCCGTGTGACTTTAGTCACTTAACTTCCCTGCGCCTCAGTATCCTCATCTGTAAAATGAAAGGGTTAAATTTGACAGCCTCTGAGGTCACTTCCAGCTCTCAATCTATGCTCCTGTGCCCCTTCACAATCTGGCCCCAGCGGACCTTTCCAGAATTATTTCAGGTTTCTCCCTATTACACATTCTAGACAAGCTGGCCTCCTTCCTGTTTCCCAGAACCTTGCCTATCACTGTGCCTTTGCAGAGCCTGTTTGCCATACCTGGAATTCACTCCTTCACTTCTGCTTCTTAGAATCCTTAGCTGCCTTCACAGCTCAGCTCAAATGTCATTTTCTACTCCAAACCTTTCCTGACCTCCCTCCTACAAATTGAGTTGTCTTTCCCTTCGCAAATTATCTTACATTTACTGACATGTTTACGTGGTCCATCCGCCTCTTTGAAAGCAGGAGCTGTTGGCAGAGGTTGGGGCATGTTATGTCTTAGTATCCTCTCATCCAGCACAAGATCTTGCGCATAGTAGGCAGTTAGTGAATTTTTGCTAAATTTTTTGAACTAATGGCCATTGTGATCACATGGACAGAAACATCCCTATGATGACCAGAACTACATTTTTATACTTGTCATTGATTTTGAATACGTGACAGTTGCTCCCTGAACTGATAATAATAATCTGTAGAATAGGTCTGGTTGGAAGCTGGCCCTTGGGTGTTTGTGACAAGTGACAATTTATGTAGAAAGTGGAACGGAGGTGATTGGAATGGTAGTGAGCAGAGGGCTTGAAAGGATTCTTGTCATGAGTCAGGGAGAGAGTGATTAGTTAGTGACACAAGCTGAGGGCATTTTAGTCTATGCATGTGAGGAGGCAAATGAGTTCAGTGGCAGATTTGTGGGCATTTTAGGGTTATTTGAATATGGGTCTGGAGGATGTAGAAGTGTGCATGAGGATTACAGCAAAGTGGAGGCTGCAATACTTTGCTGATACTCTGAGTCCTCAAGCTGCATGTGCAGGGCAATCTCGGTGCCAATCCCCATAAAACAATTCCAGAATTTGGGGAGCTGTATTGACCAAGCCCTAGTAGATGACAGAAATCTGATCCCATACAGTCATGAGTTCTCAGTAATTAATACATAGGAGAAGAGAGCCTCTGGGGTGGATATCATACTACCCACCCTGGTGAGTGATTAAATAAGAGTGTGAGTAGGACTGTCTCACAGCTTGAAAGGTCCATATAGAGTTCAGAGTATTTTCTCACTCCCTCTAGGTTAATAACCCTTGCCCAGAAAATCTGGGAAAATATATGTGTGGTATAGTGAGACCAATTACTCAATTGTAAGCACACAGCTCATAAAATTAAAGGAGAGTTTCACTGAAAGGACAAATAAAACAAAATAAAATTCACAACAGAGCTCTTAGAAAATAAAGACAACTTCCAACAAGCAATGATCTCCCCAAAATCTGTAAACAGTCTAGTCACCTGAAGTCATGACCAAGTGGGTTCTGCCCCCCCTACGCAACTTACCCCAGACATTGTGCCTCAGTGTACCCCATCAGCTCTGATCATGCCATATATTATTTATACATCATGACTCCTCTGTAGCTCTATATAGCTCCACTGCAGAGGAGAATTCCTCCAGAGTATTTTTTGTGTTGCAGAAGGCATTGCTTTCTTCTCGGTATTACAGCTCTGTTGATGTAGATAGAGTCAAACCAGGGGCCTTGTATTCCTGAACCTCTTCTCCCATTATACCCTCACCTAATTCCCAGGACCAGGCCCACCATGCCTTGGGTGGGGGGAGTCTTTGTTACCTGCTGAAATGATTATTTCTCACTGGTTCAAAAGCCTGTGAAAGACCCCTCAGTAATTCCTAATTGTGTCTTCTAATACCAAAGACTTTCAGTGAGGCAATTTAATGGAATTATTTAAGTGACTCCTTGGTATTGCCAGCCACACCTAAATTAAAGAGGAAGGGTAGGAGAAGCTATGTATTCTAGGTTCTCTAGGCAGCATTTCCTCATGAAAGGTTAAGGAATAAGCCTCATACTGGCTACAAACCAAAAACTAGGCAGTTCCTACAGCTGCTGTCTTATGCCAGTCAATGAATATATAAAAAACCTTGGCTGTGAATTCTTATATCATTTTGCTTACTAAGCAGCTGCACTGTGGTCATTGCTCTGCAGATTCTATCAGAACATAGACAATGCTATGGTGAGACTACTTTCTAATATAAATTTCAAATAACAACAAAAATCTGACAAGTCACCTTAGGTGAAATTTTTGAATTTTAGGACCCCGTTGAGCTTTGTAAATGAAGGATTTTTTACACCCCAGTGATATCACACGGGCTCTTATAAGATCAGTTCTAGCAAGATGTTCTCTAGGTCAGTGCTTCTTAACTGTGGGTTGCAACCCCACATGGGGTCACGAAAAATTTAGCAGCAGTAGAAAGTCTCTAAATGCACAATGATCTAAAATTAGTTCAAATCAAATGCGTAATGGATTGGAGGTGTTTCTGGCAGCGGTGTGCATCATTCAACTTAACTGCAGCCTTGGTTCTGAACATAAAGCATGCGCACTTTATACTGCACATGCCCTTGGGCCACACAACTGGAAATGCAAAGAGGGGTCTTGAGTGGAAAAAATTTAAGAAGCCCTGCTCTAGGTTCAGCTTCTGTCCTTCCCATAGCTGAACTGGTGTAGTCAGCATTAGAACCAGTGGCTTCTAGGTTCCAAAGAAAATGGATTAACCCACTAATGAAAGGAAAATATCCTCACAGTCTCAGTTCAGGGAAAAATGGGGTCAACACATCACTGGGGAAAGGTAAAACTTTACCCACAACACTTGGGTAAAGCAGCGTCTAATAAGTACAGGACTACAAAGCACTGGAATAATGGCTACATAATTGTACCCTAACATTTCTGTCCAGGAGTTCACTTGGCTTTGCTGTTCAGCCATTTTTTTAAAATTGTGTCCGACTCTTCATGACCCTATTTGGAGTTTTCTTAGCAAAGATACTGAAGTAGTTTGCCATTTCCTTCTCCAGTTCATTTTACCGATGAAGAAACTGAAGCAAACAGGGTTATATGACTTGCCCGGGGCACGTAGCTAGTCAGTGTCTGAGGCCAGATTTGAGCTCAAGAAGATGAGTCTTCCTGACTCCAGGCTTGGCGGGTTTATCTGCTGTGTCACCTAGCTGGCTTTAGCTCTTCCACAAGAACATAGAGGTTGCAGGGAGTGTGAATTTTGCCATAGGCTAGCTCTCATAGCCAGCTAAGGCTGTGGGGATGGAAGCATGAGGACTAATAGATGGCAAAGACATAAAGTCCTGCCATGGGTTTAAGCATATGTCAACATAATCTCAACAGAATAATCTATCTCAGAATCGGAGGTATAGCTAGTGATGTTTGTGACGCGGACAAGTAGCACCAACTATGCTCAGAGCATGGTGAAGGGGAGAAGAATAGAGAGGGGCAGGGTCAGAGAAGAGATAGTATGGTAGCCAGGAGGGTATAAAGGAAGTATCAGGTGGCTTCCTATTTTAATTAATTATTCTTTCTAGCTAAAAGGCAACACGGCACAGTGACAGAAGCCTGGCCTTGGAGTCAGAAAGATGGGTTCACATCTTGCTTCTGTCACATACTGGCTTTTATGACACTTTGCAAGTCACATAAATTTTTAGTATCACAGCAGACAGCTCTCTAAGACTATGAGATGCAGAGCAGTAACTGAGCTGTACTGGTAGAGGGAGTGTGTCTTATTAATCCATCAATCAATCAATCAACAAACATATATTAAGCACCTGCTATGTACCAAGCATTGTGCTAGATGTTAAGGGTACAAATGGAAAAATGAAAAAATCGATACTTGAGCAAGGAGCTTACATTCTAACAGGGAACATACACACACATATATATACACACATATATACACATATATACACACACACACATATATATACACACACACATATACACATATATACATACATATACACACACATATATACACACACATATATACATATATACATATACACACATATATACACACATATATACACATATATACATACACATATATACACACATATATACACACACATATATATACACACATGTATAAACATATATGGAATAAAGGTAAACAGAATGCAAATTAATAAATATGAGGTGGTTAAAGACAAGGTAGTTAGGGAATGAGGGTACCAGTAGTTGGAGGGATCAGAAAAGTCTTTGAGTAAAAGGCCGTGTTTCCATTATGTTTTGAAAGGAGGGATTTTATGAGGTGGAAGCAAGGAGGGCATGTATTCTAAGAGTGAGGAATAGCCAACGCAAAGATGAGACCAGAAATAAGAGTCCCATATGTATGAGGAACAGAGAAAAGATCAATTTAGCTGGATCTCAGATTATGGGATGGAGAGTAATATATGGCAATGGTGATAAATTGGAGCCAGATTGTGCAGGGTTTTAAAAGCTAAACATGGGAGTTTATATTTTATTCTAGAGGTAATAGGAAGCTCCTGAAGTTTGTAGAATAGAGGAATGACATGGTTGGATTTGTGCTTAAGGAAAATCACTTTGATAGTGTATGGAGGATAAATTGGAGTAAGGAGAGACAAGTCAGGGAGACCAGTTAGGAGGCTGTTATAGTAATCTAGGTGAGAGATGATGAGAGGGTGAACTAATTAGTGGTAGTAACACCAATTAAATCACAGTCAATTAAAAATTAAATTCTTGCTAACTAGGTTCTAAGCTGTGTTATTTCTAAGTTCCAGAAGGACTATAAGTACTATCAGTACCCTCTAAATTTGTCACCCTAGGAAAAAGCCCCTGTCAATCCTCCCTAATTACAGTTCTTCTCAGAAACTAGGTTAATTTCCTCCTGATAAAATTTCTTTTACTATTAAAACAGAAATACAATTTTCAAACTCTCAGCACATAATTTGCAGGCAAAATTTAATACTGGTATTAACTCCCAATCTTAGGTCAGCTCAAACTTCGTTTACAGCTTTTTCTTTTCTTGAGAAAGGAATGGCATTGTTCACAAATTCTCATCTCATCCAACCATGAAACCCTAACAGTTTTTGTAGCTTTAGGGACTCCCCCAAGCTCTCTTCCCAGTCTTCCATGATCCCCTCTCTATACTTATTTTGTAGGTTTACAGATGTACTCTTATGACTTCAGGAACATGTCTCAAAATTACATCTTCAAATGTGATCTGTATGATAGTTTCATATTTCCAAATTCCTATGTGATTTCTCCACTTGGATACCATCATCTCAAAACCAACATTTCTAAAATTAAACTCAGCAACTTATTCTTTAAATAGGCGCATCTTTTCCACTACTCTAGTTTTGTTGGAAAAGTATGTCCTTGGAGTCAGAAGACCTATTAACTCTTGACTCAAACATCTACTAATTGTGTGACAGTGTGTAAGTCATTTCACTGGTCTGAGCCAATTGATGGACATCGCCTCAATTTCCAATTTTTAGCCACCACAAAAACGGTGCTATAAATATTTTTGTACAAATAAGTTCTTTTAGGTGGTGGTAATTGTAGGATAAAAGCCTGACCTTTAGGCAAATTTCTCTGGGACATGGGTGATGGGTGAAGTTTACAAGGGCAAGGAACTGTGAAAAGGAATATTAAGTCTCAGCACAAGGTATCTCCCTCAGTATAACCCCACGAGATAGGTGGTTTATTATCTTATTTCTCCTGGTGGAATGTGTGGTGTTGTTTGTCTCTCATTCTGGAAGAGGACCACAACATCAGAAAGGTGATGCCATGACTTGCAAGTGAACTGGATTTAAGTGAAGCAGGGCTGTGCAAAATCACCAGCCTCACTCTCTCCTCCTGAGCCATCTGGGTCCAGTGGCAAGATATAGATCAGGATGACTGGAGATGGCCTCCTGTTAGAATGTGTAATCTCCTTGAAGGAGCTCCTTAAACAACTCCACAGAACATCATGCCCCTGTACTACCTGGTGCCCCACTCCCTGTTCAGCTTCCTTTTGTGTGTGTTGTCTTTCCCTATTAGATTATACACTCCTGGAGGGCAGGGACTATCTTTCTTTGTATTATTTGTATCCCCAGCACTTAGCACAATGTCTAGCACATAGTAGGTGCTTTTTGTTTTGAATCTTTATTGGATTGAATTGAAAATTTAACTGAAGGCAAGGACCATAGCTCACTCATTTCTATACCTCCCAGAGCACAGTATACTGCCTATAGTTGGCACTTCATAAATATTCATAAATATTAAGTGAAAGGATGATTTTTGTAGAAGAGATTCTAACTAGTTTGGAGCACAGCCATAGAAAACTAATTTTGCACCTGAGAGAACATAATTTTTTTTTCTGTGGACCCAGGCTAGTGCTTCACTTTCCTCACTGTTAACACAGTTTTTTTTGCTTTTTTGGTGAAATAATTAGGGTCAAGTGACTTGCTCAGGGTCACACAGTTAATACATATCAAGGTGTCTGAGGTCAGATTTGAACTCAGGTTCTCTTAACTCCAAGGCCAGAACTCTATCCACTGCACCACCTAGCTGCCCCTGTTGTTATACTTTTAAAGGCAGGTTGGGATAAACGTTCTCCAAGGTAAATTCTAGCCCTAAGATACTCTCATTCTTTGGGTTATGGGTGAAAAGAGTTGCATTCAGGTTTGAAAAATCAGCTTCCCAAGTACAAGATCAGATTTAGTCTAAATAGGATCTAGGGGTCTTCGCTGAAAGCAAGCTTAGCATGAGTTAATATGACAATAAGAAAAATATAATCCTAGGCTTCTTGAAGGCAGGTATAGTGCCTCAGACTAGGGAGGTCACAATGTTGCTATACTCTCCCCTGGCAAGATGGTGTCTGGAATATTAGATAGAATTCTGGCTGCCACATTTTAGGAAGAGCATTGAAAAGTTGGATACCATATGATAGAGAACAACCAATGTGGTCAGGGGCCTCAAATTTGTGCCATATGAAGATGGCTTAAAAAAATTGTATATATTTAGTCCAGAGAATAGATTTGTCAATATGATTACCATCTAGTATTTGCAAGACTGACATGTGGGAAAAGGAATAAATTTATTCTCCTTGACCTCTGAGGAAAAAAACTCAGAGCAGTGAACAGAAGTGTAAAAATTTTGGAGAGGAAGATTTAGATTTAACATAAGGAAAAACGTCTTAACAATTCATCACTCAATCAATCAAGCCTCTACTGAGTGCTTACTATGTGCCAGGTACTTCAGGGGATATACACACACACACGTGTGTGTGTGTGTATGTATGTATGTATGTATATGTATATGTATATATGTATACACACACATATAGGTATATACACACACACACATATACACATATATACACATACATACATATATGTATGTGTGTGTGTGTGTATGTATATATATATATATATATAAAGACAAAACATTTCCTACTCTCAAGGAGTTTACATTCAAATGAAGTAATGTATTTTAAAAAAAGGGAGGGAGTTAACAGTGCCTGGCATATAGTAGGCACTATATAAATTCTTATCTCTTCTCCTTTCCTCCTTTTCCCCTTTCCCACTTTACTGGAGAAAATAGCACATATAAATCAAAATATGCAAGATAAATACAAAGCATGGGGAAAGTAATCTTAAAGACATGTCCCTGGCAGCAATAGGAGTGGGCTGGGAAACGACGGGCACAAGGCCTCCTGGAGGAGCTAGTGCCTGAGGTGAGTCTTGAAATGAAAAACTCAAGAGTCAGAAACTGGGTGGAAGAATATTGCAGGCATGGATAATAGCCAGTGCAAAGGAATAGATATGGGAGATGGCGTCACGTGCGAAGAACAGCAAGCCTGCAAAACTGAATTATCAAGTTAGTGGAGGGAAGCAGAAAGTAAAAAGATTGGAAAGCTAGAAAGAGTTCAGGTTGAGAGAGCTTTAAATGCCAAACAAAGGACTTCATATTTGATCCCAGAAAGTATAGGAAGCCATTTGAGTTATCTGGAAAGCAGATGAATTGTCAAACATATGTTTTGGTATTGAGTAGGGGATGGAGTGGAGTGAGGAGAAAGTTAAAGCAGGAAGAATAATCAGAAAGCAAGCAGGGCCAAGATTGTGGATTAGGAGCAGCCATCAGCTGGATTCTCCCTACAATCCCCTTCAAACAACTTTAAGATAACACCTCAAATCAAATTTTGGAGTGGCAGAGTGAACAAAAAATTGGAGTGAGACATTTTTCTGGCCCAAGCAAACTTAAGAGGTGGGCAGGAGAAGTCTGTAATACTGGAGTGGAGGTCTGTCCACAGCCCACACATGGGAGGGCTAAAGTGGCCACAGCAGAAGCAGCAGTTTTGGGAGCTCTCAGCCCAGAGATGGTAAGGGGGTCGTAGGACTAATCAGAAAGATTTGAATATTCAATTTAAAAGACTTTGCACAAACAAAATCGATGCAACAAAGATTAGAAGGAAAGCAGAAAACTGGGAAACAATTTACCTCTGCAAACATCTCTGATAAAGGCCTCATTTCTCAAATACATAGAGAGAACTGAGTCAAATTTATAAGAACATGAGTCATTCCCCAGTTGATAAATAGACAAAAGGATATGACCAGTCAGTTTTCAGATAAAGAAATCAAAGCTATCTATAGGCATATAAAAATGCTCTAAATCACTATTGATTAGAGAAATGCAAATTAAAAACAACTCTGAGGTACCACCTCACACCTACCAGATTGGCTAATATGACAGAAAAGGAAAATGAAAAGTATTGGAGGAGATATGGGAAAATTAGGAAACTAATGCATTGTTGGAGTTGTGAACTGATCCAGTCACTCTGGAGAGCAATTTGGAACTATATCCAAAGGGAAATCAAATTGTGTACCCTTTGATCTAGGAATACCACTACCAGATCTGTATCCCAAAGAGATTAAAAAAAAAAAAAAGGGAAAAGGACCTATTTGTACAAAAATACTTACAGCAGCTCTTTTTGTGGTGGTAAAGAATTGGAAATCGAGGGGATGCTTATCAATTGGAGAATGGCTGAACATGTAATGGAATACTATTGTGCTATAAGAAATGACAAACAGGATGACTTCAGAAAAAAACCTGGAAAGATCTACATGAACTCATGCAAAGTAAAGGAGCAGAACCAAGGGAACATTGTACACAGTAATAGCAATAGTGTGATGATCAACCGCGAATGACTTATCTATTCTCAGCAATACAATGATCTAAGATAATTTCAAAGGTCTTATGAAAAAATCCTATCCACAACCAGAGAAAGAACTGATATAGTCTGAATGCAGATCGAAGCATATTGTTTTTCACTTTATTTTATTTGTGGTTTTTTCCCCCTTTTTGTTTGTTTCTCCTTTTACAATATGACTATTGTGGAAGTATATTTTACATGATTACATACACATAACCTATATCAAATTGCTTACTATTGGGGGTGGAGGGAAGAGTGAAGGAGGGAGGGAGAAAATATGGTACTCAAAAAACTTTTAAATGAATATTAACAATTGTCTTTACATGCAATTGGGAAAAAATAAAATACTATTTAAAAAAGAAAGAAAGATTTCAGGAGATCTTTTGCTGGCACTGAGTATAGTTTGTGGTGGTTGTCAAATCTATTGCCATATGAAGTTCTAGGTCACAGTTCCAGGGTGGAGAGGAGCTCTGGGCATCAGTCACAAAATAGTTCTAAGGCAAAGAGGAGTGTTAGTTTGTGCAACTGTGGGGGACCAGGGACCCTGCCTTGGTAAAGACCAGAGTGCTGACCAGAAGAGCAGTAACCACACCTCTCCCAGGGTCATATCATCTTGGAAGCACCAAATACTTGCAGACTCCCAGAACTAGCTCTGAAAACACCAGCACAAAAAAACCTGAAGCTTGGGACAGTGCCTCCCCACCCCGAGGAGAACAGAGTCCAGATCTGATATATAAAGTTCAAAGTTAAGAAATAGGATGAGAAAATGAGCAAACAATTTTTTTTAATTGGCCATAAAAAGTTACTACAGTAGCAGGAAAGATCAAGACAAACTCAGAAGAAGACAACAATGTGAAAACAGCTACCAAAAAAAGCCTCAAAGAAAAATGCTAATTGGACCCAAGCTCAAAAAGAAGTCCTGGAAGAGTTAAAGAGATAAGAGTAGTAGAGGAAAAATTAGGGAAAGAAATGAGAGTGATACAAGAAAATTATGAAAAGAAAATTAACAGCTTAGTAAAAGAGGCACACAAAAAAAAATACTGAAGAAAACACCACCTTAAAAAAAAGAATTGGCCAAATGGCAAGAGGCACAAAAATTCGCTGAAGAGAACTTTTTAAAAAACAGAATTGGCCAAATGGAAAAGGAGATACAAGGTCTCACTGAAGAAAATAATTCCTTAAAAATTAGAATTGAGCAACTGGGAGTTAATGTCTCCATGAGACATCAAGAAACAATAAAACAAAGTCAAAAGAATGAAAAAAAACAATAAAAAATGTGAAATATCTCATCAGAAAAACAATTGACCTGGAAAATACATAGAGGAGAGATAATTTAAGAATTATTAGACTTCTTGAAATCCATGATCAAAAAATGAGCCTACACAAAATACTTCAAGAAAATATCAAGGAAAACTGCCCCAATATCTTTGATGCAGAGGACAAAATAGATATTGAAAGAATCCACTGATCCTCTCCTGAAAGAGGTCCCAAAGTAAAAATTCCCAGATATATTATAGTCAAATTCCAGGACTCACAGATCAAGGAGAAAATACTTCAAGCAGCCAGAAAAAAAAAATTCAAATATCATGGAGACACAGTTAGGATCACACAAGATTTAGTGGCTTCCACATTAAAGGAACAGAGGGCTTAGAATATAACATTCTGAAAGGCAAAGGAGCTAGGATTACAACCAAGAATCACCTACCCAGCAAAACTGAGTATAATCTTTCAAGGGAAAATGGGTAATTACTGAAATAGACTTTCAAGCATTCCTGATGAAAAGACCAGAGCTGAATAGAAAATTTGACATTTCAACAGAAGACTCAAGAGAAGGTAAACATGAAAGAGTAATCATAAGAGACTCAATAAAGTTAAAAATTATATTCCCATATGGGAAGATATTACTTGTAACTCCCATGAACTTTATCATTAGGGTAGTTAAAAGTGATTTACATAGACAGAAGGCATGGGTGTGAGCCAATTATGTTGGAATGATCACAAAAAAAAATGAAGGGGGGGAGAAAGAGATGTACTAGGAGAAGGGAAAAGGAAGAAGTAGAATGGGGAAAATTTTATAATGGAAGGAAAAATTGGCAGGGGCAAGCAACACTTGAATATCATGCTCATCTGAACTGATTCAAAGAGGTAAGAATATATATATGTGCACACTCAGCTATGCATAGAAATGTAACCTACTCAAAAGGGAAAAGGGATAAGAAAAGGGGGAGGGATGATAAAGGGGAGGATGATTAAAGGAGGCAGTGCTTAGAAGCAAAATAGACTTTTGAGGAGGGACAGCATAAAGGTGGGGGGCAGAAACAGAAGATAACGGTGATGTGGCTGACTTCGGCCCAGCAACAATGAGAGCCTTGCTAAATCTCTGTCTGCCCAGTAACAGGGGGCTCTATCTGCCGACAAGAAAACCTTGTTATTTTCTGTGTGTGTGACTTACCCCTAATGTTTGTGCCCATGTCTTTGAATGTTGCAAGTTAAGTTCCCTGCTTTGTGACCACATCCCTGAATTGTTTTGTAAAGTACCCAACACACCTGCTTCTCCTTTCCTGCTTCCCTTTACACACCTGCTTCCCCTTTCCTGACATCCTTTCTTGTGGTTAACTACCCACATAGCAGCATGCCCCTCATCCCTAGCTGAGTGCACAAAACTTGGGTACAAAAGTAAGCCCCTTTCTTATCCCAGGCTGTTAGTCTTCCCCCAGGACTAGCCCACCACTTTTGCGACAATAAAGCTCTCTTGACTAGGAGAACCTCTGCCTCCTGAATTCTTTCTGGACAACCCAACTCCGAACATCGTCTACTACTTCAATGGGATAGAGGGAAATACACAGTTAGTAATCGCAACTACAAATGTGAATGGGGTGAGCTCACCCATAAAATGGAAGCAGATAGCAGAATGGATTAGAAACCAGAATCCAAGAATATGTCGTGTACAAGAAACACATTTGAAATAGAAAGACTCATCGATTTGAGAAGTGTCTCCAATGATGCAAATTGCAACTCATCTATCCCTGCCCATCCAGTGTGACTCTTGTTCATGTTCTCCCAGAAGTTCACACCGGGCATCCATCCAACATGCTATTAAAGGCCTTTCTCATCTTCTCTTGACATTGCAATGGTACCAGGCGAGGACTCTGGATGACCATTTATCATCCCTAGCTCTTGCTAAGTAACCAGCCCATTTTCTCTTCCAGTAATACAATGCCTTGGTTACACTCTTTATTCCTATTCTTCAGAGTTCCTCAACTGATTAGATTTTGTGACCTCCTCACTCATCATGCACCTTTCTATTGTCCTATGTGTGATATTCACCTTTACTTCTTCAAAGATAGTGCTATTGGGAGAGGCAGGTAATACTTTTTTTTTTTTTGGCCTGGATGTTTTGTTGCCATATAGCAACACATCAGTAAATTGGAAAAGATGGGTCTTTACTTTTATGGGAGAAAGCTTGGAGTCTGTAATAGTTTTGTTATTTACCCTCTCCTGCCTCCCTTTCAACTCTAAACCCAGTTCATGTGCTGCTAGGGAAACATTCCTCATGTGCCTTGTGGGTGAAGTTAAATGCTTTGCCCACCATATTATAGCTAGGAGGTTTTAGAGGCTAGATTCAAACCCAGGTCTTCCTGACTCCAGGACCAGTACTCTGTTCCTTACAACATGCTGCCTCAATTAACATCAAGCAAGGTAGAAAATAGGGTGGCTTAGGTGGCACAGTGGAAAGAGTGCCTGAGTCAGGAAGACTCATCTTCCTGAGTTCAAATATGACCTCAGACTCTTACCAGCCGTGACCCTGGGCAAGTCACTTAACCCTGTTTGCTTTAGTTTCTCCATCTGTAAAATGAGCTGGAGAGGGAAATGGCAAACTACTGCAGTGTCTTTGACAAGAAAACTCCAGATGGGGTCATGAAGAGTTGGACATAACCAAACAACAACAAAAGATGGAAAACATGAAGATACATGCTTGCCAAAAGTATTTACTATTGCTATGAAGGATATACAGTGCAGAATTCAAACAGAAGAGGAATTTCCTATAGATGGTAAGGTCCTCAAGAGGCTTCTGTTGATGGATGATATTGTCCTAGCATGCTACAGTGCCTCCTCAATTAGACTGAAAAGAGTTTGACCCAATTATACACTCATGAAAATCCAAATAGTTGAAGAATGAAACTCTGAGTTGGTTAATCACTACTTACATCTTGGATAGGCACGGCAGCTGGATAATGAAGTTAATCCAAAACTAAATATAAGGAAGATGGTGGCCTGGATCACATATGGGAAATCACAGCACTTCTCAGTGTTACTTTATGGATGTGAATCATGGAACACTACAATTTCTTTGGAATCAAAATCATAGCTGACCCTGTAGATGATGGAGAGACACATGGTGGGCATAAACAGGCCTTATCATATCACCAAACATTATTTGTATCCAAGAAGGGGCATTAACAATAACACCCAGGACATGTATGATTGGAAAATTCATATCGTCACTCCTACTAGATTTAGTAGATAGATTCCACAGATTGGCTTGAGACATACAAAAGCTAAATGATTTATCCTGGCTAATGTAGCTAGAAAGAACTAGTAGCTGGATTTGAACTCAGGTCTTCATTTCCAGTCTAGCATTTTATACTGTACTTTATAAGCGCTTGAAGTAATATTGCTATTCTCCTCTTATAGATGATAATAATAATAGCTAGCACTGAAAAAGTACCTTAAGGTTTGCAAAATGCTTCATAAATGTTTTCTTATTTGAACCTCACAACCCTGGGAGGTAGGTGCTATTATTATCCCCATTTTATAGATGAGGAGATTAAAGTAAATAAAGGTTAAGTGACTTGCCCAGGGTCACACAGCTAGTAAGTGTCTGAGGCAGGATTCAAAAACAAACACCTTCCTTACTCTAAGTCCAGTGTTCTGTCCACTGCACCTAGTTACCTCTAGATGAAAACTGAGGTTAAATTATTTAAGGCAGAGGACCCAGTAGGGGTGAGTGGGGTGAGTGTAGTTTGAAGTGGGAGGAGGAGATGGCAGATTCTTGCTGATTGAAATAAAATATTTTTTAAAAGAAACTCTATATCTACAAATTCAGAAAACAACCTTCAACCAAACTAACTAAAGGAGTTAACATGTAATCATTTTCCTATAGTCAAAACAGAACAAAACAAAACAAAAAACAACCAAGACTTTAGTTCAACCAAGATCATCTGTCTAGTCTAGGAGTTGTTAGGCTTTTTTTTTTTTTTTTTATCATGGACCCCTTGGGCAATCTGGGGAAGCTGAGGGATACACCCTCACCCATTTTTGGAGGTAAAATAGAACTCTTGTCAATCCATCTTTGGAGACCACGTGCCACAGAACTCTACCAAATCAACAAGCATTTATTTACTATGTGCCACACACACTGTGCTAAATGCTGGGGATGAAAAGAAAAGGAAAAAACAGCATCTGTCCTTGAGGAGCTTACAATCTGAGGAGTTGGGAGTGGGGCAAGAAATATGCAAACAACTATGTACAAAAAAAGATATAAAGAGGTTAAACTGGAGTAATCTCAGAGGGAAGGCACTAATGTTAAGAAATACCAGAAAAGGCAGGGATTAATTGGAAAAAAATGCTGGATCTGAAGAATGAGGCCCTGGATTTGAATACCAGCTTTGACAGTTAATATCTGTGTGACCTTGTAATAAGTCATTGTTAAATGAGCCTCAGTATCCTAGGAAGAACAGAGTTCAAATCCAGCTTCACATACTTACTTAGCTGTGTGATCCTGGGCAAATCACTTGATCCCTGTTTGTTTTAGTTTCCTCATCTGTAAAATGGGGATAATAATAGCACCTAGCTCATGGAGTTATTGTAAGGCTCAAATGATAATAATTAAGTGCTTAACACATTGCTTGGCACATAGTAAGGGCTAGAAAAGTGTTAGCTATTATTATCATTATTACTCCTGCTGGTTACTTTCTATCCTGTAGTGACTTTAGGCAAGTTGCCTGCTCTTTGGGGCCTCAGTTTCCCCATCTGAAAGATGGGAAGAGGTTAGACTGCTTGATCAAACATTGTTGTTCACTCCTGTCTGCCTGTTCTTGACCCCATTTGGGGTTTTCTTGGCAAAGAAACTGGAGTGATTTACCATTTCCTTCTCCAGCTCATGTTACAGATGAAGAAACTGAGGCAAACAGGGTTAAGTGACTGGCCCAGGATCACACAGCTCGCAAGTGTCTGAGGTCACATTTGAACTCAGGTCTTCTTGACTCCAGGTCCAACGTTTTATACACTTCACCACCTAGCTGTCCTGATCAAATGTAAGTGTATACAAAGCATTTTGCAAACCTTGAAGAGCTGTATAAATGTCAGTTGTTACTAGAATCACAGTTTCTTAAAGCAGGGATCCTTAAACTGGGTTGCATACTGTTTTTTTTTTTCATATTCTGGTAACTATTTCAAATTGGTTGCCTCTGTAATTGTCTGTATTTTATTTTATGCATTTAAAAACATTACTCTGAGGCTTCGGTCTATAGGCTTCACCTGTCAAAGATGTCCATGACACTCAGGCACAAAGGTTAAGAATCCCTAAAGACTTCTTCCAGCAATATAGAATTTACTCCTTGTGCCACAAAAGAAAGAACACTGGCTGTGGAGTGACAAGACCTCTCTGATACCCAACTATGCATGTGACTTGCGGCAAGGCACTTAATCTCCCAATGCCTCAGTTTCCTCCTCTGTAAAAGGAGCAGTTTGGCCACGTTGGCCTCCGAGGTTCCTTTGTTCCTATTTTAGGATCCAGGAGGACGGCACCCCCTTTTGCATTTGTGTGTCCCGTGCACTGGCGCATAGTAGGGGCTTAAAAAACGCTTGCCGATTGCTGTCCCAGCATCCCTCCAGGATCCTCCTCCCTCAGTCCCGAGGTACCACATCCCACCCGTCTCGGTAGCCAGGCTCCTCACGCGGGGCGCAGCCTAAGCGCCCCGTCCCCGCCCCAGGAGACGCGGATCACCATGGAGAAGAGACGCGCCCAAGGTTTCTGGCTTAACAAAGGCACCGGCAGGATTCGGACCCAGGTCTTCTGGCGTCAAGGCCAAACTCGTCCCATGAAACTGTTTAAAAGCGATTCGAACTGGCCCCTTAAACTTGAATGAAGTGGTAGGACAAAAGCATGTAACTAAATCCTAGTGGCAGCATCGGAGAAGACAGGAAAGCCTTCACAAGAGAACCGAGAAGTTTTGAAACGGCTGTACGGCTTTCAAAAAATATCGAGGAGAAAACTACAAATCCCACAATGCCCTTCTTCCCCATGCTCTTTACGAGAACCACAGAGAACGCTGTCGACCAATCGCCACTCGGAGAACTTGAGCCGCCAGCCAATCAAACTTCAATAGCACTTCCGGGGGCGGGAGGCGGGAGGCCACCTTCATTCAAAATTGTGTTGTTGGTCGCTGCTATAGTTTCCGATTCAGGGGGTCCGGGGGTCCGGGGGCAGCGGCGGGAGCGCCCCTTCCCCACTTCGCCGCCGCTGGTGAGAAAGAACAGGGGCGAGGTCGGGCCCCGGGCACGCGGGTCAAAAGCCCGAAGCGGCCGGTTGTCTTTGGGCCGGCGGGAGGGTCGGGGTCGGGGATCCCCGGGGTCCGTGGGCTGCGCCGGGTAGGAACGGCCTGGCCGTAGGGATGGGGTGGGGAGCGGGGGGCTTCAGAGGATGAGGGCCATTTAACAGTGACTTGTCCAAGGTCACACAGCTAATAACTGTCCGAGCTGGTATTTCAAGCCCAGGGCCTCATCTTTGCAATGCATCCCTGCCTTTTCTGGTTTTCCTTAACGTTAGTCCCTTCCCTCTGAGATTTCGCCAATTTATCCTCTATGTATTTTTTTAGTACGTAGTTGTTTGTATGTTTATTGCCCTGCCCACAACTCCCCAGATTGTAAGCTCCTCGTGGACAGGCGCTGTTTTTTCTTTTTTTTTCATCCCCAGCATTTAGCAAAGTGTGTAGTACATAGGAGGCCATTAATAAATACTTGTTGATTTGGTAGAGTGTTCTGTGGCACATGACCTCCTTAGAGACCTTTAAGAAGGGTTCTATTTTACCTCCAACAAAAGGGGGAGGGATGAGCTGGGGTCCCCAAGATCTCAGGAATTTTTATATGGGACTTCTTGAAGGGGCAGGGAGAGGCTAGAAGCCAGAGCTAGTTGAACCCCAAAGACTGAGAGAAGAGAGCATGGGACACAGATGTCCAGGGGCCTAGCCTCATCTCTCTCACCCCCAATTTAAAAGTTGGATTTTAGGGTTTCTTCTGTAAAACTGAAAAGTCTTTCCAGAAAACTGTTTCCCTTGGTGCCAAGCATCTCAGTGGTTGATGACAATCCCCCAGACCTAATGCTGACAGTTCAAGACCTGTTTCAGTAGTGTTTTTTTGGTGTAGGAGATTAAAAGGTTAATAGTGACTTCAGGCCATATGGAAATCAGGACCATTAAATGTGATTTGATCTTGTCTGGATCTTTTAATTATCAATAGGCTCTTGTACCATTTTTTTGAATATTCATTTGATGGCTGCCTGATTTGGAGTTTTATAGAGTTGAGCATATAGCATTTATATTGGTTTTATGGGGAGGTTTGTTGCAGAGTTACATAATTGCAGAAATGTTCATAAGTTCTATGAAAATTTGGACTATTTTACTCATTTTTCTGTCTCTATAATGCCTGAGTCATTGAACATTCTAAGTGCTCAGGTAACGTTTGTATTAGTGAAAGAATAAATTTGTTGACTTGTGGTTGTAAGTCTAGGTGACTGGAAGGATGGTAATAAGGAAGTTTAGGGAGAAAGAATGAATTCAGTGTGTGTACATAAACACATGCATACATATATGTACACACACAAATATGCTTATTGAGGGGCTCCCCATTTTATGTTCTGAATGCCAGAATGATTCTAGAACTTTGGGCTTTTTTTCAAGTCAGGAGCTAGTGTTAAGAATTTAGGGCAAGCTAAGTTTGGAAAATCCTTTCCAGACCCTTCAGGGTTTATAGCCTAAGGGTTCAGACCTCATTTTCTAGGAAATCTGCTTCGTTTTGGTCATTTCTTGAAAAGATTTAGAACTGTTTTACCCTCCTAGTGGTCCTCAGGACTATTGGTACCAGTCTGTTTTCATAGATCACCTTTAGATAACAACGGAGAGCCATAAAATGTTCTTCAAATCAAACTAAAAAGTACACACGGTAGCCTAAATGTGGCAATTGGATGGAAAATACTTTTGGTTAGTTAGCATTAGGCTAACAGTAGAATAGTGGGCAGCTAGGTGGCACAGTGGATACAGCACCAGGCCTGAAGTCAGGTAGACTCATCTTCCTGAGTTCAAATCAGGCCTCAAACACTTACTAGTTGTGTGACCCTAGGTAATTTCCTCAACTGTAAAATGAGTTGTAGAAGGAAATGGCAAACCACTCCCATGTCTTTGTTAAAAAAACTCCAAATGGGGTCACGAAGAGTAGAACATGACTGAAAAATGAATCAACAGGTGTTTTCTCTGCAACCAAGATTTGGGCTGCCAAATGAGACCTTTGCAGATGGGCTGCTATGGTGATAGTATTTAACACCTTTGGGTGTGCCTTCAATCCTTAACTTCCTGATAAATAAAAACCATTAAGTTTTGATAATATTGAATCCCATTGCCTTGTTATATAATAGTCATGTTCCAGTGATGCATAGTGAATATCTCACAGTAATTTATAAATCTTATAATAGTTGTATATTGTAGTAGTTCTGCAGTACCCTAAAATACCACTCATTGTAACAATGAGTTAACTTGTCTGCATTAACTTTTAAAATATGATTAATAACAAGTTCTTCTCTATCCTATTTATTGTAGCATGATGTCTCACATAAAGACAGAAGAAGAATTGGACATATTTAATAAAAGTATAAATGACTTTTGGAACAGATTCCGAAATACTACATTGAATGAACACTATAGTCAAGTGTTGGGGCTGAGAGATACCTATAAAGACTCCAATGAAGCATTGACAGGTACTCTAGGCAGCTTGAAGTATGTTACTGTTTTTTATGGTCACATTATTTGATTGAGATTTAAATTTCATTTTTTTTCTTACAGAAAGATTATCCACAAAGATAAAAGAGGAGGATCGAATGGTTGAGACTTTTCTGGAATTCAGAAATAGTATGTGATTGACATCTAATATAACTCCCAGTATGTTTTACTGGCTGTTTCTGTGGTAATCATGGGAACCTAAGGAAGCCATAGTCTTTCAAACTTCTTCCTAAATCTGAGCTGTGGCATTACTAGTTTAAATTGCTTTTGCTCTTTTGTTCCTTGCTAAATTTCTTCTACAATTTCAGCCTTGTCAAATAGCTTTTCTTGTGGTCTTCTTTGTAGAACATTGGGTTTGGCCCTTTATACTGATCATCAGGGTTTAGATGAATAAAAGTCTTTTGTATTGCAAGATCCCCAGAGAGATTTCAAGATGAAGTTTCAGACCAGGAGCTAATGGGTTGAAATAGTCAAGATATGGTCTAGGGTAGTTTTTTTTTTTCCCCCTTAACAGTTTTTGTTTGTAATGGACTCCACTGGCAACCTGGTGAGGCTTACTGATCCCTTTTAAGAATAATGTTTTTAATGTATATGATAATACATATGATTACAAAAGAAACCAATTATGTTGAAATATAGTTATAAAAATATATTTAAAAAAAAACAAACAAGTTCATGGATCCTAGGTTAAAAATCCTTGGTCTAGGCGACTACTTGTCATATGAAACAGATATACTACATGGAGGCTATATATATATATATATATATATATATAAAGAGTTCATTATCTTTCCTCCTAAACCCTCCCTTCTTCCAGACTTCCTTATTACCATCCTTCTAGTCACCTTGACTTAGGACCTGGTCATCATCTTTGACTATTCGATATCTCTCATCTCCTCTTCTCCGCCCACACTCCCCACTGCCAAATCCTATTGATTCTACCTTTGTAGCATCTTTGACATATTCCCTTCTCTCCTCTGACACTGCTACTACCACCCCCTTGTGTAGGCTCTCATCACCTCATGCCTGGACTACTGCAGTAGCCTGCTGTTATTCTACCTGCCTTGCCTCTTCCCACTCCAGTCCATCCTCTGCTCTGCTTTCAAACTGATCTTTCTAACGTGAAAGTATGACTCTGTCACCCTCATCCCCACTATTTGCAAACTCCAGTGACTCTATTGCTTCTAGGATCAAATATACAATCTTCTGTTTGGCTTATAAAGCCTTTTATAACTTGACTCTCGCCTACCTTTCCAGTCTTTTTATACCCTCTCCACATACTCTGCAATACACTGATATTGGCATCCTTGCTGTTCCTCCCACAAGACACTCTTTAACTCCTGACTCCCTGCCTATTCACCGGCTGTCCTTCAAGCCTAGAATGTGGTCTTCTTCACCTCCTGGCTTCCTTCAAGTCTCAAATAAAATCCCACCTTCTTCAAGAAGCCTTTCCTGATTTGCCTTATGTTACTACCTTCTCTCTGAGATTACCTTCCTTCTGTCCCATATGACTCTTGTATGTATATAGTTGTTTGCATGCTGTCTTCACTTAGTATATGATCTACTTGGTGGTAGGGATTGGTTTTTTTTGCCTTTGTAACCCCTGCAATTGATGTAGTGCCTAGTAAGCACTTAATAAATGTTTGTTGATCTCTTGCTTGCAGCTATCTCTATATATTCATATAGATAGATTTCTGTACATTTAAAGATAACTTTTATTATGTACAATTTTATAGCTATCATGATGTAAGTTTTTATGCTATCCCTTATTCAATTCATTTTTTAGAAAGTGTTTTGTTTTATCTTTTATAGTTACAGGCTAAGGAATGGGTTATCAGCTGGGGTGGGGAGAGGTGTTTCTGTAAAAATACTATGAAAGTGGTCAAGGTTCATGAAACCTTAGTTCTAGTACTTTGTGTTTTACTTCTTTTTTATGAATGTATCCCTAAATATAGATTATTCTATATAAATAACTTAAAAGCTTTAAAAAAATGTTTCTGGTCTCTTCCTTTATTGCTTTGGTCCTTAGTAAGTAACCAAGTATCATTTAATAATAGTTATTATTACATATACATATATAAACATATATACATATATATGCACATATATATTTCACAGAGATCCATATCCAAAATAAGCTTATTCAAGAAAAACAAGATAACTTATCAAAACTGGTTGACAGTATACGAGACAAGGAATGGGAAATGGAAAAGCTGACAAAAAGTATACAGGATCTTAAGGCATCACTGGATAAGAAAAAAGAAAGTAAGTACTTTCCTTTGTAAATAAAAGTTTTAAAGTGTTGGACTGCTCTCTCTTTTATTGATAGGAATGTATATCACCTTTCAGAGTGATGAAAAATCTAAGTTCTGCTTTTGTCTGTAAAGGGGCTGGTCTCTCCCTTCCCTGGAACAAGGAAGTAATTCAGTTTTTTCAGTGGGAACTTAACATCTGTTTTTTTTTTATTCTTCCTGGGCTAGAATTAACACAGATTCTGTTTATAATAAGACAACTTAATTAACATGAATAGAATAAAAATGTCAACAAGTAAGATTAGCTTGTGATAAGTCATAGTGAGTAACTAAGAGTTTGAAGCCAGTATATTTGTCAGTGTATAGTGGCTTTTTCTAAAAAAACTTCATGGAAGGAACCTATGTTTAACCATCAACATAATTGATTCTCAAGATATTTGTAGAAGCAGGGTATTTTTTTAAGTAGGCAGTCAATAATTGAATTGTTAATTTTCACATGTCTTCAAACTCTCACTTTGGTTTTGTGGCATTTGTAAAATCCTAAAATAGCATACCTGACATTTTTATAATTATGGCCTTAGTACAGTAGTTTTCTAGTAAATCCAATAGAATAGCTATTTCAAGCTGTGAGCAGATCAAAATAATTTCAAAGGAAGTAAGACTCTATATTCATGAGGCACAGTGCCTTACATCTAGTAGGGACTTAGCAAATGTTTGCTTTGAAATGAGCTCTGCTTTTCATTGCGGTAGCAGATAATCTCAAGGAATATAAGCCACTAAAACATGTCTCCTTCCCACCACAAACTTTATGTCTTCTTTATCTCTAGTTTTTCTACCCACTTTAGAGCAAATGCTGCTTTTCCCCCTGCATAACAAAGAGTAGCAATAGAGATTGAGTGGATAGAAATAGGCTTTTCATTCATGTCCGTGTTAATATGTTTACTTGCTACTAGATTTTCCAGGAAGTGTGTTGGGTATTGTTTAAAAAGTTTTTGACACTTTTTCTTTAAAATTAATAGTTATTTGCACTGCTAACAAAGCCAATAAGGAAAAGTTGAAAATGCTGCAGAAATCTTATGATTTGTATAAAGATCACCTTGGACTCGAAATTCGAAAAATTTATGGTAAGTTTTTATTTTTAACGTCAGATTTCTAAATACATTGTAGATGTAGATTTAGATTGTAGAATTAATACTTTATGAGATTGGAAAAGTCAGTATCCTTTGTTACACAGATGAGAATTTAAGGCCTTTAGAAATGAAATCTTGAACTCTCACTCTTTTGTAAACTTAGATAAATTTTAAAACCATAATCTTGCCAGAGCCATCAAATGTTTCTATTTCAGTTTATGTAGTTGGATGTTTTGTTAATTTTTTTCTTCATTATTACTTTGTTTTGACTCTACAGATTGCCCAGTTTTAAAGTTTTGCTCTATTGGCAGCATTTTTTTTTCCATTGTGAAGTTGAGTCCAAATGATAGAAATGTTGCCAAAAACATTTTGAAAGAATCTTGGGATTTAAAAAAAAAAATTAACCCTTTTTAAAATTTTTTTGGTAAATAATATTTTATTTTTTCCCCATGTTGCATGTAAAGTTTCCCCAAGTTACACATAAAGACAATTTTTAACATTCATTTTAAATAGATTTTTGAGTTCCAAATTTTCTTTCTTCCTCCCTCATCTCCTTACTGAGATAGTGTACCTGTTTAGTCATGCAACACATATTACTGTATTAGTAATGTTGTAAAAGAAGACACAGACCCAAATGGGAAAAAAAAAACAAACCATGAAAATAAAATATAAAAAGTGAAAAATAGTATGCTTCAATATACATTCATATACTTCAATCAGTTTTTTCCCCCCTAAGGAGGATAGCATTTTTTTATCATTAGTCCTTTGGAATTGTCTTGGATCATTGTATTGCTGAGAATAGCTAAGTCATTCAGAGTTGATCACTGTACAGTGTTGCTGTTACTGTGTACAATGTTCTCCTAGTTCTGCTTACTTCACTTTTTATCAGTTCATTGAAGTCATTCCAGATTTTTCTGAAATCTACCTGCTCATCATTTCTTATAGAACAGTTATACTCCATTACAATCATATACCACAACTTCTTCAGCCATTCCCCAGTTGATAGGCATCCCCTCAATTTCCAATTCTTTGCCAAAGAGCTGCTGTAAATATTATTGTACAAACAGATTCTTCCCCCCCCCCTTTTTTTTTTTTTTTTTTTTTTGCTCTGTTTGGATTATAGACCTAGTAGTGGAATTGCTGGATGAAAGGATTTACGCAGTTTGATTGCCCTTTAGGGGATAGTTCCAAATTGTTCTCCAGAATGGTTGGGTCAGTTCACAATTCCACCAATAGTACATTAGTGTCCCAATTTTCCCACACCTCCTCCAACATTTATCATTTTCCTTTTCTGTCATATTATCCAATATGATAGGTGTGAGGTGGTACCTCAAAGTTGCTTTAACTTGCATTTCTCTAATCAATAGTGATTTAGAGCATTTTTTTTCCTATGACTGTAGATAGATTTGATTTCTTTATCTGCTTGTTCATATCCTTGGACCACTTATCAATTGAGGAATGACTTGTAGTCTTATAAATTAGACTTAATTCTCTATATATTTTAGAAATGAGGCCCTTATCAGAGACACTGGTTGTAAAAATTCTTTCCCAGTTTTCTGCTTGCCTTCTAATCTTGGTTGCATTGCCTTTGTTTGTGCAAAAACTTATCCATTTAATGTAATCAAAATTATCTATTTTGCATTTCATAATGTTCTCTATCTCTTGTTGGTCATAAATTCTTCCGTTCTCCGTAAATCTGACAGGATTCTTAAGTTTTTTAATATGATCCCTCTTCTATTTGCTTCTGTTTTATGGGTGATTCATTCCATTCACATTCACAGGTGTACTTACTGTGTATTTCTCTTCATTCTATTTTCCCCCTGTTTATACTTTCTCTCTCTCTCTCTCTCTCCCCTTTCACTCTGTCCCTCCTCACCAATGTTTTGCTTCTGACCATCACTTCCCTCAATCTGCCCTCCCTTGTATTAGTCCCTCCTTTCTTGTCCCCTCCTCCTACTTCTGTATAGGGTAAGATAGATTTCTATACCCAACTGAGTGTGTGTCTTATTCCCTCTTTGAGTCAAATCTGATGAGAGTAAGGTTCAAGCAATGCTCACTCTGCTCCCTTCTTTCCTTCCACTGTAATAAGTCTTTTATACTTCTTAATGTGAAATAATTTACCCCATTCTACCTCTCTCTTCCCTTTTCTCTCAGTGTAATCCTCTTTCTTGTCCCTTAACTTTTTTTTTTCATCCCATCAAAGTGAACTTATCCATGCACCCTCTGTCTATGCGTACTCCTCACTGCCCTAATGATGATACAGTCCTTAAGAGTTATACATTATAGGGGCAGCTAGGTGGCGTAGTAGATAGACCTCTGGCCTTGGAGTCAGGAGGACCTGAGTTCAAATCTGGCATCAGATGGTTGAAACTTTCTAGCTATGTGACCCTGGGCAAGTCACTTAACCCTGATTGCCTCACCCCCCCCAAAAAAGGCAAAAAAAATAATTAAAAATAAAAAAAGAATAAGTTATACATTATATCCCTATGTAAGGATATAAACAGTTTAACCTTATTGAGTAACTTATGTTTTCTCCTTCCTATTTACCTTTTTATGCTTCTTTTGAGTCTTATATTTGAAAATTGAATTTTCTATTTAGCTCTGGTCATTTCATCAGGAATGTTTGAAAGTCCTCTATTTCAGGGGCATCTAGGTGGCTCAGTGGATAGAGCTCTGACCTTGGAGTCAGGAGGACCTGAGTTCAAATCTGGCCTCAGACACTTGACACTTACTAGCTGTGTGACCCTGGGCAAGTCACTTAACCCTGATTGCCTAACTAAAAAAAAAAAAGGAAAAAGACAAATTGAAGGAAAGTCCTCTATTTCATTCAATATTTTTTTTTCCCTCTGAAAGATTATGCTCGGTTTTACTGGGTAGTTGATTTTAGCTGTAATCCAAGCTCCTTTGCCTTCTAGAATATTATATTCCAAGCCTTCTGATCCTTTAATGTAGAAACTGCTAAGTCCTGTGTAATCCTGACTGTGGCTCCTCAATTTTTGAATTGTTTCTTTCTGGCTGCTTGTAGTATTTTCTCTTTGACTTAGGAGTTCTGGAATTTGGCTATGATATTTCTGGGAGTTTTCATTTTGGGGTCTCTTCAGGAGGCGATCGGTGGGTTTACTTTCTGGTTATAGGATATATAGGATATCAAGGCAGTTTTCCTTGATAATTTCTTGATAGATGATGTCCAGGTTCTTTTTTTGATCATGGCTTACAGTTAGCCAATAATTCTTAAATTATCTCTTCTGGATCTATTTTCCACATAAGTTGTTTTTCCAGTGAGATATTTCACATTTTCTTCAATTTTTTTCATTCTTTTGATTTTTTTTTTTTTGGATTGATTCTTGATGTCTCATAGAATCATTAGCTTCCACTGGCCCAATTCTGATTTGTAAGGAATTATTTTCTTCTATTAGTTTTTGTATCTCCTTTTCCATTTGGCCAATTCTATTTTTTAAGGAGTTGTTTTCTTCAGTGGATTTTTGTACATCTTTTTCTATTTTTTTTTGTGTTTCCTTTACCAAGTTGTTAACTCTTTTTTTATGATTCTCTTATCTAACTCTCATTTCTTTTACCAATTTTTCTTTTACCTCTATTATTTGACTTAAAAATTTTTTTTTTAGCTTTTCCAGTTCTTTTTGGGCCTGAGACCAATTTATATTTGTCTTTGAGGCTTCACAAGTAGGCATTTTGACATTGTTGTCCTCTTCTGAGTTTGTGTTTTAAACTTCCCTGTTACCATAGTAGCTTTCTATGGTCAGGGATTTGTTGTTGTTGTTGTTGTTGTTGTTGTTTTTGTTGTTTTGTTTTCTGGAGCGTTTTGCTCATTTTCCAGCCTATTTTGTAATTTTTAAAGTTGATCTTCGCTCCTAGGGTGCGGGGGCAGTGTCCCAAGCTTCTTAAGCCAGGGTCTGTGGGCCTGGATGCTTGCCTGCTGCATTGGGGCATCTGGGAGTGGTAGCTAACCTGCTGTACTGGGGCCATTAAACCTGGTCACGCTGTGGTCTCATGGCCTGGCCACTCACCTGTTGCATCAGGAGTGGGTGGCCTCACAGTTGGCCTGCTGTGCCACCAGCCTTGAAGCACTGGGGCTGTGGGTCCTTGGTTGCTGATTTGCACAGGGGCTGGGGGCCTCCTGCTGGTGTGCGTGGACACCATCTGCGCTGGGCTGCTCTCCCTTTTTACCTGAGTGAGACAGACCTTTCCTGCAGTCCTTCTAAGTTATCTTGGGCTGGAGAATTGTTTCACCATGTAATTAGTGGGTTCTGCTGCTGCAGAATTTGTTTTGAGTCATGATTTAAAGTTGTTTGGAGGGGAATTTGGGAGCACTCAGGCAAGTTCCTGCCTTTTCTCTGCCATCTTGGCTCTACCTAAGAATCCTGTTTTTAATGATTTGTAGAATTTCCTGTCAAATTTTTTTCAAAATTATTTTTGCATAGCTTTGAACAGAACCGAAGTATATATAAAATCATACTTTGAAATCTACCATTTTAAATTTCCTCAGGGAATTGAAAGGGCCACTTGATTGTGCTTTCAGCTGTGAAGAGCATCGTGATGTCTGATGTAAAAGAATCTTTAAATTCAAAATAACTCGGGACAATTTGAAATAAACTTTTCCAACTGGATAGACTATCTTTTGGGAAGCTGGGTGAATAAAGGTTTTCTTATCCTTATAGATAGGAGTTGTTAACTAACAGAGGTAGTAAAAACTCATCTTAATTGTAAAACCTGGCATATTATAGTAGTGGAATAAACAGTTTAATCTTTTTTTAATTCCAGGTGGGAAACTTCAATTTATATTCCGAAAAATTGACCCTAAAGATCCTGAAAAGCCGTTTACTTTTTCCCTGTGCATAAATGAAGAAGGGGATTATGAAAGTGCGTACATTTTGCTTAATTGGTACTTTAGCTTAATAACTTTTTTAAAAAATCTCATTTGGTTAAAAATATGAAAAAAAAAAAGTACAAGTACAGGATTCCCACAGGATGTTACTGTTCCATCTAGTCTGGCTTGCTTTGGCTCTTCTTTCCCACCATGCATGGGGCCTGAATGCAAAGTTAAATAAATATTGACACCTTGCCTAGGAGGCCACAGTATGGCCCAGTGCCTGGGGGCTGACCCTGAGGAGTGACACTGGGTACCAGAGGGCCTGCTGTACCTTGATCACAAATATAAATGATTCCTCCAGAGGATTTATAGATGAAAGGACAGTGTAAAGAAGGAAAGAAACAGGCATTTATTTAAGTGCTTACTATATGCTGTGCTAATTGCTGGGGATACAAAAGCAAGCAAAAATAAAGACAGTCCTTGGTCTAAAGGAGTTTATATTCTAACGTGGGAAGACAACCCACAAAAGAGAGCTAAAAAGCAGGAGGGAGGTAGGAGAGATGGTAGGAAGGTACATGCTTCTGAAATCCTGAAAAAGTCAAGAGTCAAGTGGGAGGGAAATGAACTCAAGTTGGCTTGGGGGCTGCACAAAATGAAGGCTCCAGGAAGAGCTCACCAGTGAGAGAGAAGAGGGGGAGGGGCAGGCCTTGCAGAGGGATAGTCCATGGTGAGTGAGCCCTGCGGGTGGTAGGCTGTGCCAGGGAACACCCTGGGTGAGGCAGGGTGAGCGCCTCAGCCAGGTACGTAGGGAGCAGCATGACTTAGCAGTAGAGGGGACATAGTTTCAAAGTCCAGAGAAGTTCAAGAACAGAACTGGTATAAGAATGAAGGGGTGAGCATTAAAATGGAATATTTTTAATATAAAAAGTTTAATTTTAAAGGAATAGGCAGTATCCTTAGAATTCTAATGAGAAATCTTACTTAATTCTCATGTTTTCTCTGGCTCTCCTTGTCTCATAAATGAGATCTTTTCCTTTTTTTCCCTTCACTTCTCTAGATAACATACTCTGGTGGAGGAAAGTTCAGCTAACTCCATAACGTGCCCCTTTGCGCAATTAACTGTCCTGTGCAGGGAGACATTCACAATGGAGAGGATAGAAATGGCAAAGTCCCCCCTTCCCCATTAGGTGGCAGGGGGTACAAATATATAGGTGGGGGGGTATTCATTTACTATACACATACACACATGTACACATAGACATATACACATATGTCTGTGTATGCGCACACTACATGTTTATATGTATGTATATGTATACATCTCTGTATCTCCTGCCCTCTCTCATAGTTAACACGTTGATAAAGCCCTTTCTGTGGGGTTTCTCTGCTCTGAGAAAACATCAGTACAATTAGTTATTTTCTAGAAAGTCTTCAGACTCTTAGCTTAAGTAATAGAGGGTGAAAAGACAAGGTCAGTTTCATCTCCTGACTTTTTTATACTCCTGCCTTTCTTCATGATTGTGGCACCTAGTTTAGCATTCTTTGCTAGTTGTTCCACTGCCACCAGCCCCTGAGACATTAATATCCACACTGATGACCCCTCTGACACCATGGACTCCTCGGGGACTACAGAACAGCAAAATGAGTTTTTCTTATATGTTGACTAAAACACTGACCAAGAATGGATTTCCAAAAATGGAATTCCACTGATTTGAGTAATGTGTTGTTAGAATAAATATTACTATAGAATAATAGAATTAATAGAATAATTATCAAGGATACTTTTTGGAAGGGAAACAATACTCGTTTGGATATTTGTTTCATTATGCTTTTTCAATTGTTCTCACTTTAGCAATACTTACTGTTTTTCAGTCATGGCCAACTCTTCATGATCCCATTTGGGTTTTTTTTTGGCAAAGGTAACTGGAGTAGTTTGCCATTTCCTTCACCAGCTCATTTTAAGATAAGGAAATTGAGGCAAAAAAGGTTAAGTGACTCGCCCAGAATTAAACAGCTCGTAAGTGTCTGAAGTCACATTTGAAGTCAGGTCTTCCTGAATCCAGACCCAGTGCTATAAGTAGCTGTGTATAGTCATATTAGTCAGTTCTTAATGACTGATCAAAAGGGTTGGGGAAAAGCAGTTCTCTACTGATAGTTGTAATCCAATGTTAGAAGGTAAAGTGCAGGGGCATCTAGGTGGTGCAGTGGATAGAGCACTGGCCCTTGGAGTCAGGAGGACCTGACTTCAAATCTGGCCTCAGACACTTGGCACTTACTAGCTGTGTGATTCTGGGCAGGTCACGTAACTCCAATTGCCTTGCCATTAAAAAAAAAAAAAAAGTAAAGTACAAGGTCTGAGATTGAAAGACTTGATTTTGTGGTTTCCAGGTCAAACTCAGGCCTTTATCCCTTTGAGTTCAGCCATAATTTAATTCAACAAACATTAGAACATTAGTACTTATGTATAATGCTTGTTAACTCATAGTCCAAGCTAGAACTTTGAAACTTTTTTAACTTTGTGAAACATCACCATAGGGTGAAATTAAACAATAAATAGAATCAATACTCTTAAAGAATGGATTATACCTTTTAAAAGAAGGCCTTCTTTGTGGAACATCAAGGTAAGAGTTAATTTTGCTAGTGCCAATGAGTTGGCAGTTTAAGAAAGGAAAAAGGTATTTTTGTTTTAAAGATTGCTGAAATGACCAACAGCTTGATCTCTAAAGGTTGTACTTGCTATAGGGAAATCCTCACTGTGAAAAAGGGAATAGGACAGCCCAAATTTGCATCTTTAAATGCTGCCAAGTAGCCCAAAGTCTCTTCTGAGATGGTGGCTAGAATATGGATATGGGATTTTTAACTGGGACTTAAAGGGAGCCAGGGAGGCCAGTAGTTAGAGGGGTGGAAGGAGGCATGGGAGATAGCCAGAGAAAATGCCTGGAGCTGGGAGATGTCATGTCTTATTCATAGAACAGCTAGTAGGCCCATGTCACCAGATTGAACAATGTGTGTTGGGGAGTTAGATGTAAGAAGACTGGAAATCCAGGCAAGAGGGGACTAGGTTCTGAAGGACTTTAAATACCAAACAGAGCATTTTGTGTTGGCTTCTGGAGGCAATAAGAAGCCACTGGAATTTATTGTGTGGTGGGGGGGTGGGGAATGACATGATCCAACCTGTGTTTTAGGAAAATGACTTGAGTAGCTAATGGAGAATGGATTTGAGTAGGTAGAGACTAGAGGCAGGCAGTCTCACCAGCAGGTTAACTTTTATTCCTGGTGTCTGTATCTTCTGCAGGGTGGCTTCCATAACATTCCCTACTTAGTTGACTTGCGCCAGTTTGTTGCCAGACCCAAGCTTTTCTAACTTAGGAAGGCCTTCCAAGATGTATGCTGAATCGATTTGAGTAATCACAATGGTTAAGGAAGAGAGGTTTTTTTCTAAATTGATGAGAGGTTGAATGATTTATACTTTCATTCTTATGAATATCATTTGTCTAAATGGAAAGCAGAAGGAACCCCCATAGTACTATTGGACTATTCATAAATAAAAGCGGAGAAAGGCCGAAAGGTAGTGAAATACAGAACTAAAATGTATCTGTTTGTATTAAAATCCTATGAGAACACTTAATGTCTCTCTAAAAGTTCTCTATATCATATGACTCATTTATCTGAGATCAGACCAACTCAGTTCATCAATTGAACCTATCTTTCTGTGACAGTTCCCTACTTTCTTAACCAGGATGTACTTAACATATTAACTCTTTCTTGATGATCTCATGATTATCGTCACGAACATCAGTTTCTGTTTTGTGTAAATGTAGCTATAGATGGTGTGGGACCTAAGGTTTTATAGCTCCTGATAATAGTAGTGCTCCTGAAACTTCTTCTTAAGAAAGTCCCTCCTGTCAACTTTGGTTTTGGCTCTTTGAGAGTTTCCCCATGGAGATGCTGTAAAACATATGCTGCTGTGTAGCTTCTTGGGCAGTGTTACCTCAGCTGCCTTTCTGCATGATTAGTTAGTAGATTTGGCAGCAAAGCAGCCTTCTCCCAAGTGGTTTCTAGCCTTCCAGAAGATTATTTTCATAGTCTGTCTTTCAATGTGTCGGTTCCATTCAAAACATAATCTAGGATTTCTGGACCAATGACATAATGGATCACCGGCACATCCTTTCTGGCTTTTATCCCCTCCTCCATCCCACTTGTATTTCATTTATATGGTGGAGAGCCAGAGAAGAAACAGCATCCCTCACCATTGCAGGAATTTGTGATAGAGTGTTTTAAGGGTGACTTCCCCAAAGCCTTTTTACTCTTCCCTCCTGCTAATGACGCTTATGTAAACAACACCAAGTCATTGTTTTCTACAAGTTCTCCTTGTTTGACTTTTACCAGAATTATAGACAGCAACATTAAAATTTCATAAGATTGAAAGTTCTATATAGTTCTTGAATAATGGACCAACTTTTTTTTTTATGAAATCTTTTCTATAATAATGGGAAAGATGGACAGGAAGGCGGTTAAAAAATATTCTCATATACCAGCCCTGATTCCTTGAGGTGGAATCTGCAGCAACAATAGAATAAACTATTCTTAAGGTAAGCATCTGGTTTTGAAATGATCCCCAAGGTACAAAAAGATATTATTTCTGTGATGTTGGGCAAGTTCCTTAAGCTTGTGGCCTTCAGTTTTCTTGTCTGTAACATGAAAGGGTCAGACCAAATGGCCTCTGAGATTCTTTCCATTTCTGAATTTATGATCCATTGACTTTACATTATTAACTATCTCCATTTTTTTTTCTCCTTAGTATCAGATAGTGCTCCTCATCTGGAATGCTTGGCAGAATTTCAAGAGAAAATAAGGAAGACCAACAAATTTTCGGCTTTCCTTGCCAATGTTCGGAAAGCTTTTATTGCTCTGGCCTGTAACGAATGTGTAAATAATGTATAAAGACTGTATTTTAATTTTTTCCTTACTACTCCCTTTAAAGCTTCTAAATGACCATTTTATGTCTGACTCTTTCTTTGTATTTTTGGTGGCATTTTAGCTTGGCAGGAATTAATAAAACTATATGGCATACTTGTGAATGCAGATTTTGTCAAAAATACTCTGTTTCTGAAGGGAATAAAAAATGGAATGCAATAGTATATTTTGACGTTTATATTTGGTACATCTGCTGATAGTTCATTGGTCAGCATATAAACTATCCAGTAGTAGAAGAATTGTGTCTTGAGCCATAAACTTGATTTTATTAGCAACTGCCAACCAGCTACACTAGAATAGATAAGAACCAATTAATTTTTTTCACTTAATGTCCACATTAGAAAAGCAGTGTGAAAGGTCCTTCATGAATTGATTAGAAGTTGATAAAGCAGGGTAGCCAGAGCTATCACAATGTTAATCGTTAGAAAATTCAGACTGATTAGTGAGAATGAATTAGTGGTATGTGCTTATTCATAAGTAATTGTTGCCATTTTTTCTGTAGTTCTTGCTCCTTCCTAAACTGAAGACCTGAAGCTGGGTTTTGCTCTTTTTCATTAGAAGATCTGGGTTTAAGGATGGCCACCTCTTTCTCATTCTTATTCATTCATGGAAAGGTTGTAAATACTCAAGAAAGTTTGAGGCTTAAAGTGTAGGGATGATTTTCTATATTTTCGTTATCTAGTTTGAAATGAAATTAATTCCCAAAACATCTGATTTATCCATATTTAACTCTAACTTCAAAACCAGATAGAAATGATTTGGGAATTATCTGCTACTACTCTGATCTGATCCATGGATTACTGATAGATAATTGTATTTCTAGATAAATGTGCTGATCACAGAATCTGTGTCAAAAGGGGTCTCAAAAACTATCTAATCTAATTTATATCTAAAAGGAATCCCTTCCACAAGATATCCAACAGGTAGGATGATAAGACCATAGATTTAAGAGGTATAAGAGATCTTGGAGGTCATCTGGTCCAATCTCCATATTTTATAGAGGAGAAAACATGTCCATAGAACTGAAGACTTATCCAAGGTCACATAGGAGATGGTAGGGCCACATGTCATTCAGTCTTTGAAGATGTCTAGTGAGGGGCTGCCCTCTAATTCAGACTGTCCATTCCACTGTTGGATAATTTTAATTGGTATGTTTTTCCTTATAACAAGCCAGAATCTGTTTTTCTCATAGTTCTGCCTATTGAGGCCAAGCAGAAACAGTTCATTACTTTCCAAATGTCTTCTCCATGCTGTGCACAAACTCATTAGGAACTGGTAGTGTTACTAGAAAATCAGTTTAAAGGTTTTAACCTGATGCAATAATTTTGTGAAAGTTGTGTTTTTAAAGATGAATAATATATATAAAAGGTACACACACCCTGATTAGACTTTTAGGATATAAGGCATGCTGGTGAAATATACTTTAATGTGTTATACATTGTAAAATCTCCTATGTGATGCTGAAATATAATAAATAATTTAGAGATTTTTCTAAATTGGGAAGTAAAGCAGTTTAAGTAGTAAAAGTGATGGAAATGAGATCCAGATAGGTTCAACTAAGCTATAGGCCATTTTACAATGTGGCAAAATGGTCAAAATCTGTAATAACCACTAGTTAAGTAAGATCTGAGAACATCAGCACAAAATTTGCTTTAGTGTTCAGCTAATGGGTTTGGTGTTTTATATTTCAGGAATAATTGGAATCAGAAAATTCCATCTAAACTGTAATTTGGAGATTTCCCTAAAGTATTGAGACAATTTGCATTTTTTTAGGTTGTGTGATATGGTGCATTTACTTCACTCATTTATATTGAGTCTGCTCACTTTTCCTGCTTCCACGTGAGACAAACTTGAAGTGATTCAGATTATTAGCTGTGTAGTGTCTCAAGGTTAAATTAAATGAGATCAAAGTTAATACTGAGTAAATAACATGCAAAATGTAAATGAATTTCCTAAACTCTACCGGGCTTGGTGGATAAAGTTCCCCTACCCACAAAATCCCAGATTTGTGGTATGTCCAAGTTGTATATAGCACTATTTACTTAGTGCTATTGGAGATAGTGGATTTAGAATATTATCTGTAATCATGTTCCTTTCTCTTTCTTGCCACATCTATAAAGATTGTTGTACTGACAGTCCATGGCTAGCAGATTCCTCCAGAATAGGAACTAAACTTTTATCTAAATGGGGATAATCTATTAATAAGTAGATATAAAACCTTGTAATCTGCTATATGAGATATTTTTCTTGGTGAATTTTATTTAAGGATCTCTAAGCTCTTTAAACAAGCCTCCTTCCTTCTCCTTATGAGAGAAGTTAGCAATTAATAATACACAGTAAGATATGTACATTTGTGATATGCCACACTGAGAGCCAAGATATTGCAAGAGTTAACTTTGAATGCTCTCAGTGTCTGGCACAAAAATAGGTCTTATATAAATGTTAGCTATTATTATTTTTGGCACGTGAGTCCTTTGTTCAAATATATGTTGATCAGTGAGTCAGGGATCAATCTGGTTTGCAAAGTATTATTTTCTTCTTCAGTTTGCAAACTGCAAAATATCTTGGAGGAAAAATAAAAGTTTGACTCTGCATGTGTCCCTGAAGGTGGGGAAGTAAAGGCAGGGATGAGGGAGATAGAGAGTTGACCGCTTACTTGAGAAAGAAAAGCTTTAATGGTGGAAACATTCTGTATCATGGAATTGTCGGAGGTTCTTTGAATCTGGTCCTTCAAGTCTATACAATTTTCTGTTATAAAGTTTTAATTGATTTATCTTCTTATGCCTGGCCAACATAAATTGTATCGACAGTGAAGGTTTATATGAATTTTGTAAATCTCTGCATCAGGACTTTTGTTTGGAGAATTTTTATCCAGAAAGGGAAGCAAGAAATCTGAATTCTGCTTTTGAGATGAACACTTAGCAAAAGTCACTACTATCACAAAATTATTAACTCTGGATTTGGTGCAAATTATGAAAAAAAATTGACCTTTAATATACTAATTGGAGATGTTTCACCATTATTTAGAATTGAAATTATTTCAGTGTCATAGTGAGAAAACTTTCCTTGAGGGAGAAGGAGAGATCGTCCTATGCAATGGTCATGTGTATTTAATTTGATCTTATTCTCTGATGGGTATCTGCATGCACCCAACATGGATGAGTAAATTCTGGAACACTGCCAATGAGCTTCACATGAAAATAGCTTGGAGATTTGTTATCCACAGTACAGTGGAATTTATTGAGGGAATGAATTGAACATTCCTGAGCTATACCATATATACCATATACCATCCATTGATCCTTGGAACTAAGGGCAACAGTCTTCAAGTCAGGTCAGCATCTTCTAGGCAAGTCAACAAGCATTTATTAAGTGCCTACTATGTACCTGGCATTATGCTAATATCTGGGGATAGAAAGAAAGGCAAGAACGGTCCCTGCCTTCAAGGAGCTTACAGTCTAATGGGAGGAAACGGCATTCAAACAATTACATATGAATAGTATGTACAGAATAAATTGGAGATGATCACAGAGGAAGGCATTAATGTTAAAGGAGACCAGGAAAGGCTTCTTGAAGATGTCATTTTAGCTGAGACTCAAAGGAAACCAGGAGGTGGAGGTGAGGAAGGAGACCATTCCAAGCATGGGAGACATCCAGTGAAATTGCCCAGAATTGGATGAAGTATCTTATGTGAGGAACACAAGGGAGGCCAGAGTAATTTGATAGTAGAATGTGTTGACTGTTGAGTAAGGGGTAAGAAGACTGGAAAGGGATGAAAGGGCCAGGTTTTTTTTTCTCCCTGCTGTTTTTTTTTTTCAATTTAGGGCAATTTTTCCTTCTTTTCTCTCTAAGAGAGGACCTTATCAGGCGTATTTTTGACTCTGCACCACTTTTTCTGAGTTGTTCAGGGACTCTCATGCGGTTGTCAGCTACAGTCCAACGAGATCATGGGAAAGATATCTTTACTGCTCTGTCCTATTTGTCTAGAGTCCTCAGTATTCTGTGTGTGTGTTGCATGTTTGTATTTGAGCTAAAATTCCTCCATTGTGATCAATGTGTATTTTAATTCTGTAGGCTTATTAAATTTACACACCTGTTTTCAAAAACTTGTGAGAGTGAGTTGTCAGTTGCCATCTGCTAAAGCACATTATTACTAAGGTTTATAGATCCCAAGTTTATTGGACTTTTGGAATATATGTAAAAAATTCATGAAAGGAGACTATCATAGTTTTGATAGAGAGTAAGGATAGGTAACTCAATGAAACTATGAGCTATGCTGTGCAAAGTTACCCAGGATGGACGGGTCATAGTGCAGAGTTCTGACAAAAGGTGATCTAATGGAAAAGGAAATGGCAAACTATTCCATTGTCTTTGCCAAGAAAACCCTGTGGACAGTATTACAAGCTTTGGGAGATAGTGGAGGACAGAAGGGCCTGGGGTACTATGGTCCATGGGGTCAGGAGGAGTCATACACAACTGAACAACTACAACAAAGGGTAGACACTTGGCTATGCATTTACGTGGACAAGAGAGAATGAAAGAATACAAATAAAAACAATGTAAGTAGGCATGTGCATGTTTTTGAGTTTTTATGACATGATTGTGGTGTATGTGTGTGTGTGTGTGTTGAGAAAGAATTTTGAATGCTACAGTTGAAAGGTTTCATGAAAAGTTATGCTAGAATTATGGAAGTGATTAAAATTGATTTGTCATTTTAGTTTTGGAACCCACTGTATAAACGGGCAGTTTCGAAAGCATTAGCACTATTCCCTGTAATGAATAGACTAGATGAGTTCAGAATTTTGGCTCTGTAATATCCTATAAGAAACAATCCCACAGAGTTGTGCCTACTCTCCCTCTTTGCTAAGCTTCATTCTAAACAACTGGATAGTTGTAGCCATGACACTGAGAAGTTTTATAATTCCTATCTTGATTCTTGGCCCAAAGTAGTGTTTGGGGGAACCTTTCTGACTCTGATTGGTCTTTGTAGTGTATTTCCCTACTTTGACATTCAGGTATCCCCTGAAGATATGAGACTTTTCTTGACATAATGCCCCTCTTTCCCCTCTTGTGTAATAGTGGCATATCCCAATTGACTTGAATTGTGGGTTGGTTTTTTTTTTGTTTGGTTTTTCAGAGTAGGGAAAGAAGCTCTAAATAGTAGATCCAAAAAGTTGCAGAGATTCTAGTGGTTAAGATAGCAACTTCAAGCCTGAGAAATTGGTAATTGGAAGGGGAAATTGGAAAGAAGGAAAGAAAGAAGTATTGATTAAGAGTCTACTATGTTTCAGGCACTGTACAAAGTGTTTTGCAAATATTATCTCATTTAATCCTCACAACAACCAAACCAGCCAAACAGACCTACTTAATGTTTCCTGAGTTCATCATTCTATCATCTCCAGCCTCCATGCCTGTGATTCCCCTTTTCATCTTTACCTCTTAGAATTACTGGCATCATAGATCTAAAGCCAGAAGGCACCTTTAGGTACCTCATTTAACAGATGAAGAAATTGAGACCCAGGGAAATTTAAGTGATTTGTCCAAGTGACAGTTCAGAGGTGGGATTTGAACCTATAACCTCTGATTCCAGAGCCAGCACTCTGCACTGCATCATGCTGCCTTCTAGGTTGCATCAAGGCTCAAATGAAAACCTACCAAAACCTGACAGACCATATTTTTATCAACTAAAGTGCTAAACCTTAAATATCCTGAAAGAAACCTTTTCTGATCAGTTGTTAGTCCTTCCTCTTCCTCAAATTATATTGTATATATTTATCTGTTTTTAAATTGCATCCTTCCAGAAGGTTTAAGCTCCCTTGAAATCGATGTCTATTTTTAACTTTGTCTTTATATACCTCTTTCCCTGCCTCCCCTTCCCTTCTAGCACAGGGCATTGCACGTAATAGGTACTTAGTAAAGGATTGTTGGATTGGATTAGATGTAGCAACCAACCCCAAGGCCTACTTTCTAATCTTTATGAAACCTTTGTGAGAACAATCTACCTATGTCTTAAGTGTTCTGAGATGAAAATGTAAGAACAGAACAGGGGGTTTTTCCAATGCTAGTCTACAGAAGGCTATAATCACTCAATTAACTAAAAAGTGTGGAGAATACAGGATCCCACCATATTTATTGTTTGTTGACTATAAAAAAAGTGTTTGACTTTTTAGAGCAAAATGTTGCCTTAAAGGCTGTCTTCTAGCATGGAATCTACCGTCCATATGTGAAGATCATGCAGATTTCTGATTGGTGCACTGCTCTTAGTGCAGGGTGATGGAGGCTCTGCCAAGATCCCGGGGATCTTTTTCCCTTAGTGTGGCCACTGTCATCCTCATGCCTTGTCTCTCGGTAGGTCAGTCATTCAATAAATTAAATTTGAAGAGATAGAAATTGTAGAACTAGTAGGGGCTTAAAGATCATCCTCTAATCCAACCACTTCGTTTTACAGATGAGGAAACTGTGGCCCAGAGAGAACAATTTTCCCAATAGCTATTTAGAAGCACAACTGGCGGAGGAGCCCAGTGCAGTGTTTTACTGCTAGATGGATTCTTAAATGTTAATTGAAATATTTCTTGTTGAGAAAAGGCTTTTACAGTGGAGGGAAAGTGGGGGAAGGTGAGAGGGAAAGAGTAAATCTTATTCTCATCGGATTTGGCTTAAGGAAGGAATAACATATACACTCAATTGAGTATGGAAAGCTATGTTACCCTACAGGAAAATAGGAAGGGGATAAGAGGAGGAGGGAGGGGGGATTGATAGAGGGGAGGGCAGATTAGGGGAAGGGATTATCAGAAGCAAACACTTCTGAGGAAGGACAGAGTAAAAAGAGAATGGAATAAACAGCGGGCAGGATAGGATGAAGGGAAATATAGTTAGTTTTCCACAGCATGACTGCTATGAAAGTGTTTTGCATGACTGCACAAATATAACCTGTATTGAGTTGCTTGCCTTCTCAATGAGGGTGAGTGGGGAGGGAGGAAGGGAGAAAATTTGGAACCCAAAATTTTAAAAAACAAACATTAGAAAACATTGTTTTCACATGCAACTGGGAAATATAAGATACACAGGCAATGAGGTATAGAAATCTATCCTGCCCCACAGGAAAATAAAAGTGGAAGGGGATAAGAGGAGGGGGGAGAGAGAAGGGAGGGCAGATCAGGGGAAGGGGTATTCAGAATGCATGCTGTCTTGGGGTTGGGGGAGGGACGAGATGGGGAGAAAATTTGGAACTCAAAATCTTGTGGAAGTGAATGTTGAAAACTAAAAATAAATTAATTAAAAAAAGAAATATTTCTTGTTGGAAATTAGGAATTAAGATTTTACTCATGATACTTGAAATTTGTTTAGAATACTACAAACTGTAAAATATAAACATTTTACAGAATTTTAAAGAGTGAGACTATTATTTAGAGTATTTTTTAAAAAAACAAATACCATTTTAACATGGCATTTTTAGATTCATTCATTTATACCATGGGTCATGTCGCATCCCCCCAAATATAACTTAACCACTAAAAGGCTGACTAACAAAGTTAGCCTGTAATGTGGCTCTTAGTTCTGACACAAGGCAGTGGCATTTTTAAAATTATCCAACTATTATTTGTAGATTCCAAGCCTCAGAGAACTTAGATTCTTTTCAATCTATTACACGAGGATTTATTAGGGCCCTGCTGTGTTGCAAGGCACTGTGCTAGGTGCTGGGAGTAAAAAGACAAATGACAAGCAGTTCTTGCCCAGAAGGAGCTGAACCCATAAACCGATGATACGTAGATAAAAGATTGTTTAAGAAGAGAAGGAGGGGCAGCTAGGTGGCGCAGTAGATAGAGCACTGGCCCTGAAGTCAGAAGGACCTGAGTTCAAATCTGGCCTCAGACCAAACACTTGACACTTACTAGCTGTGTGACCCTGGGCAAGTCACCTAACCCCAATTGCCTAAAAAAGAAAAAAAAAAGAAGAGAAAGAACATCAGTAGTTAAGGAGACCAGGAAAGGATTCTGTTAGGAGGTGGTACATGGGCTGAGTCTCGAAGGAAGAGAGGGTTTCTAAAAGAGGAAAGGAAAGAGTGCATTTCACAATCAGGGGTTAGCCTCCCACGGTTGGGGAACCTGCAGCCCCGAACAAACCCTGGTTTGTTCTGTAAAACTTGGACTCAGTCAAAGGACCACACTTGACGACCTAGAGGGCCACACGTGACCTCGGGGCTGCAGGTTGCCCACCCCTGCCTGGGCAGCTCATGGAGGTGGAAGATGGAATGCCAAGTTACAGGAGCGGCACATAGGCCAGTTTGGATGGAATGCCTAGTGCCGGAAGGAGAATGATGTGAAATAATTCTGGGATATGTTTTTGTGTGTGTGTGTGTGTGTGTGGCAATTGGGGTTAAGTGACTTGCCCAGAGTCCCACAGCAGATGTGAAATAGTTCTGAAAAGATGTACCAGAGCCAAACTGGTAAAGGCTTTACCTGCCAAACCGAGCTTCTATTTTATCTAAAAGGCAATAGGGAGCTACTGAAAGTTTCGAGGAAGTACATAATGATCAGACCTTTGCTTTAGGAAGATTATTTTGGCAGTTAGGTAGAGAATGGTTTCAAGAGAGGAGAGATTAGAAGCAGGGATACCAATGGGAGGTCATTGCGATGGTCCAAGTAAAAAGTGATGGGAGCCTGAACGAGGGTGGTAGCCACATGAGTGGGGAGAAAAGGACCAATGCAAAAGATGTGGTGGTAAGATAGTTGGCAAGGTTTAGTGACCATTGGATACAGGAGGCATGAGGGAGAAGAAAGAGTGGAGGATGATCGTGACTCCCCAGATGGTGCCCTCTGCCACCTAAATACGAAAGGTAGGAGGAAGAGTGGGTTTAGGAGGGAATGTCATTCCATTTTGAACGTGGTGAGTTTAAAATAAGTTTACCAGTTATCCAAATGGAGATATCCCCCAGGCCATTGGCGATTCCGAACTGGAGTTTAGGAGAGGGATTGGATCTGGATATATGGATTCTAGAGTCATCTGCCTCTCAGTGATAATTGAACCTTTGAGAGCTGATGAGATCACCAATGTTGTTGCTCAGTTCTTTCAGTCATGTCTCTTCGTGACCCCCTTTGGGGTTTTCTTGGCATAGATGCTAGAGTGCTTTGCCATGTCCTTCTCCAGCTCATTTTATAGAAGAGGCCAACAGGGTTACGTGACTTGCCCAAGGTCACACAGTAAGTGTCTAAGGCTGATTTGAACTCAGGAAGATGAGGCCCAGCGCTCTATCCACTGTGCCACCTAGCTGCCCTAACAACATCTCAATGATAATTGAACCTATGGGAGCTGATGAGATCACCAACATCAGTGTTACGCTTTCAGGATCGTTATCATCATGAATACTTGTGTAGCTGGCAATAGAATTTTCTGTGTTTCTCCCACAGAACTTATTAGGAAAAATGTTATTAGCTTTGATGGCATGTATGCCTTGAGAACCGTTAAAAACCCAAAGTAAATTGTAGCAGTTGTGGACAGATTCAGATAATTTGAATAAACCTCCCGAAGTGTGCAAGAGAGATAATACAGAAGAATGAGGGACTTTGTCAACTTTCTGGACGAGTGGATAGCTTTTGAATCAAGAACACTTTGACCTTGGGTAAAAGGGTATCTTGCCTGGGGCTAATCAGGAAGAGTTGTCCCTTCTACTAGACAGGCACTTTCCCCCCCTTTTGGTTGCAAACACTAAGGCCGTACGAGAGAAATAATGGAGGGAATCCTGTCTTACATCCCTCAAAACCTAGCATGGTGCTCAGTATATAGAAGGCGCTTAATACTTGATGAAATCAACGAACGGATAGTTGTGCTCTGGACCAAAACAAAAAAAAGGAAAAATCGAGAAAGTTTCTGGGTACAATTATGAACTTAAAAGAGAGACACCACAGGGGACAGTGTAATACACAAAGGGCTAGATAGAGAATAAGGAAGACTTGGGTGCAGATCCCGCCATTGATCTTAGTGGTTTTGTGACCTTGGGAAGTTCACTTAATCTCTCTCTAAGACTCAATTTTCTCGTTTCTAAGATGAAGCGGTCAGACTAGATGGCCTTTGAGGTTTTTTCTAGCTTTACATCTGTGATCTTATGAATTAGGGCAATGGAGAGCAGCAAAGAACAGTCCACAAGCCTTCTCCAGGAAGCAATGAGGTATGGTAGGGAATTTGACCAGCAGAGAGCATGAGAGAATAAAACTTGAGGCCACCTGGGGGAGACTGATAGAAGAAAGAATCAACATGGGGTGACTTCTAAGTGACTAGGCAACTTAGCAAAGCATAATATTTCGAAAATAGTAGCTCATTTGAAGGTTTAGGGTTTTTTTGCTTTCATTTCTTCCTTTCAATAGAACTTCGGTTCGTGGTATTTGTCATATTTCCCTTTCTATTTCCCTTCATATTTCCTATATGACCTTTGTCATATTTCCCTGAGGCTGCTAGGTGGCACTGTGGATAGGGCTCTGGGCCTGGAGTCTGGAAGATGTGAGTTCAAATCTAGCCTCAGATGCCCAGCAAGTCACTCAACCTCTGTATGCTCATGTTCCTCATCTGTAAAATGGGGGTAATAATAGCACCTACCTCCCAGAGCTGTTGTAAGTATCAAATGAGATAATAATTGTAAAGTGCTTAGCACAGTGCCTGGCACAGTAAGCACTATATAAATGTTAGTTATTATTATTGTTGTTGTTATATTCTTTCAAATGGTATGTGGTCTGAGTGTACTAGTTGAGTACCATTGAAAAGAGTTCACTGGAAGCAACTAGATGGCAGAGTGGATAAAGCTCTGGCCTTGGAGTCAGGAGGACCTGAGTTCAAATTTGGCCTCAGACACTTGGCATTGACTAGCTGTGTGACCTTGGGCAAGTCACTTAACCCCAATTGCCTCACCAAAAAAAAAGAAAAAAATAAGAGTTCACCAAGCTACTATGGGTATGAGAGTAGGAAAAGGAGTAAAGAGAAGTTAAAAAAAAATTCTCTTAAGTGCACCTAGACCCATTGTACCATGAAAGTTTCTGATATTTTATTTGAAAGGCATCCACGTAGAAGTGGTAATTAAAACTATGAGAGGGGAATATGGAGAGAAGAGAGTCTAGGACCGAAGTTTGGTCAGAGAAGCATCTAGGACAGGACCTTGGACAATTCCTACATTTTGGGTGTGAGAGGAGGAAGGGTGCAAAAAGAGCCAGAAGAGAAGGAAAAAGAAACATCACAGAAACTAAAGGAGAGAATCAGAAAGAAGCAGTGGCCCACATGACAAAATGCTGAGGAAAGGTCAAGGATGAGGACTTGGAAGAAACCATGAATTTGACAATTAGAAGGTCAATGGGGACCCATGAAAGTCAGCAGCTTTCAGTGGAGTCGTGGAACTGGGGGCCAGGTTATGAGGTGTGGTAGGAAGAGTACTTATTTTACGTTGGCTGGGCTGCTTTCCACTTAAAAAGGTAGGGACACCATTGTAGGAATCATCATTTGTTTTTGTTTTTTTTTTGAGTGGGGAGAAGAGAAAGGGAGTAGCTTTTATATAGTACCTGCTATGTGCCAGGCACTGGGCTAAGCACTTTACAAATAATTATCTCAGGCTTCCTCTCTGAGGACGAGAGAGTCCAGAAAGTTGACAAAGTCCCTCATTCTTCTGAGAGAGAATGCAGCATAAAAGGCCAGCCCCACGGGGAGTTGGGTGTCCAAGTTTTGGCAAAATACCCTGTGAGGCGATGGTTTTCTGACCCAGCCTTGTTAATTGCCTTAATAAAAGTGGAGAGGGAAAGGATTAGTTGATTGAGTAACCTTTTAAACTTTAGGAATTATGTTAATCACTTTGAGCAAAGTTGTTTTTTTATTGCATTTTATGGTCTACAACTGTTTCATTGCATTCTAATCCTGAGCCTGAATCATGGATTAGCCCAGAATATGAAATCCTAGAAGTGGGTGGTGAGGAAGTTAAGACAAGGATGGAGAGTGTAGACTTTTTAAAAGTGTAGCCATGAAGAGAAGAAGTATAGTCCAGTTCAAGGAAGGAATAGCAGGTGAGGACTATTTTGTTTTGGATGTGGTTGACATGAATTCATTTATAGGCAGGAGGGAAGGAGTCATTAGAGAGGAAAATTAATGAGTAAATGTTAACAAGTAAACAAGAGTAAATGAGATAAAGGGGAAAAGCCACTGTGGCAGAGACTAAGGAGCAATGTCCTTAGAGTCAGGACCTGTTCTGACAAGTACCAGCTTTCTGTGACACTGGGCAAGTCTCTGAGTCTTACTTTCCCCATCTATAAAATGGGCATAGTACTTGTACTACCTCCCTTCACAGGGTCATTGTGAAAAAAGTGTGTTGTAAAACTTAAAGCTTTATTTAATGAGTTAATAATAATTATAATGTTATTATTCTAAGAAAGCTGGAAAACTCCAATATAGAACATACAACATCTACCCTGACTGCCTCCAAAAAAAATAAAATTGATATCCCCATTATAATCTCAGAAAGAAATGTAAGAATGGAAAGTATATTGCTTTTACAGAGACTCAAATTCAAGTTTGACAGAGTCTACTCCTATCATTTGTTTCAGTAAATCATCATCATAATAGTATTAGCTAACATTTGTGTAATGTGTTAAGGTTTGCAAAGCACTTTACATATGCTAACTCACTTATTCCTCACAATAACCTTGTGAGGTTGGTACTATTATTGTCTCCATTTTAGTGATGAGGAAACTGAGGCACAGTGAGGTTAAGTGATTTGCCCACGGTCATTCAGCTAAGGAGTATCTGAGGTAGGATTCAAACTCGAGTCCTCCTGACTCCAAGTCCTATGCTTTATCCGCTGTTATCACCTAGCTGCCATAACTCTTTGTCACACCACATGGTTAAGAGGTAGAGGACAAGATGGTGTTCTGATAAATAATAATCCCACATCAGAGTAACAACACATAAGTCTTGGAGAAATATTAGGGTTAGGCTCCCCCAGGTGAGTTGGCATCGTCACTTGCCATGAGTAACTGGCAGGTGGCATTTGCTGCCCATGGATCAGAACAGAAGATTGCCCCCCTCAGGGCCACATCCCTAAATTCATGGGCTTTACCCCAATTTCCCTTTTCTAGTGCCATTCCATGAGCCCACCCTGGTTCTATTAGTTCTCTTTTCTGTGTTCTTAATACTTTTGAAATAGGTTGATTCTTGTAGTCCATTCATCTTTTATTAATATAGGTTGGGTTTTCTTCAGCTCCACCCAGCCCAGGACATCTAAAAAAATACTGCATTCTTCACAAATCCTGCTCTCTGTCACCACCCCATCAGGAATTATCACATTCCCAAATCCTAACCTCCAGGATACACTCAGAGGACCATGGTCACATAGGACAATAACTTATTTGAATTTTACGGACACTTGACCGTTCCTTGTCCCCACTAATCTGATCACCTTTTTAGCCACCATGATTTTGAGAGAAGAGGGTTTTTTCTTTTTTTTTTTTTTGCCACAATGAATCTGTATCCCAATTTCAGAGAATTAGGAGGCAATAAAATACACACAACACGAAAACTATCCAGAATATATTTTAATCTTTGATGATGCAGAAGGCACTTTAGTTTCTTGAAGTTTGCTTTACACCATTTTTATGTTTATGAGTTATTGTAGATGCAGGGAATTGCCAGTGAGTAGATTTCTGATTGATAGAATGAGGGCTGAAATGACTTTGACTGTAGGAGGTCAGAGACAAAATGGAGACAATCTTTATAAAGTGGACAATGGAATCCTAGCTCTGTTCTATAGTGTTCATATTTCAGGCTGTTACTGAGCTGAAAAATTCATGGCTTAATGAACTGCTTAATGGAGCACATTATGAAAACTCAATTAATAGTTTAAAACCATTAATATTTTTAAAAATCATTTTATTCTGTATAGAAGCACAGAGTATATATTAATTCTTCATCATCCTTGCTTATTAGTATTTTACCAAATGGATAGAGCTGTCTTCACTACAATCTTTAGTCATTGATACCGCCTGATTATCCTCTCAGGAACCATTCTAACCGACTGGGCAGATAATAAACAATTCTTTATTGCTGACCAGATGTGTCTTTTCTTTGGCTTAAAGAGCACTTTTGCTTGGAAATATTTTTCATAATAAATCATAGATGAACAAAGGATTGCCAAAAAAAAGTTCCAAAATACAAAAGTCAGCAACATTTTCACAAAGGAAAATAGGTTTGCCAATGAAAAGGATGTCTTTTTTTTTTTCTTTGCAGATTATCCCCAAAGATAGTCTCAAGGTCCAGACAGCCTAATCGCTTTCTACTTTATGAAATGGTTCATTTGTGGACTACATTCAATTGTTACAGTCCTTTTTACATATCATGTCTTGATAGAAAGCAATAAGATAAAAAAGAAATATGGATTCAAAATCTCTTGTCCCACAGAGGCTAATGACCTATTACTTAGATAATATTCCAAGTGCAAAAGGCTTCCCCTACTGCGTTGTCAAGGTTGAAATTAAACTTTCTGCTCTTTTCTGTTAGGTTATAAGCTATACCTCGCCTAGCAAATATAGCCTGGGCCTCTTCAGCTTTTATATCTGTATCATTGTGCTATTTATATCCCATTGTATGAGTATAATACCATGGAGTACAGTTAATGTGTGAGCCTTACCTTAAAATTTTCTCCTCATAGGTTTAGAAGGAGAAGAGAAAAAAAAAATCAAAAAAAAGGTAGGAAAATGGTATAGGGTGGAATGTGGAGTGATACAGATTCTTTATCACTTGCTCCACTCCAAAGTAGCATCTGAAGCATTCTCAAAGGAAGGCCTCCCTACATGGCAGCAGGGCAGAACCCCCTATACCTTTACATCTGCACTGTTGGCCTTCGCTCTGTGGGAGTGAATCTTTAGCCTTTGGTCATTTTCTAAGGTGTCTAGATGAATTATCACCATTCAATCTGTAGGCTTCAGGAACAGCTGCGGCCTACTAACTTTTCTCTTCTCGGGGCCCCAACTCTCTCTGTAATAGGGGCTGCCTGATGAAGCTCTTTATTTTTTTCATTACACAGTCCCTATGGACAGAGATCTTGGATTGCTAGCACTTTGCACAGAATGAAAAATTTGTTGTTTAGTCGTTTTTCATTTGTGTCTGACTCTTCATGACCCCATTTTCTTGGCAGAGATATTGGAGGAGTTTACCATTTCCTTCTCCAGCTCCTTTTGCAGATGAGAAACTGAAGCATACAGGGTTAAGTGACTTGCCCAGGGTCACACAACTAGTAAGTGTCTGAGGCAGGATTTGAATTCGTAAAAATGAGTCTTCCTGACTCCAGGTCTGATACTCTATCCACAGCACTGCCTAGTTGCCTTAGAAAAGACAACTGTCAGGAGTAGACCCTTAATAAACGTTTGTTGGATTGGAGTAGCAGTGTACCAGAGGTAGAGGACTGTGTTTCTAATCCCAGCTGTTTCTTAAGCATCTTTGTGACCTTGGAGCTAGGCGAATAGTACAGTGAATAAAGAACTGGGCCTGAGGTCAGGAAGATCTGAGTTCAAATCCAGCCTTTGATACTTAGTAGCAGTGTGACTTTGGACAAGTCACTTAACCTCTGTTTGCCTCAGTTTCCTCACCTATAAAGTGGGGATAATTTAATAATAATAATAGTAGCGCCTACCTTCCAGGGTTGTCGTAAGGATCAAATGAGATGCTATTTAGCATTGTACCTGGCACATAGTAGGTACTTAGTAAATGCTTCCTTCCTTCCTTTCTTCATCAGTCACTTAATCTCTCTGGCCTTTAGTTTCCTCATCACCAAAATGAGGGGGTTTTGTTCTACTCTCCCTCCCAGCTCTAAATCTGATCCTATTCATATAATATCCTTTCTTTCTTTGTCTTTCTTTGTCCTGATGCCTGAGACCTAGAGCGACAAGTCCTGCCTCTGACACTAGAATGGCCCTGAAATCAGAGGCAAATTGTGTAACTTTTTGCAAAATGAGGAGTCTGAATGAGCTGATGTCCAAGGTGGAGCTCTGATGTTCTTTGATTCCCACTGTCCATTCTGAAATTATGATTATTACGTGTTTCAAGAAAGATCATCAAAACTTCAAAGCACTGTGAAAACCTGAAAAGAGTTGTCCATTTCCAAAGATAGCTTCCTCTGTCAGTTAAATGTATGGAGGGGCACATTCACATTCGAACCCTACGCCTCAGAAGATGACTTTGGGTCGTTTGAAGGCACCTCTTCCACATACGCAGAAGGAAAATGGCCCTTTTTTCCTTTCAAGGATCCAAACCACCAGCCTTCATTTTGCTTCTCATATATAGTCACGATGTCTCCTGTTGAGAAAATGCATGAAATTAGACAATAAGTGTGCCACAGCTATTTGGAAGTCTGGGACACTGTGCCTGCTTCCTTAAACCTTTTAAAGGGATAATGATGGGAGGGAGCGAGGCAGTAACTGGATTGAATCTTTTTTCTGTATCCCTAAATACATCAAAATAGTTTGTTTTAAAACCAAAATATCCCATTCTGTTACATTGTAGTTTATATCATATTTATTAATATTAACAATGGCTAATATGCAATAGCTTTATATAGTTTGCAGATTTCCTTTACAACAATCCTGGGAACTGGGTGCTAATATCCCTGTATTACAGATTTAAAAAAGAAAAGGAAAAACCTGAGGATAAGAGACATTAAGTGACTTGCCCAGGATCAAATAGTAAGTATCTTAGGCAAGATTTGAATTCAAGTCACACTGACCCTGAGTCCACCTAGTTGCCGGTAAGGTTACAACCTGTAGTGCTTTCTCGTGTAAGGAGGGTCTGAGCATAGCCACAGGGATGCAAGGCAAGGGTTGCTAACTCCACTTCATCACTGTTATTGCTAAATGAAAACCTAGGGTAATCATTGTGGTCCTGGTGCTAGCTACTACAGGGCATGATGGAACTGCAAAAAATTTACTGACTCCCCAACCCAAATACATGGAGGAGTAAGACTGTCAAAGGGGCAGCTAGGTGGCGCCATAGTGCACAGAGTGCCAGGTCTGGAGTCAGGAAGACTCATCTTCCTGAGTTAAATCTGCCCTCAGACACTTACTAGCTGTGTGACTCTGGGCAAGTCATTGTTTGCCTCAGTTTCCGCATCTGTAAAATGAGCTGGAGAAGGAAATGGCAAAGCACTCCATTATCTTTGCCAAGAAAACCCCAAATAGGGTCACAAAGAGCCAGACACGACTGAACAACAAGACTGTCAAAAAATAGACTTGACCTCAAAGACTGTTGTGCTGGCTGAGTACAGCTGTGGACCTGACTCATAAAAAAGCGAAACTTGTTAGCGACATAGACTGGCTCTCTTAAGAGGTATAAATATTCCCTGTTGGGAAGAAGCAGCCTAGTGGCAGAGAAGCAACAGGTGGTAGCAGCTGAATTGAAGAGTTGGCAATCCTGCCACCTTTGGTGGACACCAGAAGATGACCTTGGGCAAACAGCATGAAAAGCACCTTCAAGTCTACTTTTTAATGAAAAGAAGACCTCAGGGAAAGAACTTGGACTTCAGGACACAAGATCCAAACTACCTTGTGAGTGGAGATCCTAGGACAAGAGTTGTTGTTAGAAAGCCCTTACTGAGAGAGGGGCCAGATTAGGGAAGAGTTCGCTTATGAGAGATATGCCCACTGGGAAGAGGGAGTGCTTTTAGTTTCCTGTTTTAATTAATGATTCTTGTTAATCAGGAGCTAAGCTCTTTCTTCCTGTTGGAGTCCTAGTGCTATCTGTACCCCCTGAATTTTGGTGCCCTGAGGAAAATCTCTGATTGTCTCCTCCTAGATATAGCTCTGCTCAGCAGAGAAGCAACTTAGCAGCTCTACTGGGAAGGAGCAGATAGCAGCAGGTCAGCAGAGAGGCAGCCTAGCATCAGCTTCAGAAGCAGAGAGATGTTCATTCTAGCTCAGAGGTTCTTATACTTATTTGGCCTACTGCCCCCTTTTCAAAAAAATAATTTTACTCAGCACCCCTATGGAAATGTACTCTAACCCTTTAACGGTTCTTTTAATTTGAGTCGTTTCAAAAAATTTTTTTAATATTTTTTTTAAATGATGCATCTTAAATTTAATAATTTATTGTAAATTTGTGGAATTTTTCCTGCATTGAAATTTTGATGATGCAATATTGCGTTGTGTAACCATATAGAATCATTACATGCACATATTCTTGCCAATGCCTGGTGGACTTCCCAACAATGCATGACACACTTGCCTGCCAACACTTGCTATTTAAGACTTGTCAGTGGACTTGACCACTGATCTGTTATAACTTGCATTTTGTGTGTTTATTTGGAAAATAATGTAATCACTATGACTTTAATTGTTATACCATGGGTGAAACATGTACAAACAGTTTTTCAAATTTTTCTTATCTTCTCTTCTTTCCTTATGCTTTCACCGCCCCCTTATTTTGATTCAATGCCCCCCAGTTGCACTGGAGGCTACTGCTGCCCCTCTGGATTGGTCCAACACCCCCCAGGGGGTGGCATTGCCTACTTTGGGAACTTGTGTATCTAGCTTGAACACAATCTAGGAGTATGAGTTGTAGGGGGAGGAGTTTTCCTTTTCCCAACAACAGTATGGCATGAAAAGATGGCGGAGAAGCACAAAGCATAGACAAACTCTACTTCACAACTCTTCCACACAGACATAGGAAGTGGACCATATGAGGTCTTGGTCAGGAAATCCAAGAAAAAAATCAAAATGAGTCCTTTTTCCAGCCCAGATGAGAATGGGGAGACGGAGAGGTCTTTGGACACTGCAGAATAGGTCTGGCCAGAAATGGCTGTATGGAACATTCCAGAGATAGAGGATGGTACACCAGGGCAAAAGGAAGGATTATTTCTTTCTGGTTTTGTATGTCCAGCACCTACTATAGAACCTTGCATGTAATAGGTCTTAATAAGTGCTTTTTATTGATTACTATCCTGTTTAACTGCCTGTTGCTTTGAATTAATGTGTAATTTATTTTGATCCAGAAAAGGGGAACATTGGACATGAGCTCATGAATTATTGTTTAGAAGACATGTTGATATTAAGAGTACTTTGAACTAGGGCAGGGGTGGGGAACCTCCGGCCTTGAAGCCACATGTGGCCTTCTAGGTCCTTGGGTGTAGCCTTTTGACTGAGTCCAAGTTTTACAGAGCAAATCCTTTTATTAAGGGGATTTGTTCTGTGAAGTTTGGATTCAGTCAAAGGGCCGCACTTGAGAACCTAGAGGGCCACATATGGCCTTGAGGTGGCAGGTTCCTCACCCCTGAACTAGGGTATAGCTTTGGAGGGATGTTGGGCTACATATAAAAATATAACTATTAAACAACTAAAAGTTAGATAGCTTTCAATGAAACACAAAATTAAAATGACTTCTTTTTTGGGGGGGTGGGGCTAGGCAATGGGGGTAAGTGACTTGCACAGGGTCACACAGCTAGTAAGTGCCTGAGCCTGGATTTGAGCTCAGGTCCTCCCGACTCCAAGGCTGGTTCTCTATCCACTGCTCCACCTAGTTGCCCCCAAAAATCACTTCTTTAGAGTAACTAGTTAAAGCAAACAGAACTGATAAGACACTTACCTCACTAATTTTTAATTATTCCATAGTAGATTGTATTTAGACAAACATTGGAGGGAGTGCATGGACACAAATACACTGTTGATGGAACTAGAATTTGGTCCAGCCATTCTGGGAAGCAATTTGTATTTGTTTCTTTCAAAATGTATTATTTATTTTTTAACATTTAAAAAAAATTGAGTTCCAAATCTACTCCCTCCTTCCCATTCCTCCCCTACCCATTGAGAAGGCAATTAATTATACATGTGAAATCACACAAAACATATTTCTATATTAGCCGTGTTGGGGAGGGGGGACAAGAAAAATAAAGTGAAAAAAATCTGCTTCAATCTGCACTTAGAGTTCATTGGTTCTCTCTCTGGAGGCAGATAGCATTTTTCATAATGGGTCCTTTGGAATTGTCTTTGATCATTGTATTGATTTGAGTTGTCTTTCCCAATTGATCATCATTACAGTATTTCTGTTACTGTGTACAATGATCTCCTGGTTCTGTCTGAAAAGCAATTTGGAAAGATGCCAAGAAAGTGACCAAACTGTGCATATACTTTGGCCTAGCTTTATCTAACTCGGCCAGTCCCCTAGAGAAATCAAAGACAGAGGAAAAAGATCTTTAGGTACACATATATTTAGAGCAGCTCTTTTCCTGGTGCCCAGCTACTGGAAACTAAAAGGGTCTCTTTCTATTGGGGAATGGCTTGAATGCAATGAAATATTATTGTGCCATAAGAAATGATAGGGCTACATATCTAGCTGTGTGACCCTGACCAAGTCACTTAACCCTGTTTGCTTCAGTTTCCTCATCTGTAAAATGAGCTGGAGAAGAAAATGGCAAACCCATGCCAGTATCTTTGCCAAGAAAAACCCAGATGGAGTCATGAAGAGTCTGACAACTGAAATGACTGAAAAAAGAACTGATAAAATGGACAATTTAGGAGGAAACCCTATAGGAAGACCTTTATGACCTGATGTAGAGCAAGGTGCACAGAACTAGGAGAACAATGTATGCAGTGATAATGATGGGGTGCTGGGTGCTTGTGTTTGTACTTGGACCCCAATTTTCTTCCTAGCCTCAGAAACACTGCCTCTGACAACCACTCCCCAGCCCAAGGACACTGTGCCTAGCAGTTATTCATGTGTGAGCCCCAGCACGACCCTTACCTCTCTCCCTGGTGCAGCTACACAAAGCTGGGTGAGAGAGTGCTGGGCTGCTCAGGCCCCAGCCCTCAGATCATGTCTCTGGAAGCCTCCCAACTCCTTAGTAAGTTCCTGTCTTGTGAGAAAGCTTTCCCTTGTTGCAGAGCATTCTCTCATAAAGACAGAGGGAGAGGGGTGCCTTACCCAGCCCAAGGAGTTATGTCCTTGGTCAGCCCAAGTACTCTTCCCCCTGCCAGACTCCCAAGATCGATACCTCTGTCATCTCCCTCCCTGTCCGGTATACTCCCTGTACTTTCCCATCCATAGCTCCCAAAGACACCTGCACCTTTAGATTACCTCATCAGTGTCCCTGGCATTCCTTTCCCATGCCCTTTTCCATATAAACCCTAGCTCCATCCTCAGTCTCTTGCAGGTTCATTAAGAATTCTTGCCCGCTGAAAAGCGTAACAATAAATCTTTGCCACCTTGACTTAAAGAATGCTTGAGTCTGTGAATTCATTCCAGACAACCCCGTCCTGTACTTCAGTCTTTGAGGGGTCTCAACCTCTCAGACCACAACAATAACACTATAGAAAAAAAATTCTTGGAAACATTTTAGAACTTTGGTCACAGCAATAATAAATAATAAATCATGAGTCCAAACCTGCCACTCACCTCTGGACAGAGAAGTAAATTTAAAATGAAGAAACTAATTTTCAGATATGGCTAACGTGGGAATTTGTTTTGCTACATCATGCAGATAGTCAGGGTGGGAGGGGGAGAAGAGGTAGTCAGAGGAAGGAACAAGCATTTATAAAACGCTTGCTATGTGCCATGCATTATGCTAAGTACTTTACAAATATTATCTCATTTGGTCCTCACAACAACATAGGAAGGTATCCCCATTTTACAGCTAAGTAAACTGAGTTATACAGATGTTAAATGGCTTGCCCATATGTCTGAGGTCACTTTTGAACTCAGGTCTTCCTGACTCTAGGTCAAGCACTCTATCCACTATGCCACCTAGCTGTCTGAGGGACAGACTAATTTTTAAAATGTTTATTAAAATATATATGTATTCATAATTATATTTTAATATGAAATCTAAACCTGTTATTAAATCTATTTAATAAATTAATTTTATTGATTAGATTTATTAATTTAATTAATTAAAACATTAAATCTAATATATATTTAAATTATACAAATATATTAAATCTAAACTTTAATTCAGAATAATTTAAAATAATTTAATTTTCTATCATTATATAATATATTCTACATATTAGGTATAATCATGCCACATGTAAAGATGTGTATGTTTATATGTTATATGGTATGCATATATGTACATGTGTGGATACATACAATTTTCTCAAAGGCCCGGATAATTTAGTTTTCTCTTCACATTCCTACCCATTCACATAGTACCTGGTACATCATGGAAGCTTAATAAATGTTTGTTGAGTTAAATTAATAGACTTTATTAGGCTACTCATTCTTTAGCTTCTGCATTTTCCTATGTCTTGTGGTAAGAAGAAGCCTTTTAATAATGAGGTCTCACATTTATATAACACTTTATGTCTTGCAAAATAGTTTCTTCACAGCAACTTCTTGAGACAGGTGGTGAAAGTCTTATCTCCATTTTACAGATGAGGAAACTGAGACTCCAAGAAGTTAACTCTGTTGCCTGAAGTCTCAATCCTGCTAAGTGTCAGAGCTAGGACTGAAGTCAAGTTTTCTGACTCCAAGACTGGTTATTGTTTTCTTTATGACTGCTCCTTGTTAGTCAACAATCAGTCATTCTACAGGGGTGTATTATTTATTTTTTCCTGTCCACAATGAGAGGTGTGTGTTCATTAGTCAAGCTGCCACCCCTGCCTGAGTGGGGTATAGACTTTGTGAAGACTTTTCAGGGTGGTGAAAGGGAGACTGTCTCCAGAGAACAAAGAAAGAGATCAACAGGCCTAAGTTTTGTTTTCCTGAAAATTACTCAAACCTGTGGAATCCGGTCCCCCCTTACTGCCCTATCAGTATTAAGTTTGCCAAATAAGAACGTATACATTTTGACTGGCTATGCCCTGTTTCCTTGGTTTTTTTGTCTCCGGGGAAGATTTTCGTGCTTGGAATGTGAGCCCTGCCTCCCAGCTAATGGGAACAAAGGGGCAGTGGTGGGTAGGGGGGCTTATTTGCGATAGGGTATATAATTTTGCTTTGTCCTTTGTGCCTTGCCTCTCTCCTGCTGGAAGGGGTGACCCCTCCAGAAGGGCCTAAGGTGAGGTCCTGAGGGCCTGAGGTGAGGTCCTGAAATTCGTAGGTCACTGACCTGGGAGGGTCCGGCGACAGCCTTCAAATAAATTTTTGAAATGGGTAAGGAGCAGTTCAAACCCGGCACCACAGAACAGAAAGAAGGTATACCAGAAGATAGCCCCTTAAGGCTGGGTTTAGCGATTGAGATGAATTACCAAAAATATAGGGAACAGATTGAGTAATTGAGTGCACTATTAAAACATAAAAGGACAAGGAAATGTAAACAGGATTTGTTTATGGCTTTGTTTCTGTCTGTGTTTGTGTCTCTGTGTAGTATGAGTGAGTGTCCATGTGTAATCTGACACCCTTTGCAGCAACACAGCTTCTAAGAGCTGCAGCTGGATTTATTGCTTGGAAAAATGTTTCCTTTCTTTCTCTCCCCCTCTCCCTCCCTAATTACAGCAGCCTCAGAGGAGCAGGTGGATGGGAGGGAGAAAGAGAGAAAATTCTCTCTCTCTCTCTTTACATTCTAACTCTGGCCAAGTTTTTGAATGTGAAGGGAAAGACAAGAAAGAAAAAGAGAATTTAGAGCAGGAATTGTCATCACGTGTCTTTTTAAGGGAATATATAAATTTGCGGAAAATATTTCCTTTTAAAAGGCCAAGAGTATTGGATTTAAAACAAAAATGTTTTTCAATTTTTGTCATTAGTGATTATAAATTCAGATCTGATTGGATTTAAGTTTACTGTTGTATAAAAAAAATAATAATGGTTGTTATGAGATGTGGCATTATCAGTTAATGTTAAAAGTTAAAAGTGTAATAAGAGTAATAAGAGCAATCATTTCTATATGTGATAATATGGAAATGCAATTGATGTTATCTGAAGTTTATTGTTTAAGTTATTACTGTATTTCTAAATTGTATTGTATTTCTAAAACTCTTAGATTGTAAAATCTGAGGGACCATTATGAGGTAGAAATAGTGTTAAGGTAACTCTTGACCTACAGTGGGTCTTTTAGTGATAAAGATGAGATAATTTGAAAACTGTTAAATACCTAGTGAGGTGTATTTGGTTATAAGACTATGATAGCAGATTTTTATTTAAAATCTTAACTAAAGTATAAAAATATGGTGGTTTAAAGTTATAGTCTCAACATATTAATGATAAGATGAATGATTTTCTGTACAAAAGTGACTTGGTAGTACATCCATTTTAGTTGATAATGGGTTGTTTTAAAATTTATTACAATTTGTGGAAAAGGAAGTTAAGTATTTGGGACATTTAATTAGTGAAGGAAGTAAGAAATTAGATCCAGTTAGGGTAGAAGGGACCCAGATCTAGGACTAAGAGGGAAGTCCATAAGTTTCTTGTATTGGTAGGATATTGTAGAAACTGGATTGATTCCTATGAAATTCTCACTAAATCTTTATATAAACATTTATTGAATGAGGGACCAGATCCCATAGATTGGGATGAGGAAAGTAATAAAGCTTTGAGCAATTGAAAAGAATTTTAGTCTCTCCCCCTGTGTTAGCTTTACCATGCTTGGAGAAACCATTTCATTTGTTTGTAAATGTAGATAAGGGAGTAGCCCTTGGAGTTTTGGCACAAATAAGAGGAGGGCAGAGGCATCCAGTAGCATTTTTTATCTAAGCTTCTGGATTCATAATGTTAACCCTGCCTCCTTTTTGAGTGCCAACCCAGGGCAATCCAGTAATATTGAACATTGTTGCCTGAATCAAACTAAAGTAAGGGAAGACCTTCAGGAGTCTCCGATTCCTGGAAGAGTAAATCTGTTTATAGATGGATCCTCCCAGGTGGTGGAAGGAAAAAGGACAAAATGGATTTGCTATTGTAGATGGGGATAAAAATTCTTTAGTTGAAGCAGGAAACTTGCCTAAGATTTGGTCAGCTCAAACCTGCGAACTTTACGCTTTAAACCAAGCCCTAAAATTGTTGAAAGGTAAGGAGGGGAATATATATACAGATTCTAAATATGCACAGGGAGTGGTACATGTGTTTGGTTATTATGGAAAAAAAAAGGAAGAATGATGACTGCAGAATGCTTATGGCATATGTTAGAAGTGGCACTATTTCAGTTTATTTCATATGATTGGAAGGTGCCTAACACAATGCCTGGCAGAGGGCAGATACTAAAAAAAAAAATGTTAATAACTATTATTATTAGTTCCTTAATTAGATCTGACCAGTATACAATGCCAATGGTGAAGAGATGCCCGATTTTCTATGTAAGGAAATTTGGAAATGCATTCAACAGAACTGGAGTCACCTGATTGGTAATGCATTTGTTTCAAGTTTTAAACACCTAATATTATTGCAATTTGGTAAACTTTTGTATCAGTTATGTCAAGTAGCCTTTCATAATTTGGATGTTATTAAAGTGTGAACTTAAAGGAACTAAAGGATGGTGGAAAAATTGTGTAAAACCAGTTATATTACTTTGTCAGTCTTGCTAGCCCTGTATCATAATGTTTGATAACTGCTATTTAGAAAACCAGGTATTTCTACCTTTACCTGTAATTAAAGAAGGGGTTATAGCTAAAACAATTTGTCTTATCATTTATGAAAGTTATAAGATTGTTAACTAAGTTATTTGAAGTTACTGTTTTAATGTGAAAACCTAGAATTGTTAATTGATTACTGTGTGAAAAAGGAAGGAATTGGGTAAAAGCCTTATCCAGCTTGGCTCTGCCCATTCAAAACAGTCCTCCTTGGGATATGAGGGTCAGCAAGCAGGGGCACCAAGATTCGCCCCTCTCTGGGGTACAGAGTAATTCCCCTTATTTTGTAAACTTGCCAAGGTCCCTGGAAACCATCTGTGTGGGCAAGGTCATCTGCCCTGAGGCAAGAACTTGTTTGGGTTATGGAGTTCCTGAACAATGAACTTAGCTTGCTGAGATTTAGCAAGTGTATAGAAATGATTTCTAATGATTGACTTTTATACCAGGACAAGTTTAAATTTGAGAAGGAAAGATGTTAAGTGAAATCTCTTATGTATGTGAGTCCTGCTTATTGCAACTCCATGGGAGTAAAATTAATTGTATCTGGCTTTAAGCTGTGATTAGTGAAACTTGCTGTTTGAGGTAAAAGGCTCTTGGGACTATAATTTTGTTTTGAATTTGAATTTGGATATAGTTGTCTGCAATAAATCAGTATCTGAGAGAAATGTCACAAGTTACTCAGAGGGAATGTGATGCTGTACTGTTAACTGGTGGAGGTCTGCATTTGGGAAAAAGCTAAGAGGACAATCTTAGTGTCAATCTAGGATGGGATCCTCCTGGCTCAGTTTCCCCATTATGTTCCTTTGAGAAGGAATATTTCCCACCTGACTATTCCTGAGTCTGCCTATGATGTGGAATTGATACTACATGATTGGAAAACTACGACTCTTATCTGAATTCAAAAAGAGCTAAGGATCTTGTCATATTTGGCATGTCACATGTCCCTGCCTTTTCCTTTTGTAGTAGGTTTCTCTGATCAGAGCAAGCGGTCAGTAAAAGACATGGGCACAATGTAAGTATGTGAGATCTTGCTATTTTGATCTGAATTTGTAGTCATCCCATGGCCTAAGTAAGAGTAAAATTAGTGTTTGAATTTATCATATGTAAAAGATTCAGTTTCTGAAGTATAATTAGAAAACGATAAACAAGTTTGTGGAACAAAATTGAGTATCTATTCAGTTGTGAGGTTAAAGTTAGGAGCCTCTTTTGTTTAAGGCAGTTTTTGTAAGAAACCCCCTCCCTAATGTAACTAACTTAGAGGTCTTTGCCACCCCTTTTGTACTGGCCACTACTTTATGGGATCTCAACACCTTGTTTCTCAATGGGGAATTATTTCCCTTGCTTGGGAGACAAGCTTTATGGTCACTGTACAGGTAAAGACCCCTGTCAGGAGAGGGATTTTAAATGTCTCTGCTGGTCTCTTGACTTGTACCACTTGTTTTAAGGGAACGTTCCCTATTTGCACCTACTTTTTTTTGACCCTTGTCTGCTTAATCTCCTTGCCAGATTTGTCTCCTCTAGGCTTAGTGCCCTCCATTTCCAGATGACTGCTCAGGCTGCGTGCCAACCTCTGTCTGAGACCACAATGCCTCACCCCTTGGACCTGGAATCGGCCAAGTTCCAGACACTAGCTAAAGCACCAACCCCTTGAATGGAAGGACCCCACAAAACTGGGACAGCTCTACACCCATTTACCAACAGATCGGACAGGGAATTGTTACATTGGGCTTGTCCGACCAAAGCTTTCTTTTTGTCGGGGTAGATGGGAGGTTTCTTAGGAGTAAAGTTTTGTACAGAAGTAGGAGTGTTGACACCTCCCTGACCAGTGCAGGTGATGCTAATGAATGGGGAGACACTTGGCCCCCTGATGGAATAATTAAGACATCTGGTCCAGCTGCTTGGGTCCAGGATGGTAGTTAGGGGTATAGAACCCCCATATATATATATATACATATCCTCAACAGATTAATTAGATTATTTGCTGGCTGAAGAAGGTGGGGTTTATGGGAAATTGAATCTCTCCACCTGTTGTATGAAGATAGATGATAATGGACTAGGTTAAATTCATTGTGTGCTCCGGCAGGATATATATTTGTATGTGGCAGGTCTACAGACTCTTTAATTGTATATGAGGCTTGGCTTAATCGTACACTGTGGGATATGGTTACTATTCTCAATCACTTTCAATGTCTGAGTCCCTACAAAAAAATCATGGTCAATGTACATTAGGTGTCATTAATCCTGGGATGCAAATGTATCTTCTGAACAGATTTTATACTGCACTAAACAGACTACAAATTCAGATCAAAATAGCAAGATCTCACATACTTACATTGTGCCCATGTCTTTTACTGACGGCTTGCTCTGATCAGAGAAACCAACTACAAAAGGAAAAGGCAGGGACATGTGACATGCCAAATATGACAAGATCCTTAGCTCTTTTTGAATTCAGATAAGAGTCATAGTTCTCCAATCATGTATACTGCACTAAACGGGGTTCAGAGACAATTTCTTATGGTGGGTTAGGAAAATCACAGCATTTCTTATATCTTGGGTAGGATACATGGATCATGAAGTTGTTTTAACTAATATCACTCAAGTTGTGAGTTTTGAAGGAACAAGGGGAGATTATAATAAATCAAGAAGAAGGAGTTGAGAATGGGGAAGGAAATGGGCAAATATATAAGAAGGGAATACAAAATGCAATGTAAAAGGGGGTAGATAGATTGATTGAGGAAATGTATCGACAACGGTGTGAGAAGTCTTCAGACACTATGAAATAAGAGGAGGGATTGAGTGGGGTGTAGACTTTGTGAAGACTTCTCAGGGTGGTGAAAGGGAGGCTGTCTGGAAACTGGAGGCAGGCTCCAGAGAACAAAGAAAGAGATCAACAGTCCTAAGTTTTTTTTTCCTGAAAATTACTCAAACCTGTGGAATCCGCCCCCCCCCCCTTACTGCCATATCAGTATTAAGTTTGCCAAATAAGGACATATACATTTTGACTGGCTATACCCTGTTTCCTTGCTTTTTGTCTCCAGGGAAGATTTTCGTGCTTAGAATGTGAGCTCTGCATCCCAGCCAATGGGAACTAAGGGGCAGTGGTGGGTAGGGGGGCTTATTTGCAATAGGGTATATAATTTTGCTTTGTCCTTGGTGCCTTGCCTCTCTCCTGCTGGTAGTGAACTGGAGGAGTAGACGCCCCTTCTCGCGAGATTGTAATAAAGAGTAAATTTTGCTTCCTTGAGAAGTCTCTGAGTTTTATTGCGTTAGAGTCGCTGTCCCACACATGCCCAACAGATTTTCTGCGGCTTTTCCAGTTTCTTGACAAGGTGATTCCCAGCCTTTCTTCCCCTCAGCTCCCCAGGAGTCCTTTTTTCTCAGATAGCTGGGGCAGGGGGGAGTAACCAGGCCTTGCCAGTGGAGGCTGTGAAAACCTTGTTGCAACCTTCTCGGTTCAGAGTAATCGGTCCCCCATTAGGAGAACTCACTTGAACTTTTGCTCTTAGGCATGGGCAGATAGGATTTTATATAATTGACAAAATTGACATATTTGGTTACAATGATTAAAATAAACAACCCCAAAGCAAAACAAAAACTAACGATCAAATAGCCCCCGTGGACTGTTTCCTTTAACGAGCCGCCAGCAAATGAATCTGGTCTTGGTTTGTAGAAAGTATTGTGAACCAAGTTTAAAGTGACAGGACATCTTGCAAGAAAACAGGAAACCAAATAGGAAATCAACAGGTTAACAGAATTATCAGGAAAGCACAGGCTGGGAGACAGGAGACCCTGATTTAGCTCAAACAAGGACAAATGTGGTTTGGGGAAAGTCTCTTATCCTTTATGCCCCTGTGTCCTTGTATAGAGAAACAGGCTACCATGACTAATTCTGATTCCAGAGAATCCATGACGAAGAATGCTACCCACCTCATCACAGAGGGGTGGACTAATATGCAGAATGAGACACATTCTAGGACTGGCGAATAAGGAAATCCGTTTTGCTTAACTATGCATGTTTGTTATGAGGGGTTTGTTTTTCTTTTTTGGTGGGGTAAGAGGGATAAAAAAAATAAATGCTTGATAACTGAAAAAAAATTTTTCCCCAAAAAGTCCATAACCGGCATTTCATGCTTTCTTGCTTCACTTTCTCATTTGAGATTCATGATAGGTTTCATGTACAATCATCTTTCTGTTCTACTATGTACATGGAAATACTAATTTTATTTTAATTTTAAATTTAAAAGGAAAAAAGTTGAGGATCTGAGGAAAAAAAGAAAGATGAACTCCAGACCAGTGGAAATAACTCATCCCAACTCATAACAGATACTAAGAGGTAGATCCAGGAGAGAGCCAGGTATCCTGACTCTCAGGAGTCCTTTATACATACAGCTGCCTCCCCACCCTCAAAAAAATATTTTGAGGGTCAACAGGGTAATGCATCAAATGTCTGGACTTTGTAAAGTCAATAATCCTGTTGTTTCAATTCAACAACTGTCTATTAAGTGTCTACTATGTGCAAAACATAGTGCTAAGCACGAAATATGATACCAAGAGGAATGAGACTCATTGTCTTCCCCGTGACAATCTAGCTTGCTAAAGAAACAGCATTAAGTCAAGGATCTATAAAAGATGATATTTCTAAGTCTCGAATAACACCTTTCCCTTCATCAGAGAAATACTGCAGAAACCTGCACCTTTAGCCAGACAGTAACCTTGGCCTGACCAGAGCAAGCATGGTGCAGGGCCTTCTTCCCTGTGTGGCTGCAAGTGTCATCTTAGTTTGACCTGGACCCTTGGAGCCATTTTTCATTCATCAACAGCATTACTTGACCACCTGATGAACAATATGCCCTAGCACTAATGGCCCTACCATTGGAGACAGCAGAATATTTAAAGAAAGCACAGGCACTCCATGTCCTGTCTTCCTGTTTTTGCATTGGCCATTTCCCAGCCTGGAATGCACTCTCTCCTTCTGCTTCTCAGAATCCCTTCCTTTCTCTGAGACTCAGCACAAACAGCACCTTCTGTAGGAAGTCTTTCCTGAGTCCACTGTGCCCCACCCCTACCAACCACTAGTGCCATCCCACCATAATTACCCTCTATTCATTTTTGTAGCTCTGGGTAATTCACTTAACCTCCCTTAGCCTCAATTTCCCCATGGATAAAATGGACATAATAATAGCATTTACTTTTCAGGGTGATTTTGAGGATTAAATGAGATTGTGTGTGTGTGTGTACATATTATATATATATATTATATATAATCTTTGAAAACTTTAGAGTATTTTACAAAATATGACTATTATTATTGCGATTATTTTCTTTTTTCTTTACACACACACACACACACACACACGCACACACACACACACATTTTTGTCTTCCCTGATACAAAGTAGGCTCCATGAAGGCAGGAACTGATTCAGTTTTCTCTTTGTTTCCGTAGCACTCAGCATGTTGCCTGGCACACAGTAGGGACTTAATGACTGATTGTTGATTGATTATTCTTAACCCCCTTCAAGGCAGATTTAGCCCACTAGAGAATACCTATGTGAAACTTTCTATGCCAAATTAAAATCTTAAATGGTGGCAGACTATAGTGGAAAATTCATAGGCTTTGGAATCGGGAGACATGGGTTTTACCCTTGACTCTATCATTAGCTAGCCATTTTACCTCGGGGAAAGTCACTTTCTAGGTTTCCTAGGCTTTTTCAGGCCTTTCTTCCTTTCTAAAATGAAGAATTTTAACGAGGGTCCCTTTTCACTCTGACATTTTAGAAGCCTAAGATCCTGGGAGTTCCCATACATAAAGCATATCAAATTCCTGAGATTGACCACCAAACACAGGAATTACTAATTTACTGAATGGCCTTCCCCAAATTCCTTTTCCTTCATGAGCTTAAAGTTTTATCCTCTGAAAGGTGGGGTTAGCAAATTTGCACTGACTTCATGAGGCAGTCATTAGTTATATCAGATAATGAGCACTGCCTGAGCACATAACTAAGACAAAGGGAAGTTCTTTGCTGATGGAGTTATTATTTAAAATAGAGAAAGGCCTCTCAGCACTTAAAGGTTTCTTACCTTTTTCCAAATTTAACTCATCATCTCCTCTGGCTTGAAATGGATATAAGGCTTTGCATGTACCATTACCATGACTGGTGATTCCTGAAGCTAGAAATATATTAATTTGCAATTATTACAAGGTTTCATTAGATACAGAGAAATACAGAGGAAATCTGTGTAGTTAAATTACAGCGTTTGATAAGCTTTCAGCCAGACCAACCCCATTGCTGTGACCTCACTTTGTTCTTATAGTCTTGACTCTTGACCCTATAGAGTTGACTTTGAAACATTTGCCTCTCTGACTCATTACTGCTGAAGCCTTATCAAACCCCACCCTTCCTCACTTTCTTGGCTCCTACTCTCCCATAGCTCAACAGGGAAGGAAGAAATCATTCAACTACCTAGAGCATTAGGATCCTTTAAAAATTTACATCATTTAATCTGGACTCTCACTGCATGGTGAATCTTCTTTCCGCTAATACTCTCTGAGCAGAGTTGTTCTCTTCAAGACTTCTATACCACTCTCTTTTGGTAGAAGATCTCTCCTTCAGCCTTAATTTTAAAAAAATCAAAGCAATGCATTCCTTTTTGTATTTCCTACTCCATTTCCTCAAAACTGAATTTCCACTGTTCCTCATCGTCTCCTCTCTTGTCGTAGTCTCTGAGAAAGAGATGACCTGTCCTTTTGCCAAGGAAAACCCCTTTTCCTGTGTCACTCATATCTCTCACTGTCTTCTGTCTCCTCTAGATCTTTGCCACTTCCATCACTCTCACTGTGTCTGTCTCTATGTTTCTGTCTCTGTCTTCTCTCTCTTGCTATCTCATTTTCAATCTTTTTTTTTTTTAACCTACTGGTTCTTTCCATGCTACCGACAAGCATGCCCAAATCTTCTCTATGCTTTAAAAACCCTCACTTGGCCTCACCATCCCTTCAAGTTACTATCCTACATGTCTTCTCCCTTTCATAGACAGATGCCTAGAAAAAGCCATTTATACTTGTTGCCTACACTTTTTATATTGCTGCTCACTTTTTAACTCTTTGCAGTCTGCCTTCCAAGTCTAGCATTTGACTAAAATTGTCATCTCCAAGTTTCCCAATCATCCTTTAACTGCTCTATCTCATAGGTCTTTCTCAATCTTTTTTCTACTGGGCTTCTCTTCGGCTTTTTGACATTGTCTACCCAAACCCACCTTCAGCACCACAATACCCTCAAGTCAAAGTGACTTCTATGTCAATCCAACTCTCCTAGTTCTTACCTTGTCTGACCACTCATTCTCAGTTTCCTTTTCTGGATCACTATCTCTCTCCTGTCTCCTTATTATGGCCACCCCTGAGTCTTCGTTCTGGACCCTCTTCTTTTTCTGTCTTCATGATTGCATCCATTCTCCTATGTCTAATCAGCATTTCTGTGCAAATGACTTCTAAATTTATAGATTTATCCCTAACATTTCTTATGAATTCCAAGCCCAAATCACCCATCAACTGCTACATATCTCCACCTAGATATTCTGTAGACATCTCAAACTCAGCATGTCCAAGATGATATTTATCATCTTCCCCACCCTCAAAACATCTGTCAAGTTTCCTTATTTCTCTCAAGGGCAGCACTATCCTCCTGGTCACCCAAAGCCATAACTTTAGAGTAGGTTTTTTACTCTTTCTTCCCCCTCATCCCCTATATCCAATCAGCTGCCAAGCCTCATTGAATCTATCTCCACATTCTCTCTCATATCTATCCCTTTTTCCCTCCTACTCATACTGGCACCCTTGTTGAGAGGCTCATCGCCGTTCATCTGGATTATTGCAATAACCTCCTTATTTGTTTCTCATCTTTCAGTCCCTCTCTTATTTCCATAGCTGCCTTAGTCACCGATTTCGCACTCCCCCCTCCCCTACTCAAAAATCTTTAGTAACTTCCCATTACCTCTATGGTAAAATACAAATTCAATAGCCAGGCGTGTAAGCTCCTCTAAAATCTGGTTCCATTCAGAATTATTTCTTATTCCTCCTCTTTATACTATCAATGGTCCAATCACTGTTTGCTGAACTGGACATTCTAGTTCCCATTTTTTGCATAGGCTGTCCTATATGCCTGGAATACATTTCTTCCTGATCTCTGCCTCTTAGAATCTTCAGTTTAGGTTCAACTTGAGACATCTTCTTCATGAAGATCTTCCTATTCTATGCAACTGTTAATATTCTCTTTCTCTTCCAATTTTCTTTTATTTATTTATCTTGTAAGTATGTTGTGTCCCTCCTCATGAGGATTTAGGCTCTGTAAGGGTGTGGTTTTGTCCTTCTCTTTGTATACTAGTATCTAGTGTGGTTCTTTGCACCCATTAGGGCCCTTAACAAGTATTTGTTGAATTGACTTAAAGGAAATTTGACAGTAGCTATAATTTTACAGCAGCTATAATTCTAAGGTTTTAGCATAATTTTACAGTAGCTATAATTTTATAGTAGGTATAATGTTAAGGTTTTATCATATGGAATTAAATTTTTAAAGACATTTTCCACATTAACTCACTATATATTGATTAGATAATTTGTATGTTGCTTACATGATTTCTCTAGGAAAGATATTCCAGTCATACCATAGGCTTACATGAGGAAATGTCACAGGGCCCAAGACTTTCATTCGTGTTACTAGACAATGAATGGCATTGTTTTTCAGCCACTGTATCATGATACTTTAGTGAATTGTGAAGATCTGAGTGCATCACATTGTTATATGTTTCTTTCTATCCTTTTGCCAACTTTTAGCCAGGAGAATGGAGGAAGGATGGTTGTTATAACCATAGTTTAAAGAAGGGAGAATGGCTGGTCTGTCTGTCTAGCTATCTATCTGGAAGAAGGTAGTTAGGAGGAAAGGATTAGCAGTTGTGGAGATAAGGGGTTGTGTAGAGAATGTGTCCCATTGGCCTCAAATGTGGTTGAGACAAGATAGCATAGATAATTGTATTTCTCAAGCTGGGGACAGTCTTGGAGAGGGTTGTGGTGATTATAGCTACAAAAGCTCCAAACAGCTTTTTGATAATGTGGTGCTGGCAGTGGCAGTGACCACCACCCTCCCAGAAGGAGGTATACATATCAGATTGCACACAGAGCTTGTGTATGGATATCACATATTTTTCTGGCATTAACCCCTCTCTTTGACATAGATATATGTAGCATTGATTTTAGCCAATAATCAATTTAGGGATTAGATATAAAGTTACCTAAGGTTGGAGATCCCGATTTATTTGACGGTTCGCTGGAAGATGCTCTTGTCACAACATTCTCTAATCTCTTCATCACAAAAGGACGTGATATTTTTACTGAACTATGTGTCTGGTCCTGTTAATAAAGAATAATAAATGTAAAATGTGATTATTTATTGTCATCATAAATTTGACCACTAAATAAAAATAATAATTTAAAGAAATTTTCTCAATAATTTATGCACTATTCCTTAGGGTATTAATAATAATAATAATAGCTAGCACTTATTGGTATGTTAAAGTTTGCAAAGTGCTTAACATGTTCTCTCATTTCACACACACATCTAATGTTCACAACCACCCTATGAAGTAGGTGCTATTGTCATCTTCATTTTACAGACAAGGAAACTGAGACAGAGAGAAGCTAAGTCACTTGTCCAGGATTACATAGCTAGTGTTTGAGAAAGGATTTGAACTCAGGTCTTTCCAACTCCAGATCTAACATTTTATCCACTGGGCTACCTCTCATGTGAAAATACTATGTTCATTATATTACTGAATGATGCTATGGAATTTTTCTCTTGTTATTACAACTCCATAATTTCCGCAATGACATCATTTTACAACCAATGTTCATAACTCTAATCTCCATGTGAAACCTACAAAATCTTAATATGTTTATTATAAATTCAGCCTTAAAAGGTTTTAAGTAAGTCTAAAGTATTGTATGTCCAAATGATTGAGGGTAATATGAAGATTGTAGGCAGCACAAAAAGGAAAATTATTACCTTGGGGTAAGTGTTCACACTATGGTCGCAGTACTCTTTTCCAATAGGTACTAGAAAGAGGCATCCAGGTGGCACAGTGGGTAGAGCATGGGATTTGGAATCAGGAAGTCGCTGTTCAGTTGTGTTCGACTCTTCATGACCCCATGGACCATGTCATGCCAATACTGGCCATGGGGCTTTCATGGCAAAGATAGAGGAGTGATTTGCCATCTTCTTCTTCAGTTCATTTTACAGATGAGTGAACTGAGCCAAACAGGGTTAAGTGACTTTCCCAGGTTCATACAGCTAGTAAGTGTCTGAGACTAGATTTGAACTTGGGTCTCCTTGACTCCAGGTCCAGAGACATACCCATTCAGTCATCTAGCTACATCTCTTTCTAGTCAGGAAGTCAGGAAGACCTGAGGTTAAATTTGGCCTCAGATACTCACTAGCTGTATGATCCAGGACAAGTCACTTAGCCTATCTGCCTCCGTTTTCTCAGCTAAAAAATGGGGATGATAATAGCACCCACCTCCCAGCGTTATTGTGAGGATCAAATGAGATAATATTTGTAAAGTACTTTGCAAATATCAAAATGCTATGTAAATGCTAGTTATTATTATTAAGAGAACATTAAGAGATGACCACTTATGCTATGATCATAGGCTTTTGGTCAATCTTTGGACTAATCACTGAGACAAGAAGAGTAATTTTTACATTGTATGTAGATACATAATATGTTGTTGTTTTCCTTTGTGTTTGTCGAGGATCAATGACATGACAGGTAATGTCTTGACTTGCATGTAAATTGGATTTAAGTGTGGGAGAGTTGCATAGTCATCAGCCTCACTCTCTCTTCCCGAGTCATCAAAGTCCAGTGGTGAGATAAAAATCAAGAGGGCTGGCAATGGCCCGGAATACAGGGTCTTCAATGTCTGACCAAGCTCTAAGCCCTCCAAAGCTCCTGCTTCAACCCCCATCATGGTCCTCGGAACAAATTGTTCTCACCCATTTCACCAGGAGAAGTCTTCACATGCTCGGGGTAGGCACCCCCTCCTAACTCACCAACAGGTTTGAGGCCTGTCAGTTACCCTCAACCTGGTTTAGCCTATCTGCCCAGATGGTTTACCAGGGTGTGGCCACTGCCATGCTATAGCTTCTTGGAGTCACAAGTGAGAGTTGGGTGACGGGTGGACACCAAAGGGAGATGAGCAGCCTTGAAAAAGGGTTTGGCAAGCCCTCACACCAGAGATGCTAACCCTCCCATACACCCCAATGTGTTTGTACTGAAGGTTGATAAAAGCACTGCACAACTATATCACATACACTTATTTAGGTGCCATCTTCCACTAAAGTCTTCTTCCAGTACCTCACTGTGGTATAGAGATGACCCTGCAATCTCAGAGTCTAACTCAGCTGACCATAAACTCTGGCAAGATGCTTATCAAGCTGAAATGGTTTCGAGTATGGGCCTGGAAATAGACTTTGTTGAGGACCACTCCAGTTAAGTTTTGAGTTAATCATCACCAGAAAGTTTTCAATAACTGCTGAAATCATCTCTTATAGAATGAAGGGGTTGTGAGTGGTAGAGGGTGTGAGAATACCCACACTGATGAAAGCACAAATCTTTTCAAGTATCAAAGTACTTATGTACATAGATAGCCATGACATCTTAAAGTGATATATACATGTAAGTCTAACTAACTTGAATTGCTCAAATGATGATTCTTCACGTAGAGTTGCATGCACTGTGCATGAAAAAATGTGTGCTAGCTTAAGTCAGTTAATAGTGTAAGCAAAATTTAAGGGAAAATTATTTAGCCTTCTGAAGAGGGAATGCAGGCAAACCATTTTTAAACATCTAAAATAACGGTACCAATTTGTTGCACCTGTGACACTAGTTGTGTGACTATGGCAAGTCACTCCTTGAGTCTCAGTTTCCTTATCTGTTAAAAAGGTATTGTTATACACAGTACCTACTTTGAGTAGAATAATGTGTGTAAAATGTTTTGTAAACCTTAAATGTGATCAAAATATCAGTTATTATTATTAAAATGAATACATTCTTTTATCTGATTGTGGAAAGTGGGTTCAGTAGGATTACCACCTAGCATTAGTTTGTTGGTGATAGCTCTTGTTACCCCTTGAAGGGAATAAAGCTATAGTAAAAACAAATGCCATCTCATTTGTACTCTTTGCACAGAGAACACATAGTTCATGCAATATTTTCCACTCCATTCCATCCTTGTTTATATTTTCAATTAACAAAGCTTAGCTGTATAATAGATGGATAACAATTTCTTTTGTTGTGAAAATTGAAGTAAATTGATTACTCTTTCTACTCAGTTCTCCTCCCAATGCCACTGTACCATGATCTTGATCCCTCAGGGTCCGTGACTCCCCCTTACCCTAAGATTTCATGAGCCACAGTGAGTCGGTTCTTCCATTTCTATAAATGTGGGGGGATAGTTTCATTCCTCGGTTGCCTATACCTTGACGCTGAATTAGCCACCCAGTAGTTCCGTTACCTGGCCAGTACTTTAACACGCTCCCACTAACTCAGTGTTTATCCTAGATGTAGGAGCCTTACCTTCTCTTTCCACGTGGAGATACAAGAGCTGCACGGATGTGTTGGTTTAGGCTTCTGCTCCAGGTCAGCCAGTACGGATGACAGTTTGAAGAAGTTGGCTTGCAGAAGGTCTAGCTTCAGGTTGGTCTGCAGGAACATCATTTAGTTACGAGAGTCCTGCTGATACCATGACATCATTTGGAGAATGAAAGAGGAATAGAGGTGCTTTCAAAAGTCAAGGGGATTTTTAGAAAAGTGTGCATTTAATTTGTCCATAATGGTACATTTTCATTTATCTTTTACATTTTTACTGTAGCTTTCCCCTGCCTAACCCACCACTATATCTACCATTGGTTAGAACCTTAAGGCAGCTAGGTGGCAGAGTGGATAGAGTGCCATGCCTAGAGTCAGGAAGACCTGAGTTCAAATCCAGCTTCAGACACTAGCTAAGTGACCTTGGGGAAGTCACTTAACCTCTGTTTGCCTCAGTGTGCTAAGTGCTTTACAAATGTTATCTCATTTGATCCTCACAACACAGGTGCTGTTATTATCCCCGATGTATATATGTGGAAACTGAGGCACATAGTAGATGCTATGTAAATGTTAGTTATTGTTATTATTATTAAAACTTATCTTACAGTTGAAGGGCTATAGTTTCATAGCCCTCTGAGGGGAACAAAAGAAAAGAAACATCCCATTTCTTACATTTTTATGTACTCTCCCCAGATATTAGGACAAACAGTATTAAGGATGATCAATAAATTGAACTGACCAAACTAGAAAAGACAAACAGGGTTAGGTGACTTGCCCAAGGTCAATACAGCTAGTAGGTCTGTGGGGTCACAAAGGGTCAGACACAACTGAACAACAACAGTAACAAAAGACCTGTGGTCTACTTTTGCAGTACATGAAAAACTTAGTACCAAGTGCCATTGCAATTTGTATTAGCCTTTGTTTTATAGTGGGTGAGATGCAGAGGTTGTTGTTGTTTTGTTTTGTTTCCCAAAAAACATTAGGCTTTCAGAGGAGTGAATTGAAATGATCCTGACCCTGCAACAGCACCCCCGCTGAGAGAGACTCAGCTCTGCAAAATGGATTAAAGGCACCCAGCCATAATATCTAAGTGATTCCATCACGGAATAATTGAAGCTGCTTTTATTTGGGTTTGCAAACAATAAAAACCTGCAGCTACAGCAGCAGGGCCTCTTAGGCGTATTAGATGTCATTAGGTATTATGCAAAGCAAGCAAAGTGGGCCAAGAGAAGCTGGACTCATGTGAAACTCTGCTACAGCCTTTCCTTTTTCCATGAAGCCTTCCCAGAATAACCCCACCAAGCTCTAATCACTGGGAACACTCCAGTCCTCCCACAGCACTAACACATCTCAATGTAGCTCCAATTAGTTTCCATTCCGTAATTTCCTCATAAATGATTCATGTGGAAGAGATCGCATGGGGAAATGGGCAGAAAACTGGGCTTCAAGTCAGGGAGACCTGGGTTCAAGTGCTGCTTCTGATACTTACGAGCTATGTGACTCTGGACGAGTCATTTCACTTCCCAATGCCCCAGTCAACACTCCGAGAATCTTGTTGGCAGAAAATTTGCAGTCTGCACTGGTGGAGGGAATTTTCTCATGGGGCAGCTCCCTATCCTCGTGAAATCCAGGTTCAAACCAAGTCTGAGCCATGTATTTATGAAGGATTAGATGGGGGTGTTTGGACCTTTCCATGATTCTCAAATCACATCACATAGGTGGCTGCCTAATCTTTCTCTAAGGGGATCTACCCCTTGCCCAAATATGAAGTGGCAAAATGTTGATGACTGATTTGACTATGAACTTAACAATCAAATCTATCAGATACAACAAACACTTATTAAACACCTAGTGTTTGTAGAACACTATGCGAGGCATAGTCTAGATAATAATGATTCATATTTCTCAGCCCGTGAAGGTTCACAGAACGCTTGCCTCACAACACCCTTGTGAAGTAAGTGAGAGCAGGAATAATTACTCCCATTTTACAGATGAAGAGACTGAGACTCTTAGAGTTTGAGTGGCTTGCCTAAGGGAACAGAGTTTATAAATGTCTGAGCTCCTGATCCCAGGTGCCACACTTTTCAGGATACAACATTTACTCAAGGAATTTACCAGTTAGTAAAGGACTAAGAAACAGATTGTATTGTAAAATACAATATTGAATGACAAGTGCATTAGAGAGTTACAAGACAAAGTGCTCTGTGTGTGTGTGTGTGTGTGTGTGTGTGTGTGTGTGTGTGTTGGGGGGGGAGCAGGGTTGTGGAAGCAGGGGATTGAGAAAGGCTTCCTGTAGGAGGGAGCATTTGAGCTGGGTGGGTAGGAGGAGAAATAGAAATTCACCAGGTGGAGAGAGGAAGGGAGAGCATTTCAGATATTGAAGAAAACCTGATCAAAGACATAGAGTCTTGAGAGTATAAAGCACCTTCGGGTCACTTGGGGTTAGCCAGCTTGCCTGAGGTGCCGAGTGCAGGGAGGGAGGGAGGGAGTTCTGGATGGTGAAGAAAGGCAGGGTAATAACGATTTGTGTTCAAGGCAGTGCCTTGAACGTTAGGCAGAGAAATCTGAACATGATTTGGCAGGCCAATGGAGCCACCGAAGACTTGAGCACAGGAGTGGCCTGACAAGTTCTAGCCCTAGAAAATCTTCATTCGGCAGCATCTAGATGATGAACACGAGGCAGAAGGAAAGGGAGGGGCGTATGCCTAGTTAGGAAGGGTTTGCAATGGCATAGGCAGCTGGTGAAGGCTTGTTTTAGGGGAGTGGGAGTGGGAAGAATGAGGAGAGAACAGATGTGAGAGATGTGGCAGAGACCAAGAGAGCAGAACTGATTGAACGTGAGAGATGCAGAGGAGTCCGGGGTCCAGGATAACCCCAAAGCGACAAATGGGAGAAACGACGAATGGTGGTGCTGCAGAAAGAAATAACAAACAGAAGAAAGGGGAACTGTCTCAGACATGTAGAATTAGAGGTGGGGATGTGTATGAGAAATTCAAGTGTCAATGTTCTAACGGCAGATGAAGATGAAAGTATGGATTTTAAAGTCATAATAATAGCCAACCATTATGTAGAACTTAAAATTTGCAAAGCACTTGGTGAATATTATATCATCTGATCCTCACAATAACTCTGGGAGGTAAGTGCTATTATTATCCCCATTTTACAGATGAGGAAACTGAGGTCAAGAGGTTAAATGGCTTGCCCAGGGAGTAAATTGGGCATAAGGTAGGATTTCGAACTCATATCTTTCTGACTCCAAGGCCAGCACAACATCCATAATGTCAAGCTACATCATCTACATAGAAGTAACAGGTGAATAACTGACTATGAATGTGATTGGCAAATGACAGTGTGTCTATAGAGAAGAGAAGGTCCAAAATTTAGACCTTGGCAAAAATTTTTATTGTTGTTCAGTCATGCCTGACTCTTTATGATCCCATTTGGGGTTTTCTTGGCAAAGATGCCAGAGTGATTTGCATTTCCTTCTCCAGTTCATTTTACAGATGAGGAAACTGGGGCAAACAGGATTAAATGACTTATCCAGGGTCACACAGCTACTAAGTATCTGAAGCCAAATTTGAACTCAGGTCTTCTTGATTTCAGGCCTGGCACTCTATTCACTGCACCACCCCTAGCAAAAATAATGGTCAAGAAAAAATGTGGTGAGTCAGTGAAGGAATCAGAGAAGTAGTTGGAAAGATAGGCAAACCAGGAGAGTATGTTGTCTCTTAAGCCAAGCATTGAGGTAGGATATAGTAGAAGCAGCTAGGTGGGCACAGTGGATAGAGTGCTAAGCTTAGAGTCAGGAAGACCTGAACTCAAATCTCACTTCACACACTTACTATCCGTGGGACCCTGGACAAATCACTTACCCTCCATCTGCCTCAGTTTCCTCTTCTATAAAATAAGAGTGGTAATAATAACACCTACCTCCCAGGATTCTTGTGAGGATAAAATAAGATAATATTTGCAATCCCTATCTCAAAGTGTAAAGCATTTTGCAAACCTTGAAGCTCTATGTAAATGTGAGTGATGATGGTGGTGGGTGGTCAACAGAGTCCAAAGCTACAGGGAAGTCAAGAAGGATGAAAAAAAACATGGAACTGGATGATCACTGGTGACGGAACAATTTCCATTGAGTAGTGGAGACCCAATTGCAAAGGATCAGGGAGAAGGTCATGAGGAAATAGAGGCATTACTATAGAAAACTTTTTTTTTAAAGTTTAGCAATGAGGGCAGCTAAGTGGCTCAGTAAATAGAGCACTGGCCCTGGAGTCAGGAGGACCTGAGTTCAAATCGGCCTCAGACACTTGACACTAACTAGCTATGGGATCCAGGGCAAATCACTTAACCCCACTGCCTAGCCAAAAACAAAAAAAGTATAACAATGATAGAGAGAATAGGTATGGGATAGCAGTTGGATAGACTGAATGAGTCAAGACTTTGACCCAAATTTTTTAATATTTTGGAGATTTGAGCAAGTTTGCAGTTAGAAAATAAATTCCAGTAGAGAGGAGAGATTGAAGAGACATGAGGGAGCAAGGTCCTGGAAGAGGCAGAAAGGAATACAATTAAAGGTGAAAGCGGAAACAGTAGCTTTGGCTTGTGGCAGAGATATTTCTTTTTCTGTGATCTGAGGGAAGGATGAGGAAAAGGATCTATTGTTTTCCTGAGGTATTGCAGAGGAGCATCACAGAGAATCTCTCTATCCTTGTCAAACCTAATGACCACTTCTGGTGATTCATTTGGGGACAAATCATGTTGCAAGAAGGGGCTTAGAAACCTTGCTAAATATGATGAAGGATGTCAGATGGGAATAGATTTATGAAGGAGAGAAGTTGGTTAGGAAGGAGCTCTTTGAGAATGAGATCTGGAATTCTGGACCATAGCTAAAAATGCAAGAATAATGAGTTCTTATCCAGCGATGGGGCAAACCTAAGAAAGATTGAGAAGAATGAATTTGTCTCAAGTCTTGCAAATGTAATCAAAGGGATTTTAAACTAATAAGGAAGAATAGATAATAAAAATGCCTATGGCTATCTATCCAGGAGGAAAGTAGCTATGGCGTAGGAAGACTAACAATATAGATGCACTAAAATTTATGAGAGAAAAAACTCAAGAAAGAAGTCAGCAATTCAACCCATAACCTCAATTGTCATTAGAACAAATCAAGAAATTCTTATTTGCTTTATATTTGATAGAGAGAAAAAGAGTGAGAGAGAAATAGAGATAGAAAAAGAAAGAGGGAAATAGAGCCAGAGACAGAGAGACAGAGACAGAGAAAGGGAAGAGAGAGAGAGAGAGAGAGAGAGAGAGAGAGATGTTGCTGAAGAGGAGATGATAAGAACCTAGTGAACACTCTACCTTAAGAATTTATAATACAGGGGCAGCTAGGTGGCACAGTGGGTAGAGTACCGGCCCTGAAGTCAGGAGGACCTGAGTTCAAATCCGGCCTCAGACTAAACACTTGACACTTACTAGCTGTGTGACCTTGGGCAAGTCACTTAACCCCAATTGCCTTAAAAAAAGAAAGAATGTATACAAAAGAGAAAGAAAGCCAGGCATAAACTGACATATGCCTTATGTTTTGCTACAGCAGATTTCAAAGAGGTGACAGAAAGGATAGGTAGGATCCCTTGGCCTAAAATTCTAGGATGAAATTTTGATGATATAAAGAAAACCAATTCTGATGAGGAAGAGAAGAAGAAATTGTCTAAAGGGAATGATGTTGCTACACAAAAAACTCATTGACCAACTTAGATTTTAAAAAGAAATGTGCAGTAGTTGGAAGCGAGGGCAGGTAATGCAGAATAATAATGCTGTTCAGCCATTTCAGGTGTGTCTGATTCTTCAAGGCTCCATTTGGGGTTTTCTCGGCAAAGATATTAGGGTGGTTTGCCATTTCCTTCTCCAGTTCATTTTACAGATGAGGAAACTAAGGCAAACAGGATTAAGTGACTTGTCCAGGGTCACACAGCCAGTAAGTGCCTGAGTTCAGATTTGAACTCAGGAAGGTGAGCCTGACTCTAGGCCAGGTGCTTTATCCACGGTGCCACTCAGTTGCCCCACAGTGCACATTTTGTTGTTCAGTCATTGTCAGTCTTATCTGACTCTTCATGACCCCATTTGGGATTTTCTTGGCAAAGATAATTGGAGAGGTTTGCAATTTTCTTCTTCAGCTCATTTTACAGATGAGGAAACTGAGGCAAACAGGATTAAGTGACTTGCCCAGGGTCACACAGCTGGTAAGTGTCTGAGGCCAGATTTGAACTCAGGAAGTTGAGTCTTCCTCACTCCAGGCTCGGTATTTTATCCCCCACACCACCCAGCTACCCATAATAGCTAACATTTATGTAGTCCTTTAAGGCTAGGGAGTTAAGTGCTATTATTATTCCTATTTTATAGTAGAGGAAACTGAGGCTAAAAGAGGGTAAGTGATTTGTCCAGGGTCATATAGCTGATAAACGTCTGAGGCAAGACTTTAACTCAGATTTCCTTGACTCCGGGTCTAGCCCTAAAGCATGGTGTGATCCTTTAAGAACAGTTACCAGAGTCATTAGAACTCAAGGTGAGCTAAAGCTGAAGAGAAATGCGAAGGGCAATGAAAATGGCTGGGTTTTTTTTTTTAACTATATTGGGATAAAAAGGAGAGTTAAATGTTCCTATAGGACTAGGGGTGTGCTGGAGCCAGCTCAGACCAGCTCTCCAAAGCCAATGTTAAATATTCAGTGTGAGCATTTAAACTTCAGAAATTGCCAAATACTACGAATCAGGACTTGATTTATCATTTTGCTGATTGTCTAGACTTAAGAAAGTTATGGAGAAAATGTAAGTGACACAGATTAAATTTTAAAAGCATATTGTCTATACTTTTTTTTGGTCAGATAAATAATTGATGGACTCTGATAAACGCATACTATTTCCACTTTAATTTTGTGTGTGTGTGTGTGTGTGTGTGTGTGTGTGTGTGTGTGTGTGTTTTCCTTTTGGTCTGTTTCTTCTTTTACAACATGACTAATATGAAAATGTTTTACATGATTGCACATATATAACCTACATCAAATTGCTTACCTTTTTAAGAAGATGGAAAGGGAAGAAAGGAGGAAGAAAAATTTGGAACTCAAATAAAATACTATTTTAAAAAAAAGAAAATTGATCAGCTAGAAAGCATTCAGATGAGGGTGACATGCCTTAAGAACATGCCTATGAAAACCAGGTGAAGGAACTGTGGATATTTATCTTGGAGAAGAGAAAATTTAGAAGCGACATGATCATTGTCTCTAAACATTTGAAGGGCTATCATTTGGAAGACAGTCATTAGCATAGAGATGGTAATTATATCCATGCGAATGACTTATGTCCTATTATTGGGTTTTGATGACTTTGGAGGAGAGAGTGAGGCTGAAGACTTTGTGTAGGGCTGCCTCACTTAAATTTAATTCACCCGCAAGTCAAGACATCACCTGTGATGCCACTGGTCCTCTCTGAAAACAAAGGATAAACAACAATTTGATAGAGAGAATAGATTTATCCTACTTGATTTCAGGGGGTGGCTAGGTGGCACAGTGGATAGAGTACTGGACTCTGGAAGACCTGAGTTTAAATCTTGGCCTCATACACTTATTAGCTATGTAATTTTGGGTAAGTCACTTAAACCTGTTTGCCTCGGTTTCCTCATCTGGCAAACCACTGTGGTATGCTTGTCAAGAAAACCCTAAACGGGGTCACAAAGAGTCAACCATACTGGCCCTAGAGTCAGGAGGACCTGAGGTCAAATTCAGCCTCAGACACTTACTAGTTGTGTGACCGGGGCAAGTCACTTAACCCTGATTGACTTTAAAAAAAAAAAAGTCAGCCAAAGTCTCAAAACTTGGTTTGAGAAGCACTAAGTTCTAAGAGGCAGATTTAGGCTTATTGTAAGGAAATACCTTCTAACAATTAGACCTGTAGGAAAGTAGAATGTATTGCTTCGGGAAAGTAATGGGTTATGGTTTGTGGTGACTGGCACTTGAAATGTTTTGAAGCAGTTCACTATGCAGAACAAGATAAAGGTGGAATAGAAGAATGATTGAGTGGTAGCCAGGGCTCAGTTGAGGTTATGTACCATGACTTTGTAGCCCAGATGTGCTCTCTCTGTCAACTGAAAGGAAAGGCAGGCTGAGGTCACAAATTGCATGGACTAAAAACAGATATTCCAGAAAGAGAATGTTAATCATAAAAACTCAAAGAGCTTGCCCTCTGCAAATATTTACCTCATCCACTAGCACTGCAGTTTCTTTCTTGGTCTTTGCATCAGAGAAGGAGGGATTTGCTGTATACACGTTGAGCATTCGTTCCAGGCCTGAAAGGACATCCATGCAGAGCATCAATATACATCCTGTGGTACTCTACCCCTAACACATAGAGTCAATTGATACTTAGCGATGATATAGTAACAATTGGAATTTTTTAAAAATCTCAACTGCAGTTACTTTTTAAACCTTTTTGTTGTTGTTGTTAGCTTTGGTTTGGGGGATTAGATTTATGATTTCATCAGCATAGAGAGCACCAAGCGTAGAGCCCCCTTCACAATTCAGACAAGCCACTCGTCCATAATCTATAGTTATAGAGCACTGTTTGGCAACTGGAGATTAAGTGACATGCCCAGATTCACATAGTATCAGAGGCAGACTTGAACCCAGGTCTTCTGATTTCATGGCCAGTCCTTTGTACACTCTGCCATGCTGCCCCTTCATTTACACATTTATGATCCATTGACTTATTTTGACCTTAACCAAGGAAGTTTGAGGAATTCTAAATATTTGACTATCCATGTGAACTACTCAAAATGTTCACTTATTTTTGTTGTTATTTTGAGCAAAGATTTTGATTTTGTTGTTACTGTTTTAAGAAAATAACTCTGACATGGTATGGTTGGCTTCTAACATCCTGGCAGCTCTCCTTGGGTCAGATATTCAAACTACTCAACATACTTAAGTCACAAACTTCTCATCAGTTACTGGATCAAAGTAAATCATTAACTACTGCTAGGCCTCAGTTTTCTTATCTGTAAAAGGAAGTGATAGCACTGGCTATCCTCCAAGGTATCTTCCAACTTTAACTTCCTAGGTTCCATGATGCTAAATGTTGACCCAGGAGCCAAAACAAGACATATGCTGATAGAACTACTGAATAGCAAGCCACCCCCAGTCCACAAATAGTAATTTCTATCCAGTTGCATCATACAACTTTTTTTTTCAGGTAAGTGATTTTATTCCATTGATTTCTACAGTGCCTAAGGTCCTAATTAGAAAAACTGTTACCTTGTGTAGCAACGTTAGATCCAGTTAGCCACAAAATATTACTCCTTTCCCCCCTGATTTCAGAAATCAATTCAAAAGCTTCCCCTCTTGAATTGGCAGTAGTGGTATGTAGTGAAGACCACCCTGTGATGTCATCAGTCCTCTTCAAAAATGAAGGACGAACAACAAACAGCCGAGGTATGTGGGAGTACACAACTAGACCACAAGGTTACCTTCAGTTTTTGCTCTCTCCCTTCCTTTTAAAAAAATTCTTTTCTAATCTTACAAATTGAGTTTCTCATAGGTGTTCTTTAATGAGATAATTTTTCTCAGTTCAAATCCAGCTTAAAACAAAATGGTAAATCTCATTTCTTAGCACAGTACTTTTCCCCACTGGGTCACTCCAAATGATAATTACAAACCTTCCTTGTCTCTTGAGGCTTTTTCAATATCCTCCTGCAGTCTTGACAATTTTGATTTTATTGAAGACTTTCGTCTCTCTCTATCCATCCCGTTTTCAGGATCTTCTTCCTGTACAGAAAATATTGAATGTATTACAGTACTGATGAGAAAGGAGAAAGACAGGAGATTCTTTTTCATACCATTGCATTATACCCATATTGACTATGTTTGGTTTGAATTTGTTTTTTTTAATTTTTTTAGGCAATTGGGGTTAAGTGACTTGCCCAGGGTCACACAGCTAGTAAGTGTCTGAGGCCAGATTTGAACTCACAAAGATGAGTCTTCCTGACTCCAAGAACTGCACTCTATCCACTGAGCACCTAGCTGCCTTTTAGAGTCCTCAGGATCCCCCATTTTATCACAGAATTTCTGGAAATGACATTGGCAATGTTGCCTGGAAATATATTTTCCTTTTATTGGCAAATGTGTTTTTTCCCAAAAGAACCACCCAATCACCAGGGAGCAGTAAACTACTGGATTAAGGTTTGCCAGTGAATGTTGCTTCCTATAATTCCGTACTTACAAAGTAATCAGTCAATAAGAATTCAGATTTTTCCTCTGTAGTTGAAATTGCAGTGTCTTCCATTAAAGTCTTAATGTCTTTTTCAACATCAATCTTGCTGATGGCACAGTGGAGTTGGGTGTGACCCTGTGATAAAGGAGGAAAGCAGGATATCAGTGGTAAGTGAAGTAGAAAACTTCTTGCCTTAAGCATAACTAGAGACAAAGAAACTTCAATACTCACAGTGGTCAAAGTTTGTCCGAAAATGGAAACATGTTGGTTGTATTGGTTTAAGATATTACATAGCAGTTGAATTCTTTCCTTCTCCAAGTCTAGGACATTCTAAAAAACACAATAAAATCCAATTAAGTTAGACATGAACCAATAACGGTGCCAGGTTGATATAACATCACACTGAGCATTCTGGGAAAAGGAAGCACTACTCAGTCATCATAATGCCATTGAATGGCTCATAAAACTCCCGTCCAGTGGAGATTTCCCAGGGGTTGAAAATGCTTCCATGACTGTCTCATGGATCCACCTTTAAGATTAGTATACCTCAGACACTTTTTTTCAGGTTCCTTTGGGTCCTGCCATATTAGCCACCTGCCATATGTTGCCTGGGAGCCACAAAGCAGGTGAAAGGAGAGGAAAGCAGTAATGGAGAAAGTAGAATTTCCATAAATCCAAAGAAATGGGGTAGAAAAGACATGTGATCCTTGATTGAATCTATGAAATTCATTTTATCAATCAATTGGTAAATATTTACTGAGCATCTATTATATGAAAGACCCTGTGTAACGCAACTTGGAAGAGATGAAACTTAAGGCATGGTCCCTGTTTTCAGCTGGGTGGTAGAGGAATGGAGTGCTGGACTTGGGGGCAGCGCCAATTCAAATCCTTCCCAAGACACTTACTATATGACCTGGGCAAGCCGCTTAACCTCAGTTTTCTCATCTATAAAATAGGAATAATAACAATAATATCTACCCCACAGGGTTATATACATATGAAATATCACATGTATAGTGCTTTGCAAACCTTAAAGTGCTATGTAAATACTAGCTTTGTTATCATTTGTATTATTACAACCTTGTTACAACCCATTTAGTTGATAGTAATACTCAGAGTAGCAGTAAGTTCAGGGTGTTTGAGGGCCTAGGGCTGGTTTGAGGGGTAGGTGGAATATGTCAACCTAACCAGTGAGATTTGAAGGGAAGAAATTCCAACCCCAAAATATCTCCTTTAGCAAGATAATTGCTAAGGACCAGATTTCTATGTTGAGAAATTTATTTTTTTAGGTTATTAGGGAATAGGTTTCTGTTAAAAATTGGGTCCTTAAAAGGAGTAACACATTAAGCCTTATAAATTATTCATACGTTGGCATGAATAAGCAGATTGGAGCCTTTTCAGTGTGACAGGAAAGTGGCTCCTTGTAGGATGAGACATGCAACTGGTGCTTTTTCTAGGGTGGAGGATGGGGAAGGAGGACCAGAGCACTGCCTAGGAAAGGCAGGCCTGGGAGAGGGGCCATAGGGAGGCTTTTCGAGAATTTATGAATTTATGAAGTGCCTGAAGGTCAAGGGAGGATATATTAAGTGGGGATAAAGGGATCACTGAATGTGGAAGGGGGAGGGTGCCCAAGACAAAATCTCTGACCTTCACAATTCATTCCTTTAGCAAAGCTGGACTGGGCTGTTCCTGGCTTATCATAACAGGAGTTGCTTAGCAATGATATTTTTGTTTTGCATAAATATGTGGGCTATAAGACCATAACAGGTTATTGAGGAAGACAGAAAAGTGTAAAAATATATCCTTAACTTTCTGAGGTTGATATCATGGGAAAGGTAGCATGATGTAGTGGTTAGAATACCGGTCTTGGACTTAGGAAGACTTGGGTTCAAATCCTTCTTCAACTCCAACTAGTCTTTTCTTTGTTTCTCACATCCAACCTCTCATTTCCCACCTCCATGCCTTTTCCCTGGCCATGTTGTTTGGCTGAAATGCACTCACTTCTTAATTCCACTTTGTACTATCGTCTTCCTTTAACATGCAGCTCATTCACCATCTTCTTCTCGAAGCCTTTTCTGCTTCTCCCAACCATTAGCGTCCTCCCCACCAACTACCTTGTATTTAGCTAGTTTGTATTTATTAAACTTGAAAATAATAGCTGGCATTTATATAGTGCTTATAAAGATATATTATCTCAGCTAGGTGGCACAGTGGATAGTGCTAGGCCTGGAGTCGGGAAGCACTGAGTTCAAATCTAGCTTTATGGGTGACCCTGAGCAAGTTACTTAACCCTCTTTGCCTTAGTTTTCTCACATGTAAAATGAGCTGGAGGAGGAAATGGCAAATCACTCCACTATCTTTGCCGAGAAAACCCCAAATGGTGTCATGAAAAGTTGGACATGACTGAAAACAACTAAACAACAACAAAATCTCATTCAAGATATTAAATGTGAAGCATTAATTTTATATTTATGATGGAGACATATGTATGTATGGGTGCTTGTGTATATATGTATGCATATTCATGTGTATGTGTTATTTTGTTATAATAACTCTTGTTATTTCTCTCAGTGGCACGTGAGCTCCTTTTGAGTAAGGATTATTTTATTCTTTGTACTTGTATTTTCACTGGAGAAGGAAATGGCAAATCATTCCAGTACCCTGCCAAGAAAACCCCAAAAGGGGTCATGAAGAGTCAGACAAGACTGAAACAACTGAATGACACAACAATGATGCATATCCCTAGCACAATGCTGGTACATAGTAGGCACTTGATAATATCTGGTTGGTTGATTGATTGATCCCTTCATCGATGCAGATTGCAACCCCTTCATGCCTTGGTGGATGGTTTCTGTATGATTTTGTGGCTTGAAAAGTTCGTCAGTTGGTTCAATCTTCTGGCAAATCGGCTTACTTGCCCTTCACTTGGCTGGTCCTTGGACAACAGAAATATGTTCCATCACTTAGCCTAAGCTTTCCAGCATGTCAGGACCTGAGGCCCTGTTCTGAATAGTGGCCCTTTGCTCTTTTATGTGAGTATATTATATGCATGAGGGCAAGTATTAAACTTTGTGACAATAAAAGAAATCTGATCATTAATTTTTTTAAAAAAGAGAGAACTTGGATAATCTAGGGCCATCTACCTGTCCTAATGGTCTACTATAAGCATCTGTACCAAATAAAATTTAAATTTAAATTGGTGCCAAGAGACTTCTTTGAAACCCTGCCGAAGGTGAATCAGCAATGCAGTTTCAGGAGGGAGCTGTGTGTTTCCTGTAAGACACAGAATCCAAATTCCTTTGGTCACAATTGTTTCCAGAAACTTCTCAGGCACCATTCATTTCTTTGTGTGCTTTGCTGTTGCTCAGATTAAAAAATGTCTGGGATCAGGTAACAGAAGAATCACTTAGGAGAATAGGACTAGGGATGATAAGATCATAGTCTGACAGTGTAGAGATCTTGTTATTATAGTTCAGTTGTGGCAAAGAGACTGTAGTGGTTTGCCATTTCCTTCTCCAGTGGCAAATAAAAGTTAAGTGACTTGTCTAAGGCCATGCAGCTAGGAAGTTTCTGAGGTTGAATTTGAACTCAGGTCTTCCCAACTCCAAGCCCAGTGCTCTTATCCGCTGTGCCACCTAGCTGCCCCTAGAGGTCTTAGAGGTGATCTAATCTAACTCCTTCATTTTATAGAAGAAGAAACCAAAGCCCAGGGAAATCAAGTGACTTCCTCCAAGATACTCAAGTCAGAAATGGCCAATCCAGGATTTGAATCTAAGTGCCCTTATTCTAAATCCAACTTTTCCATGTGTGTACACACACACACACACACACACACACACACACACATTTCTTTTTCAAGGAAGCTTATCAAATATAAACATACCTCCTGACTAGGAGATTTTAGGATTTTGAGTTGGAAGGGACCTTAGAAATCATAGGTTGTCTGGACCAACATCATTTCACAATCATATTATTAAGACCTTAGAATCTTGTATATGACTCTGCATGTACACGTTGTCTCTCCCATTGGATGGGAGCTCCATGAGGGCAATGGCCATTTTTGCTTTTTCTTTGTATCCCTCCCATAGTAAGGAACTCAAAAAATCCCAAAAATACAAAAGAAAGGATGCAGCAGAATGGTCCTAATAAATGCTTCTTAATTGCTAATTAAGTGCATGCTTTTTGTTTAAAAGCAGAAATCAAAAAACCAATTCCTCCTATCTCTTTTGTATGCTTTTATCCTTTCCATCTTTCATATCCTACTTTTCTTTAAGTTCATCTTTCTCCTTAACAAAACTTTTTGTTCCTTCTAACCCTTCCAAAGATACAGTGAGGGAGTCTAATTAAGTTTAATTTGGGCCTCATTTCCCCTCTCTTCTTTTCTCTCATGTCCCAAGCTTCTTCCCTTACTGCCCCAATATCCCTTAGCCTTATTAGGACTCCTACTCCTTAGAAATAACTTAGCACTGCTCTGATCCTACAAAGCAAATGAAGAGTCCCCAACCAATAATATTGGACTTGACTAATAAATATTCCCAACTAATTGTACCACTAGGGAAACAGAAGCAAGGAGAAGAAATGCCATTTGTCTGAAAGTCATAAGGCCTATCAATAGCAGAGCCTACGGTAGAGACCACAAGATTAATCAGAGCCTAGGGTAGAAACTGGTGCTCTTAGCTACAGTTCTGATCTCTGGTTGTCAAGACTCTATCAGTAGGCCCCTAGGAAGAAAATCATCCAATGTATAACTTGCCTGATAGCAGTTTTGTAAAGTGGCCTCCCATTTGAGTCTGGTTGTATAACCGGCTATGTTTTTTTGGTAATAGCTTTCATCTTCCTTTGCCAGCTTCTCTGTTGATTTTTTAAGTTTATTGAGCAGCTAAAAAAGAAAAAAAGATCAGTTACATTTTCACTGATATATTAGCAAAGCACTTTGCAGTTTTGCAGGAAGAATTCTGTTTGGTCCTGTTAGGTGGTGTTTCATAGATAGGGATAGGGACTAGGCCTGAGGTTTCATTGAGATAGGAACTCTCAGAGTAGGAAACTTCCTCTGCCAATTCAGGTTGGCATCTTATTTGTAACTAACTCATGGAGGTGTTTTCCCAGATAGTAGATCAAGATCTCAAAGTATTACCTGTTCAATGAATATGATATAGTGAAAAAAATACTGGATATGGAGGCAGATTTTGCTGTTGTTTTGTAGTGTCAGTTGTGAACAACTCTTTGTGACCCCATTTGGGGTTTTCTTGGCAAGGATACTGAATTGGTTTGCCATTTACGTCTCAACAACTTCTTTTACAAATGAACTGAGGCAAACAGAGTTAAATGATTTGCCCAGAGTCACAGAGTTAGTAAATGTCTGAGGCCAGATTTGAACTCAGGACCTCCTGACTTCAGGCCTGGCACTCTATTCACTCTGCCACCTACCTGCCCCTGGAGACAGATATCCTGAATTTAATTTCAGACTCTGCTACTAACAATCTGCATGGACCTTGAGCAAGCCAATTTACCTCTCTATGCCTCAAACACCTCACCTGTAAAATGAGGTTGTTGGACTTTAGCTCTAATGCCTCTTCTATCTCTAACTCCCATACTATACTAAATCTCTCAGTTAGTGACCGTGACCATATACCTTCTCTATCCTCACCCCCTCAGCCCTCCCAGCTCAGGGAAGGAAGAGAAGACCAGGATCTGAGAATAGAAAGGGAACTTAGGAAACATCTGGTTCAGTCTCCGCCCCCAGCTCCCCACTTTGTAGATGAGGAACCTGAAGCTTCTTCTGCACCCCAACAGAATATGCAGTAAAAACAATAGCTGACATTTACGTAGCATTTTAAGGTTTACAAGGCACTTCACATGTGCTATTGAACTCTGTTCAACTAGGCCACTATCAGTATTATTATCATCCCCCATATTACAGAAGATGAAACTGAAAATCAGGAAAGTACCTTGCCCATGGTCATGCAGGGAGTCATACTGGTAGGACAGGTTTCTCCTAACTCCATATTCACATTCTCATTTTTTTCTAGGTAATATTTTCATTTTTTATTGTTATTTTTATAATATTTTGTTACATTATCTATAGTAATATTTTATTGTTATCATTGTTTATTTTTATTTTATGAAATAATTTTCTTTATTAATTATTTATATAAATATTATAAATACAAAATTATAAAATATGTATTAAATATTTTATTAAAATATTGTTTTATTTATTATTTTTTAATTTATGGAATTAAACAAGCATTTCCATAACATAGTATAATAAAATAAGATGATTGCACATGAAACTGCAAATCTGTTTTGTACAACTTGCTATTCCACATTCACATTCTTTATGTTACAGGGCCTTTCAAATCTCCCTTACCCTCCCCCACCCTCCTTAACACCACGAGACCCATGAGACATAAGAAGGCAGGGAAATTGCTGGTGTTTCAGCGTCTCTTAGAAGAGGATAATATGAAATGCTTCCTCTAAATGCACAGATACAGTTTAAAAGCTTTTCAATCTCACCCACTTTATATTTAAGAACATTATGAGTGATGCTATGTAGTAAAGAACATTCATCCAAAAAGTTGAACCTTAACAACAGATGCGATTTCTCTCAGGCTCATTTTGTTGTTTTATTTCATTTGCTTGACAGTCACTTGGGTGGCCTATAAAAGACATAGTGGTGAGGCAGCTAGGTGGCTCAGTGGATAGAACTCCAGCCTTGGAGTCAGAAGGACCCTAGTTCAAATGTGACCTCAGACTCTTGATACTTACTAGCTGTGTGACCCTGGGCAAGTCACTTAACCCTGATTGCCTCACCAGAAAGCAAAAATAATAACAATAATAATAAAAAAATAAAATACAGAGTGGGTTTCTAGAGCTCAAGTACCCCAAACCACCCTTCCCTTCAATATACAGCTTCCTACAGGAGGCCTTTCCTGAAACCCCTGGGTGTAAGTACTCTCTTCCTCTTGAAATGATTTTGTATTTATTCATGTACATGTTGTATTATTTCATTACAATGGAGACTTCTTAAGGGCAGGAACTGTTCTGTTTTTATTTTTATATCCCTCCTGACTTTGTTGTTGTTGCTGTTCAGTCATGTCCAAATAATCATGACCCCATTTGAGATTTTCTTGGCAAACACACTAGAGCAGTTTGCCATTTCTTTCTCCAGTTTATTTTACATATGAGAAAATTGAGGCAAACAGGGTTAAGTGACTTGCTCAGGGTCACACAGCTAGTAAGTGTCTGAGGCTGGATTTGAGCTCAAGGAGATGAGTCTTCCTGACTCCAGCCCTAGCACTCTATCCATTATGTCACCTAACTGCCTATCCCCAGCGACAAGCACAGTCTTTTTGTGTACATGGTAAGTGTTAAATAAATGTTTGTGGAATCAAATGGAATACTTTTTATCTTCTAATGGAGCATTTGAAAAAAATTAAAGTGTGACCATGGTTATTGTTTGTTCAGTTGTGTCTGACTCTTTGTGATTCCATTTGGGGTTTTCTCGGCAAAGATACTGTAGTGGTTTGCCATTTCCTTCTCCAGCTCATTTTACAGATGAGGAACTGAGGCAACAAGGGGTAAGTGACTTGCCCAGGGTCACACAGCTAGTAAATATCTGAGTCTGGATTTGAACTCAGGAACATGAGTCTTCCTGAGCATGAATCTCAATGCTCTATCCACTGTGCCACCTAGCTGGCCATGGTGATGTTTGGCTAAATGATTGTTTTCAAAGCCCTCTTGACTAGGTTGGTACTCCCACTAATGAAATCTCAGTCACCTATGAAACCTGAGCTTAGTCTGTCTGCATAATTACTAGGTCCTGAAGTCTTGAATTGCTTCTGTTCTATAAATTCCTATCAAATGAAGCCAGAAAAAGTGAAATACATTTCTTTATGCTCAACTTCTTGCTTGAAGAACTTTGCAAATACCTTCAGTGAGGATTTAAGGATCTTTTACTGAACCAATTCCTTGAAGGTTGAATTTTTCCCCTTCCATTTTTATGGTCCAGAACATTGAGAGCTGTAGGAAGGTTTGGAGGCTGAGGGTGGCTTGGTTTCATTTTTTTTTGTTTGTTTATTGTTTTTCCCCTTGGTGTAGGTCTGTGATTTCATCACTATAGGGCAGTGGGGTCAAATTCAAATAGAAACAGGGTCCATACATCAGGATCTCTGCCAGTGGTATATTGACTTGGTTTTAAAATATAATATTATCTATGTTTTATTGTATTTTATTTATTTTGTTAAAATTTTCCCAGTCATTCAGGTTGCTCCCAGGAGTGCTGGTACATGGGTAAAGCTACCTTTTTGACACATCTGCTGCAGGGATTTATTGGTGGAAGAACACCCTGTCCTGAAGTAAACTAGTCATTTAGCCTTAAAGAGTGGCCTGGGGTAGTTAGGAAGTTAAGGAACTTGTCCCTGGGCACAATTCTGTGGCAAAGGCTTTGTATTCCTCAACCTTAGTGCAGTGACTGGCATACAGAAAGCACTTAATAAATGCTTATTGGTTGATTAATTCTTGATGCCAAAGCTAGTTCTCATACAACCATTACTTTCATGATTAGTTTAGATGAGAAAATGAATCCAATATCTTTGTTCAGTTTGGGGACTAAAAGAGTTACCAAATAAAAGCAAGGCAACACTGCCTCTGTGATCTAAGGAAAAGCTGTGGTTCCATTAGGGGGCCTATTGGAGGAAGGTGGGAGATCATCACAAGCTTTTGTCGAGCCCCAAAGTTGCTAATTCGGGGGAGATTGGGAACTCCATAACTTAAATTCCCCCAACAGTCTTTTCTTTCTATGTTAAGGCACTATTTTTCCTTGCCATAGGATTAGGTAGTGCAGTGGATAGAGTATGGGACCTGGAACCAGGAAGACCTGAGTTGGAATCCAGCCTCTGACACTTGCTAGCTATGTGACCTTGGCCAAGTCACTTGACTTTTCTGTCTGCCTCAGCTTCCTCAACTGTAAAACAGGGATAATAATAGCACCTACCACCCAGAGTTGTTGTGAGGATCAAATGAAATAATAGTTGTAAAGCACCAAGCACAGTGCCTGGCATATAGAAGGTACTTGATAAATGCTTGCTTCCTTCATTCCTTCCTTCCAAACACCTAAGACTGTTACTAGTACTTGGTATTTTATCACGCTAAGGTTCTTTGGCTTTCTCTAAAGCTGTTTCATTGTTCCCTACTTGTCACCCTATGGCCAAGTCTTTAAGTGAGGAAGACTAGAATTTGCAAAAAACTACAACCCTGTAAAATCATACTGACACAGAACCCAAGTTATCGCCAGTACCTCACCAGAGCAAACAGCAGTTCAATTTTGCCTTTGTTTGCACAACATATGAAGACTGTACCTGCACTGTTCCTATTTTCTTCAAGGTGCTCCTTTTTTAATGAAAAATACACAGTCTATTTATTATTTGGGTAGCTAGGTGGCAGAGTGAATAGAGTGCCAGGCCTGAAATCAGGAGTACTCATTTTCCTGAGGTCAAATTTAGCCTTAGACATTTATTAGCTGTGTGACCCTGGGCAAGTCACTTAACCCAGTTTGCCATAGTATCCTCATCTGTAAAAGGAGCTGGAGAAGGAAATGGCAAACCATTCTAGTATCTTTGCCAAGAAAACCCCAAATGGGGTTAGACACGACCATAATGACTGAACAACAACAAATTTTTACTATTTATTGTGTATTAGTTATCTGTCCCCTGACTCCCCCACAAAATAACATCTTTTTAAAATACACATTGAACAAGAATAATTTGGAATCAACCTTGAAAAACTGATAAAATCATAAATAGATTTCCAGGGGGAAGGAGTCCTTTTGCTACCAAGGAGAGTAAGTACATCCATCTCAGGAAGACATCTGGCATCGACACAATTGGCTATGACAAGGTACCTTTCGCTTCTGCTTCTCAGTCACCGATTGCTTGGCACTTTCTACAGAATGGAAAAGAGCTTCATGCTTCTTGGTTTCCACCATTAATTTCTTCTTGGCCTAGAATCAAAAACATCAAAACTTTTAAAAAGAGCAGAATGGTATGTCAAAAGCTAAGCTGCTCTATTTTCAGATTAATCGTGTCTATGACAATAGTTTTAACGACTGGCTAATTTTTGGTTCCTCTTCCCCAAACCTGCCACTAAAACATTACAGAAGCTAACAGTTTGTCCTGAGAATCAGTATATATGTTTTTAATATATTTGGAGCTCTTGAGAAGGCTGTAAATTTTGCTGAAATGCTGAAGGCTGTACAAGGTTCCAAAACATTACTTTAGCGCAAGGTTGTTTGCTACAGAGAAATGCCAGGATGGATGTTGGCTTTCTGTCTTGGAAACCATGCAAAAGGAGGCTATAAAAGTCTCCTTTGGTTCCTTCTGTGCTGCTTACTAATATGCTTAGGTCTTCCTTCCCCTGCCCCCCAAATAATAATAATAATAATAATAATAACAATAATAATAACCTTCTCTTGACCTTCCTATACCCTCAAGCTATTATTTGATATCACTCTTCCTTTACTTCTAAATATCTAAAAAGAGTACAACACTCATTTCATCTATTTCCTCACTGTCTACTCACTACTTAACCCTTTACATTCTGGACTTCAATCCAACCACTCTACTGAAACTTCTCTCTCCAACGTCACCAGTGTCTTCTTAACTAATTGTTAAATCCAATTGCCCTTTTTCAGCGTCATTCTCCTTGACATTTCGGTAGCACTTAACACCATTGACCATCCCATCCTACTCATTCGTCCCTTGGTTCCTATGGCACCTTCTCTTTTAATTTGCCTTCTCCCTGTCTGACTGCTCCTTTCAGTCTCCTTCATTGGTTTGTTCCTCATCTTCCACCCCTAAGCGAGGACTTACAATCCGGCTCTTTTTTTGTCTTCTCTTTACACTGTTTCCCATAATGATCTTATCCATTTACAATGGTGTCCTTTATCACCTTCACTTTTATTTATATGATATCCAAATATACAGCCTTAATCTTTACTTTCCTTCCTGACTTCTCTGCTAGTTCCTCATATTCAACATGATTAAAGCTGAATTCATCTTCCCCTAGAAATCTTTTCCTTCTCCCAATTTCTTCATTTTTATTGGTGATACCACATCATCCCACAACCAAACCATTGCTAAATCCTGTCAACTCTAATTCTCCCGAATCTCTGACATTTATCCTTTCTTTTATACTTCCACACAAGTAGAGAGTTGCTGAGCTGAGATTTGAACTCATGTCCTCTAGATTCTAAATCCATCATCCTTGTACAGGCTTTCATTACTTTCAACAAGTCCCTCTCTACTCTACTCTTTCCTTCCCACAGTTGCCAAAACAATCTTTCTAATGTACAAGTCAGATCATGTCATTCTCCTGGCTCAGAAATCTTCAGTGGCCTCAAAACTATATCATAAAACACAAACTACTACTCATTCTTCCATTCAAAGTTCTCTACAAGCTAGCTCCAATTTACCTTATTTCCAATTAATCCCCTTCATACACTATGTCATAGCCAATTGTGTTCTCTGTTTTCACTTTCTCATTTCCAGGCATTAATTCAGGACATCCCCCTTGGGACCCATGCTTTCTCCTTATTTCTGCCTATTGAAATTCCTTTCTTCTTTCAAAACCTGGCTGAAGTCCTAGTTCTTCCATGAAGCCTTCCACAATTCTGCTAGCTAGAAGTGATTGCAACCATATCCTTGAGCACTTTGTCTGGGTCTCCCCTTGCTTGTCTTGGCCTTTATCACATTTCATTTTGTCTTATACTTATAGTTTTATTATATCAGTCATACCATATATGTGTCATTACTCCCCAGTAGAATATAAGCTCCTTGAAGGCAGGGACCATTTACTTTTTATCTATGTGTACTCATTGCTTTGCATAATACCTTACCCATTATTGATGCTTTATAAATATTTATTAAATGAATTTGTGGCTCCCTTAAAAATTCTATGAGAAGGGAAAAAAATCCTCTGTGTTGCCCAGAATTAGACAACTCTCTTTGAGCAATTAGGTATCTGACAGATGTCCTGTGGAATGACTTGTTTTCTTAAAGGAGAAAGGGTTACTACTTTGGCTGGTATCCTAGGATCGTAATAAATCCACGTGCCAACTTTCTGTAAATCACCTGAGGCTAATAATGCTTAAAACCTGGGCGTGTGTAAAGATTGAGGTTAGGTTCATAAGACCTTATGTATTGTCTATAATCAGTCTGAATGTTCTCTGGAGATAAAATTAGCTGTTAGAGCTTTGTTTGGATAGGACAGTTGTCTCCAATTGTCCATTCCTGAGATAGTTTTGAATTAAATGACTACCAAATGTTTTTTCATTCTAGTTCTAGGAATACTATAAAAATAAATAACCACAGCTCTATCCTCCTTTCTCTTTAGCATTCACCTTGAGAAACAAAGCTGGAACAATTTTAATGTGTATAGTGTCCCTGAAATGTTGCTCAAGGGAGAAAGGATCAATGGTTTCCTTTTAGACAGCTGGATTCAAGGGAGAACACATAGGTCAGTATTGGAGAGAAGCACTTGGTTCTGTAAGCCCTTTATATCCAGATTCCTTTGATTCTAACCATGGAGCAAAATCTCCATCTTCAGAACTTTATGCTTTGCACTTCCACCATGCTTTGCAAAAAATAAAATTATTTACTTAGAAATTGGGAAATTACAAAGTTCTTTAAATGACCCCAAGCCATTCTCTGAAACAAAGAGAAACTTCTTTTTTTAACCCCGATATTCTGCCAGTGATGTCATGTGGCTCTGAGTCATGGAACATTACAGTCTCTGTAGAATCAAAGTTGAGAGTCACCCAAAGGGCAATGAAAAGGCACATGGTGGGTGTGATCAGATTACAACATGTTACAGATGAGGAATTAGGCTTCTCAGGCTATGTGAACGATGCCATCAAAAAATTAAAGAGTTTGGTCACATGGGAAAATGAGGGAAAGCCCAGGTGCTACATTAGGAATGCCAAGAGAATTCAAAGAAGACCCCAAGCATGGTGGTGGACCTTCTATTGTGAATTTATGGGAGGATGTGCATGAGAATTCCCACAGAATGGGGAGGAATGGCCGGGTCGTGATCTGTAGTTTTGGAGGGAATACCCAAGTCTATGAGATCCCAGATCCCCTAAAGAATTGTTTTAGGAAACATCATTAGCTCTTCAGGCCTTATTTCTGGCTTTTTGTCCACTGTGTTTCCACATTTAGGGCAATACTACCTTGCCCAAGAACCTGAAAAAAAACCTTGCCTTTGGGATCATAGATCTAGACCCTCATTCTTAGAATAGAATTCTTTTTTTTTTTTTTTAGTGAGGCAATTGGGGTTAAGTGACTTGCCCAAGGTCACACAGCTAGTAAGTGTCAAGTGTTTGGTCTGAGGCCAGATTTAAACTCCTGACTTCAGGGCCAGTGCTCTATCCATAGATTAGAAATTCTTAAAAAACATTCTTTAGAGAAGTTCCTAATTCCAAGAGTGAGCAATAAGTAAAAACGCTAGTTAATCAGACTGGTTTTAGAGAGTATTTACTGTAAAGATGTTCCTTTTGATTGTGATATGCATTACTCAGTTTGTATTAGTATAATAACTAATTTTTAAGAGCAGTATTTTAACTTATTGGTTCTAAAGAGGTCTCCAATTTTACAGGAAGCATCATAGGAAATCCTAAAAGTAGAAATGATCCCATTATATCACAAAGGAACTTTTGTTGCTCGACACTACCTTTGGACCCCATCTCCTAGGACATAGTTTAGGGGCTCAGGTTTAAAAAATGAAGGTGGAGGTTGCCAACATTGCTTGTCACTACAAAACCTCTTGTTGAGGGTAATGTATTTGGAGTCTCATAGAATACGTTGTCTCATCCTTCTAGCTGTTCTCCCTGTTTCAAACTTCTTCCTTCCTAACTCTACCTTATAACCAGTTGCTAGAATAAGCACCTTCAAATATAATTTCCATCCATCCATCACTGCCCTACCCAAGAACCTGCAAAACCTTGCCTTCAGAATCACAGATTTAGCATCAGGAGGGACATGAACAGTCACCTGTTCTAGCCCCCTCATTTTACTGATAAGGCAACTGAAGTCCATACAAACAACTCACCTTGCCTAAGGACACACAGGTAGAAAGTTGCTACGTTGGGATTTGAAGTCAAATCTTCTGGATTCCAAAGCTATCAGTCTTTCCCCTGTACCACAGCTGCCAATTTTGCCTAGTATTAACATATTACCTACCGTGTTCGTGCTGTCACTACAGCTCAACTGTAAACTCTTGGAGAACAAAGACAGAAGCTTTTATTGATTTACCCCTCAGCAGCCTTTAGTAATGGTGCTATGATACATAAAAGAGGTGCATGATAATCATTTGGAGAATGAATAAGAAAGAGCTTCACTGATTGAGAGGCAACATGGCATTTTGGGGAAAGAAACAGACATGGAGCCAGGAAAACCTTGGTTTGAATCCTGCCCTTGATAACAGGTACAATAACACCTGCACTATCTACTATTGGATGGTTGAGAGGGTCAAATGATATGATGCATCTGTCAAGGGCTTGGCAAACCTTCAAGCACCAGGAAATGTCAACATTTATTTCTGCGATTCACAAGGTAGTGAGGCTTTTTATTCTGAGTAGGGAGTGCCAAGACTCTTGCTTCATGCTATGTACTTATCCTCACATACCCATCCATATCCACTTACCCAATCCAAAAAGTAGGGCTTCAATATAGAATTCAATACAGTACATACCACTGTGGTTCTATTCTGGCATGCTATGCAAGCCAGGAAGAATTAGAAATACATAATCTATTATTAGACTCAACTAAATAGAGGGTCAGTGGGCCAGATGTGTTGCTTTGCACAGGAAGTCAGAGAGGAAATAACTAAGGCCATCTGCAGTCCAGGCCTGTTGGACATGTGGACACAGCAGCAGGTTCAGTGCAGTTACTCTCTTTAAACACACACAAAACCATTCCCCTTTATTTCTGTGGGAGATGGAGATTGAGGGATTATTGGACAGGGAGGCAAATATATACACATCTACTCAGATAAGGAGATGGTTTTCTCTAACAGAATTCTAACATTAATACACAATGTCACATTTATACACACACATACACATACTCTACAAACAAATTTATGCAAAGGTCAATGTGTGGGAACTTGCCTTAATTTGCTGACTCCAGTTGTTAATAACCAGATTCGCCATCTTGTCAACTTCATTATCCAGCTTATTGGAGAGAAAAACAACAAAAGTTTTTCATTTTTAAAAGTGCTTTCTTCTCAGTGAGTCACTATTCTAGCTTCAAAAAGCCCTGCAGGAACTTGACCACAATTCATTGAGATTTCCAAACCCATCAACAGATGCCTTTCCCAAGAAAAGAGCCCAAGTTATCTTGGTTCTTGTGTGTTTTACTGTCTGCAAGATATGGAAAAGATCCAAGTTTTACTCCCAAATAATTTAATGATGTAAGAAATTTTGAAATCTTGTAAAAACTTGAAAGAAATGTGTGTGAATTAGGAAAGGCAGGTAGGTGGCACAGTGAATCGAGAGCTAGGGCACAGAGTCAGGAAGACTCACCTTCCTGAGTTCAAATCTGGCCTCAGACTCTTATTGAGCTGTGTGACCCTGGGCAAGTCACTTAACTCTAATTGCCTCAGTTTCCTTATCTATAAAGTGAGCTGGAGAAGGAAATGGCAAACCACCTCAGTATCTTTGCCAAGAAAACCTTGATGGGGTCACAAAGAGTCAGACATGACTGAGAATGACGGAACAACAAATGTGAATTAGGAAACACAATGATCCTTTTATGATCCATTGGAACATAAGCTCCTTGAGGTCAGGAACTGCTTTTTGTTTTGTTTTTCTGTCTTCTGTAACTACTACAATACAGGATAGGTACAAAATAAATCTTATTGACTTGACTTGTTACAGCATTCCCTGCGATTGCAGTAGGCATTAAGGAGCTAGCGGGCCAGTACATAGAGTACTAGGTATGGAGCTGGGAAGACCTGAATTCAAATGTGACCTCAGACAGATGCATAACCCTGGGAAAGTCATTCTACTTCTATATGTATCAGGACTTATCTACTAAGTCATTTATCTATTTAGTGGCAATTCACATCAGAGGAAGGAGTTTCCAAACCAGAAGTTCCCCCCAAGCAGACAAAAATCAGAGATCCTCTGCATTGTGGTTTCATATATTTTTGGCACTGCCTACTCTTAAATTGCACATTAATTCAGCTTGGATTTATTCTCTTTACATTTGTTGAGTATATACTATTATCTCCCCCATATTAAGTTCCTTGATATTACAGATTTGTTCATTCTTTGTATTTCTCTCTCTAATGACTAGCAGAGTGCATGGAATACAGTAGGTGCTTAACAAATGCTTGTTGATTGATTAATTGATCACTGCTGCCATATTGAGTTCAATCCAGTTGCCCTGAAATGGCCAATGAAATCTGCCACAAAACAATACAGTAATTATTAGACTTACTATTCTTTTCTTCTTCTCTTGTGCACTCAAGATTTGATTAGTTGGTTTTATCGCTTCTGACTGAATTGCTTTGCCAAGTTTTCTGAGGACAGAGCGTAAAGCACATGCAAGCATGGTGTTAGAATTTACACTTTCTGTGAAATGAGCAGAACCAGGAGAACACTATACACAGTTTCAACAACACTGTACAATGACCAACTATTTGATAGACAATTGCAAAAGATTTATGATGGAAAATGTTATCCTCATCCAGATAAAGAAGTATGGAATCTGAATGCAGATCAAAGCATACTATTTTCTCTTTTTTTGTTGTTTTTTCTTTCTCGTGGTTTTTCCCTTTTACTCTGATTCTTCTTTCACAACATGACTAATGTGGAAATATGTTTAATGTCATTGTACACGTATAGCCTGTATCAAATTGTTTGCCATCTTGGGGAGGGGAAGGAGGAAGGGAGAAAAAAATTTGGAACTCAAAATCTTATAAAAGTGAATGTTGAAAACTAAAAAATAAAAATAAAGAGAAAAAAGACACAAAGAAAGAAAGAAAAAGAAAGACAGGATGGATACACAAGGAAAAAAAGAATTTATACTCACCCATTTTTTTTTTCTGGGAAAACCAGTATGTTTATAGAGTAACTATTCCACACAACAAGACAAGTCTGATGTGAAGTGTTGATGGTACATATTGTAAAACATTTAAAACCCCCTTCGGGTTTGGAATAATTGTGGTGGTGGTTAACACTTACTGATGCAAGTCAGCAGTTGATTTCATGCTCTCAGACGCAAAGGTCCAGGCACCACAAATGCAACTAGAAGTAGACACAAGGGGCAAAAGAGTCTGGTTTGTAATTCTACAACAAACTTTATAGAATAAAAGCATCATGTCTGCCCCATGGTGCGCAGTGGGTACAAATATTTCCCCAATCCACTTGCCACTTCTTTATAGGATTAAAATTTGCCATAAGCATAGGTAATCCTACATGCTAGAATAGAAGGAGCTACAATTCACCCAGCAGCAGTCATTAAACACATCGAATTTGTGCCTGCCTTTTTATTTTTTCTTGAGATTTTTTTTTAACCCATTTCCGATGAAAACTAAAAGAGAGAATCCAGGCATCCAGGAAATACATTAACATACATCTATTAGTGATGATGGTAAAGATAGTGGTTTCTGTTTCATTATGATAGCAGAGGGTGTTAGGTGTTAGGAGATACCAAAAATGCTAAATCTTAAAGATGAAAGCATTCATTTTGGTTGGATACCAGCAACCCTAGAGCCAATCCGTCAATTATTTTAACAAATATTTATAAAACTAAAAATATGTGTCTATCTATCTGGATTCTGAAGTAGAAAGCTACTACCAAATGGCAAGCGCTTAATAAATACCTGATGATTGACTGACTGCCCTGTAGCGCCATCTTTCGCATCATCTCAAATTCCACATGTCCAAAGCTGAGATTATTGTCTTTTCCCTTGAGCACTCCTGCTTTTCCTGTTTCTGTCCCAAAGACTCCGTCCCATGTTTGAAATTTTGTGTGATCTTTGACCCTTCCCTCTTCCCTCTCAGATCTAATCAACGACCATGTCCTGCTAATTCTAACTCTGCAACATCTTTCACAGCTGTCCTTTCCTTCATATTTCTGCCTCTGTTGCCCTAGTCTAGGCCCTCTTCAGCCTGAATCATTATAACAATTTTCTAACAGCCTCACTGCCTCTGCTCTTGCTTTCTTCTGATCCACACTTCATAACACTGTCAAAGTAATCTTCCTTATACACAGGTCTAGTCATGACACTCATCTGCTTAAAAATATTCTCTTCTGGATCCCTGAGAAATGTCAGACTTGTTTTTTTGGCATTTAAGCCCTTAATCTAATGCCATGATACTTTTACAACCTTGCCTAATTACCTTCTCTTATCAACCTAAACAACTGAATGTAGGTGGCCCAAATTGTGCTCCACATTCTATCCACCCATCAGCCCCAGATATCTTGCCAACAGCCTTGCAGTCATATACCTACTCCTCCCCTCTCCTGCCCCCATTTCCACCCTTTGCTCTGGGAATAGTAATAAATAAATAAATAGTAACAAAACCACTACTGCCTCTAGAAAGGATACGAAATCGACTATTCTATGACTCTACTCACCATCCCTGCCATGCAATGTCACATCCATTGCCACACAATGCTTTAAGGCTTCTTGAGTCCTCTCTGATCAAAGCTCACTTCTTTGGCCACTACTCTCCTATATTTGTTGTCTTTTCCCACCTGACAGCAGGAGTTGATTAACATTTGTATTATATCTCCAGTACTTACTATGGGACTTCGAACATAGCAGGTGCTTAATCATTGTTCTTTTCTTCCTTTCTCTCTCTTTTTCTTTTTCTCTCTCTCTTCTTTCCTTCCTTCCTTCCTTCCTTCCTTCCTTCCTTCCTTCCTTCCTTCCTTCCTTCCTTCCTTTCTTTGTCTTTATGCTATAACTAAATTGGGCTATTCATATATCCCAAGCACTTTTTATGCTCTCCTACCTCTACACCTATGTTCATGCAATGTCTTTTCTCCCTAAAGCATTGTCTGTTAGTGGTACAGTAACACTACCCCGTCCCTAGAATTTCCTTCCTCCTCTTTATCTGTTAGAAATTTTCTACCCATCTTATGAAGGCCCAACTTAAATGCCATCTCCTTCATGAAGCCTTCTCTGAAACCCACTGATTGATTGCAATGTCCCATCTCAGACTTCATGTATTTTATATATCTCTTGCTTTGCATGTAATATTGTATATTATGATTATCTACATTTGTGTCTTATCTGACTATTTGTATGTAAGCTGATTAGACATTATGCCTTACCTTAGGCAACTAGGTAGCAATAGTTAGAGTGCTGAACTTAGAATAAGGAAGACCTGAGTTCAAATAGGGCCTCAGACACTTACTAGTTATGTGACATTGGGCAAGTCATTTAACCTTCGTGGGCCTCAGTTTCCTCATCTGTAAAATGAAGATAAATAGCACCTACCTCCCCGGTTTTTATAAGGGTAGAAAAGATACTATTTGTTAAGTGCTTAATGCATTGTGTGGCACATAGTGTGTGGTATATAAATATTAGCTATTATTATTTAAGTTTTCTAGCACTGTCTTCTATACCCAGTAGGTGTTTAGACAGTTCAACAAACATTAAATAGATATTTATTAAGTGCCTAATATGTAGCAGGCACTGTTCTAGAATACAAAGACAAAAATAAAAACAGTTCTTGCCTTTAAGAAATTTAATTGCTGTTTGTTGAATATTAATGAATGAATGGACTGAACCATGCCAGAAAGGCTGATTGACTTCAAAAAATAGGATCCAATATTTGCTTCCTGTGAGAGCTGAGGGTACCATTGACACACAATGCTTTAAGGCTCTTTGAGTCCTGGAAGGCTTCCTCTTCCCTCCCCTTTCCAATGATAACAGCTGTGATTTGTGATTGCACTCAAGCCCCTGTTCATTGTCATTTCTACAGGCCAAAAGTTTAATTAGAAGATTACCTCCAAGTATATACTTACTAGCATCCTAATGATTCCCTCAAAAACAAAAGAGGGAAAGTACTTTCTTCTTGACCCTTTGCCAAGTTCTACCATTCTTACCAGATATTCATTTCTATCATGTTGATAATTAGAAAGGAGACACATACTTTGCTATTATTATTATTATTATTATTAGTAGTAGTAGTAGTAGTAGTAGTAGTAGTATTAAAGAGTAATACCTCCCTCCTCACTCCACACTACTTACTTTTTCTTTGTGTTTTGGAGTGCTTTGGTGAGCTTGTCTGCCAGTTTCTGAAGGCCTTTGGCATAAGTAATCTCTAGGTTAGCCCTGTCAACAGAATGACAGGGTGTTCAATGGAAAGGACATAACCATAAATCAGGATGAAAGTCAGACTCTTAGAATTTCAGAGCTGGAAAGGATCTCCATAATCATCTAGTTTAGGTGTTCTTAACCTTAATTTTATGTCATATAGGCCTCTGGTGCTCTGGTAGCCAATGAACCCCTTCTAAGAATAATAGTTTGGGTTTTTTTAATATAAAGATAAATTATTTTAAAAACTTTTTTGTGAATTTTTTATTCATTTTAAACTGAAATACAAAATGAGAAAAGAAAAAAAAAACATTTTACACAGCTGAACATAAGAGAGGATTCAATATAAAATAATAAATTTCATTTCAAGAAAACCTGTATAATAGATTCTACACAATGTTTTCAAGGTACTCAGCTTTTCTTTGCTTCCCCATATGTTCTCTTAATGTTTTTAAATAATCAACAACAACAAGCATTTACTGAGGGCTTATTATTTACCAGTTCCTATACACATTGAAGAAACGATAAATTTGAGTTAAGAGTCAGAAGAAATAAAGATGTCATTTTAAAGTTCAAGGCTCCTTGAAATCTATATCTTCGGATGCTCATGTTCAGGATAAGAACTCTTAATCTCATCCAACCCATCCATACATGATCCAATAATTGTCTCTACAATATAGCCAACAGTCGGCCACCTAGTCTTTGTCTGAAGACCTCCGATGAGAGCATTCTCGCTGTCTCCCAGGGCAATCCATTGCACTTTGGAGCAGCTCTACTAATTAGGAATTCTTCCATACACCAAGTCCAGATCTGCCCCTTTGAACCTTCTTCCCATCGCTCCCAGTTCTATCCTCCTCAGACCAAGCCCTATTTGGTCATTATTTGGGCCCTGATTGGCTAAGAATTAATGTAAAAAGCAATTGTTTTTGTTTCGGCCAGAAACCCTAAGGGTCTTTCCCTCCCCCAGATCTATTTTTTTGTTTGTTTCTTGATAATTAATTAATTTATTTTTAGTTTTCAACATTCACTTCCACAAGATTTTGAGTTTTAAATTTTCTTCCCTTCCCACTCTTCTCCCCCCACCCAAGATGGCATGTAATCTGATATAGGTTCTACTTATACATTCATTTTAAGCATATTTTCCCCTTAGTCATGATGTAAAGAACAATTAGAGCTATGGGAGGAACCATGAGAATGAAACAATAAAGCAAAACAACAAAGGAAAAAGAGAGCAAATAGTATCCATAGTGTCCATCTGTATTCAGATTCCATAGTTCTTTCTTTATATGTGGATACCATTTTCCATCATGAGTCTTTTGGAGTTGTCCTAGATTCTTGCATTGCTGTAAAGAGCCACGTCTATCAAAGTCAGTCATCTCACAATGTGGTTGTTACTGTGTACAATGTTCTCTTGGTTCTGCTCATTTCACTCTGCATCAGTTCATGTAAGTCATTCCAGTTTTTTTGAAGTCTGCCTGCTCATCATTTCTTACAACACAATAGTATTCCATTACATTCATATACCACAACTTGTTCAGCCATTCCCCAATTGATAGGCATTCCCTCAATTTCCAAATCTTTGCCACAACAGAAAGAGCTGCTATAAATATTTTTGTACATGTGGGTCCTTTTCCCGTTTTTATGATCTCTTTGGGATACAGACCTAGAAGTGGTATTGCTGGATCAAACCAGATTTATTTTTTTTTAAAGGAGGCCATTCTTTGCATCATTTCTTATTAATCCGTGATCACTGAATGGGAGCTGTTAAAGACCTTAGCTTGAAAAGGCCAAGGTCTCCCACTGCATCCTGGGCCATCTCCAGTCATCCTAATCTATATCTGGCCACTGAACCAAGATGGTTCTGGAAGAGAAAGTGAGGCTGGTGACTTTGCACAACCCTCCCTCACTTAAATCCAATTCACTTGCATGTCACAGTCCTCTTCAAGAATAAAGGACAAACAGTAATCCTCTGAATCCTGGCACAGAATAAGTCTAACTTCTCTTGTATGGGACAGCCCTTCAAAAAGTTGAAAACAGCTGTCATGTCTCCTCAGAGACTTCTCTTCACCAGACTAAGTAGCCAAAATTCTTCAAATGATACTCACATAGGAAACACATTCGAACACATACACATACACATATACATGATCACATAGACACACATCATCAAAGAGCATACACACATGCACACGCATACACACACACACACACACACACGGCTGAGCTCTGGCAGAAATTAAATAACTACATTAAAAAGGGAAGCAATCTGGTGTAGCAATTGATTAAAGAACTGACCTCAAAGCCCAGAATACCTAGGTTCAAGTCTCATCTCTGACACCTACTGTCTGTTTGACCCTGGGCAAGTTATCACTCTAGGCAACTCTCTAAGAATATAAATTGGAGAGAAAGTGTCAATTTGTATTATTAGAGAGAGTTTTTTCACCTGGGAGCTCCCTATGAAAGGGTAATCACAGACCCAGAGCCTATCCCTGTAAAACAGATGACTGTTGTTTATTGTTGAGTTGTGTCCAACTCTCCATCTCCCTATTTGGGGTTTTCTTGGTAGAGATGGTGGAGTGGTTTGTCATTGCCTTCTCCAGCTCATTTTACAGATGAGGAAACTGAGGCAAACTGAGGTTAAGTGACTTGCCCAGAGTCACTCAGCTACTAAGTGTCTGAAGTCAAATTTGAACTCAGGAAGATGAGTCTTCCTGATTTCAGGCCTGGCACCCTATCCATTGTGCCACCTAGCTGTCCAAAAACAGAGATGAAGAATCTGATAAACATCTTCCTGCTCTATAAATGGGAGGTTTTCACTCAAGTCAGAAACAGATTTCCAAATAGTACCCAAACTAATTGGATTAGTTCTACATTATAACTGGAGGCAATAATGTGACATATTGTGATTCAATTAGCCAAACAGGAACCCAATAATGGAAAGCCACAGAGATAATAAAGCCAAGGTTGGCAGTCACAATTTCCATTACTTTATAGCCTGGACAGAACCCCACAGGGAGCTTGGGGCATGCTCTCTTAGCGCCAACTCTTTTGTAGTTCTGTGCAGATCAGAATACTACAGCATTACATTAATTTTATTATGTGGTAGCTGCCCTTTTTACAGACATCAACAAATGAAATGAGGGAATATTATTATTCATCTTCTCACTTTTTACTGAAGACACACAACACACAGGAAATTAAGTTCAATTTGCCTGACATTTTCCATTTTTACATGAACTGGAGAAGTTTTTGTTTCATATTTTATTTTCAAGCATTAGAATCTATCTTTAATATTAATTACATTTGTTATACTTTATTATGGCTTCTTTTCATTTGAGGTGCAACCTCAGGAACCTCCAGAAACTGTTATTAACTAAAAATTTCCACAAAAATTAACTAAAGATAATTCCACAGTAGAAGATAACATGGACACCTTCTAAAATAGGATTGAGACTGCAGATGCTCCATTGCTAACTTGTTATTGATTTGCTTCTATCCAGTTATTTATGCCTCTAGTTACTCTATTTTTTTCTTTGAATAATATTTTTTTCCCAATTACATGTAAAAACAATTTTTAACATTTTTTTGTGTTTCAAATTCTCTCCCTCCCCTTCCTTCTCCAAACTGATAAACGTTATGCATATGCAATTATACAATTATGCAGAACATAGTTCCATGTTGTAAAAGAAAATACAAACCAAAAAAAAAAAAAAACCACACACACACAAAAGTAAAGAAAGCGAAGAATAGTGTGCTTCAATTTGTATTCAGACTCCAACAGTTCTTTTTTTGGAGGTGGATAGCATTTTTAAACATGAGTCCTTTGGTATTGTATTGCTGAGAATCCCTAAGTCATTTACAGTTGATCATTGTACAATATTGCTATTACTGTGTACAATATTCTCCTGGTTCTGCTCACTTCACTTTGCAACAGTTCATGTAAGTCCAGATTTTTCTGAAATCATACTGCTCATCATTTCTTATAGCACAATAGTATTCCACTACATTCATGTAACACAACTTGTTCAGCCATTCCCCAGTTGATGGACATCCCTTCAATTTCTTTGCTACCACAAAAAGAACTGCTATAAATATTTTTGTACACATAGGTTCTTTCCACCTTCCCCCTTTTTTAATCTCTTTGGGATACAGACCTAGTAGCAGTATTGCAACATACAAAAGGTATGCACAGTTTACTCTGGCTACTTTTGGTAAGAAAAAGACTAGTGGATGACATGTGAAGACTAAGATGCAGAAACCCATCAATCTGGAACTGGCAGGCTCTTTGCTCAATTACAGCCAAAGCTTCATTGTAAAGAAAGACTTTTAAAACAATGAAGTTAAGAATAACACTTCCAGTAAGTTTTGAAATAATGCTTTTTTGATTAGCAGCAAGCTCCATTTGAGAAATATGAAAGTGTCACAGGATCGAGGGAGAAAGCTGGTAGAAACGTCAACATCCTCAAGTGCCTGAGAGCACACCAGATCTCTTCTTTGAAGAGAAGGGAATGAGCATTTATATAGTGCCTAATTAGTGCTAGGCATTATGCTTTGCCAGGCAGCTAGGTGGCAAAGTAATCATGTAGAGCTAATCTGATTAGTTCAGGTGCTAGTTGGAAAGCTATTTCTGACTTGAGTGAAAGCCTCCCATTTACAGAACAGGAAGATGTTTGTCAGAGTCTTCAGCTCTGTTTTGGGCAGGTAGGTGGCGAAGGAGATAGGTATCGGTCCTGGAGTCAGAAGACTCATCTTCCTGGGTCCAAATCTGGCCTCAGACACTTAGCCAAGTCACTTAACCTTGTTTGCTTCAGTTTCCTCATCTGTAAAATAAGCTGGAGAAGGAAATGGCAAACCACTCCAGTATCTTGCCAAGAAAACCCCAAATGAGGTCACAGAGTCAGACACACCACCACCACCACCACCACCACCAACAACAACAACTTATTTTTCATATATTATCTCATTTGCTCCTCACAACAACTCTGAGAGGGAGGTGCTGTTATTATCCCCATTTCACAGTTGAAGCAACTGAGGAAGACAGAAGTTAAGCGACTTGGTCAGGATCATAGAGCTAGTTAGTATCTGAAGCGGGATTTCAACTCAGGTCTTCCTGACGCCAGACCCAGAATCTAAACACTTTGCCACCTAGAGAGCTTCCTTGTATGTCCTCTTAGGATCTTCCTGGTTCCAGTTATGAATCTGCTCTCAGAGATGTTTTAAGCTAATAAAAATACTTAGATAGATCCTACAACTAGAGCTGGAAGGTACTTCACAAGGTCATTTAGTTCAACCTCATCATCTTACTGATGAGGAAACTGAGGTTGAGGTGTGCCCTAGGTCATACAAGTAGAAATCATAAGAAGCAGGACTTGAACCCAGGTCTTCTGCCTCGGGAGCCAGGGCTCTTTGGGGCTTCCCCAAATTTGGTAACTCAGTTTAGGATCCAAGGATTCTAGGATTTAGAACTGCAACCAAGCAGTCTCAGGGATGAATCTATCCTGTCTCTTGCAAGGTCACTCAAAACAACTGTCAAAGATTCCTGTTAAAAAAGAGAACACTGGCCACAGGACAAGCCAACGGTGTTCACTTGCTAGGGTTACAGGATGCTCTGGTCACACAGTTGCTGAGGGCTGTAAGCTCAAAGCAAGACCAAGTAAAGGAGAACTCCTTTTACTGAAGCTAAGCTGGGCACTTCTGCCCAATGGCAGGCTTGACTTCCAGGCCCTCTTCATATCTAAGCAGCCCAGACTGGGCCGAGCCTTCTCAGAGCCAGACAGTCATTCTCACTGGGGCACTTGGTACTCAGCACCAGAATCCCTTGCTTACTTCCTGCAAAAGCAGGGAAATGGGCTGGTGAGATTAAATTACAATACGGCAGATCTCCCACTAGGCAGCCTCACCTTTAAACACAATATCCTAGGAGTCGGCAGCAGAACTCAATGAGCAGCTCTCTGGGGCTCATCTTCCTCCTCCCCTGCCCCTCTAGTTCTTCTATGCCTGCCCGCTCCTAAGGGGCTTTGTCCAACACCTCTCCAGCCAATTTTTTGCTAATGCTCTTTCCTGACTTGTTTATGATGCTCTCTTTGTGTGCTGCCCTCACAGAATCTGCGTGCGCAGGGATTTGGGGACTGAGAATTGCTGGGGAAGTAGATTAAATGTCTTTTTTCAAATGGACACAGCCTTGAATCTTGCCTCTTAGTAGTCAGAATCGTGGAAACTACTGCCTGCTAAGCAGGCAAGAGATGAAGTCTGGGGATGCTGAGTATACCCTCAATGCCCTCCTTCCCTCCAGTCCTACTGGTCCCATCACCTCCACCTCTTCCCAGCTGATAGTCAGGACTCCACCCAGGGTCTCCGTTCTGATAGTCAGCTTTTTCCTTATCTTACTCAGTCCTGCCTCCACATCACCTTCTTGCCCCATGCTATCCCTAGGTTCCCCCCCCACCCCACCCTGCCCTTTCATTCTTTTTCCAACTTCTCTCTCTATATATGTTGTCTTCTCCCTCTAGAGTGTAAGCTTCTTGGGATAGGGCAGATACTCTCTTGCTTGCTTGTATTTGTGTGCCTGGAACTTAGCACAGTGCCTGGTACACAGTAAGCAATTAATAAATTACCTTCCTTCCTCCTTTTCTTCCTTTCCTTTCTCCCCTCTTCTTCTTTCCCTCCCTTCCTCCCCTCCTTCCTTGGTTCCTTCCTTTCCTTCCTCTTTCCCTTCCCTTCCCTTCTCTTCCCTTCCTTCCATCCGTCTTTAGAAGGATAGATATAGATATAATCTGTCATCCATTATCTACTATCTATTTCTGCTATCATCTATCTATTTATCTATCTATCTATCATCTGTACCTATGTAACAGGTAGATCAGTAGCTATTTAGAAGGTGTCTGATATTTGAATTTCTGGAGTGCTTTGCAATAATCAGTCAATCACTGAACATTATTGAAGTACTGGGCGCCGTGCTAGACACCAGAGATACTAAGATAAAAAATAGAATAGTCCCTACCCTGCAGGAGTTGACAGCCTAAATGGGGAGACAATATATACACACACATATAAATATACACAAGATAAATATGAGGTTATGGGAAGGGGGAAGAGAATCAGGAAGCATTTGAGCTGAGCTTTGAAGGCAACTAGAAATTCTAAGAGGTGAAAGTGGGGAAAGGAGAGCCTTCCAGGGATGGGGAGCAGCCTACGCAAAGGCACAGAGATAGGAGATTGACTATTTTGTGTGAGGAATAGTAAGGAGGCTGGTTTGGCTGGACCATAGAATACACAAAGGGAAATAATGTTCAGTAAGGTGGGAGAGGCGGGTTGGATTCAGGTTGTGAAGGGTTTTCTTTGATGCACAGAGAAGTCTATATTTAATCATAGAGGTAATAAGGAGCCACTGGAATGACTACTGATGGTGATGATGGTAAGGCTAAATTTATTTAGTGCTTTATGCTTTGCAAAGTACTTCACACATTGTCTTGTTGGATCCCATACAGCAATCCTCTGAGGCAATGTTGTTATAGTCCCTATTTTATAAATTTTATAAATATAAATTTATATTTACAAATTTATTTTACAAATAAGGAAATGGAGAGGTTAAACTATTTGCTCAGGGTCACACAGCCAGTAAATGTCTGAGGCAGTATTTTAACTTGGGTCCTTGTAGGATTTCAGAACCTGGGGAATAAGAAGAATTGATGCTTATACAGTGCTTTATATATATTTTCTTTTGAATCCCACAACCCTATGAGGTATCAGTAATAATAGTGACGTCAGTGGCAGCTAAGTGGCGCAACAGATAGAACATTGGGTTTGAAATCACGAAGACTCATCTTCCTGAGTCCAAATCCGACCGCCGACACTTACTAGCTGTCTGACCTGGGGCAAGTCACTTAGCCTTGTTTGCCTCAATTTCATCATATGTAAAATATGCTGGAGAAGGAAATGGCAAACCTCTTTGCCAAGAATACTCCAAATGGGATCACAAAGAATAGGACACAACTGAAACAACAATATCAGTCCCTTTTTACAGATGAGCAAACTAAAGCTTAATTGGGTTAAGAGAATGACTGATAGCCACATAGCTAATAAGTGTCATAGAGGGGATTTGAGTCTAGGTTTTCCTGTCTCCAAGTTCAGCATTGTATTCAGGATGCCATATGGCAGGGGGCATCATATGGTCACAGGCCACCAACCTAGCTTTTTCTGGCAGGCTTGAAGCCTGAGTTAGTGTGTTCGGAATAAGGGAAGATTTATCATCAGTCCCTTCTGTCTCAATTTATTGATGACCTGAAGGGGTTTTAAACATCCAGCATTCACATCTCCTGAGCAAAGCAGGCTACAAATCTTGTCTCTACTATGGCATTTCAAGGCCCTAATGAACATTTGTGAAACCCCAGCAGATCACTCTATATTTCAGGAGCAACGAAAATGAAGCAAGAGAGAACAATGGGGAAGAATACAGATGGATGAGAAGGAAGTTTAATGATTCTGTATATACTTTCGGATAGTCAGCCTAAGACTGATACCACCCCCCATCCCCATCCCCAGCCTTCAAGGCCTCTGAATGGCCTATACCAAGGAGTTTTTTCAGGAGTTAAACCCATTTCAAAAGAGAAATCATTATCGCTTTAACTGTTCATGTTTGATTCCTGTTAAGTCAGGATGTTTATGATTTGAAACAAAAGACAGGAGATAAGACATGGGTCTAATTCAGCAGTTCATGCACTCTTGGATGGAATTCCTGCTGAACACAATTGAAATGACCTTGGTATTTCTGGGCAGCCCTGCAGCTGGAGCTGGATGCCCTTCAAAGCCACAAGAATGAGGTTGCTGCAAATCGTTTTTTCCTTATTGTCCTCTGACAACAGCTTTTTATCATGTGTTTGTCACTTTCCAAGGCAGAGCTCATCTGAGAAAATAGAATCCCCTTTTTTAAATTGCAAGAAGCAAGGTAGTATAGAATGCCTCATTTGTACAACCTTTTCCTATTTCTTTACAAAGGATACATTTGAAAATAGTTCCTCATATTTCATAGCCATTACATCCAGACTTAATTCTAGGTTCCCAAGCTAGCTCCTTTATACATATATGGATGGAACTGTAACCATAGATAATTAGAACTAGAGAAAGGCAATAGGAACGTGGGCCCAGGGAACTGAGAGCTGACATCATTTGCAGCCCTTCTGCAGTAGAAGATTAACCAAACCTATTACCTGGTGAGTAAAAAATAATTAGTTAGAACAGGAAGCTTTCAGATGACAGACTTCCTCCTCTTCCCCACCCCTAGTGGCAATATCCAGGTGATTTCCTTTCCCCAACCTGCCCATCCTACTTCCCCCATCCAAATGAATGTGTCTTAAATAGAGTTCATTGGAGCAAGTTAGTCAACAACTATGCTTAATCATGTTTTGTACTATTTGCCCCGAGTGCAAAAATTGCTGCTCATGATTCTGCTTATGCTCCTTGTGGTGCAACATTCCAACTACTTTTCATGATCATGAACAGGGAAATTACATTTCAAGTAAATAAGCTATCATCAGTAATGGTGCCATGTCAAAATGGAGTATCCAGAAAGGTGGTTAGGGTAAGGATGGATTAGGCATTTTATAATTTCCTTCCAAAGTAAAGAAAAAAAAAAGAATTAACATGTAAGTGACAGCTACTGGGTGAGGTTCATAGGATCAGAGATTTAGAGCTGGAGAGGACCACAAACACCCTCTAGCTCAGCTCCCTCATCTGTTTGATAAAGATATTGAGGCCAAAAGAGGGTATACTGTGCTTTTGGATCAATAAAGATTATAATGAAAAGAGCCTCCTGTCTCCATGGACAATACCTTCTTGACTGGAGGGATGGCCTGGGAGTAAGTCTTCCTACTGCTCTGGGTTAGGAATGGCTTTTCAACATAAAAATAAGTCTATTTCTAAGAAAGCCAGGATGATGTAGGGAGAAGAAAATTAGACTGAAAAACAACAGATCTGACTTCTAGGATTCAAGTAACATCAGAGCTGAAAGGTACCTTAGATGTCTGTTGGGGCTAATCCTCCCCCAGTCCTCATGTTTTTTATTTTCTCCTTTATTTGATGAGGAAGCTGAGGACTTGCCCAGAGCCACGTAAATGGCCAAGCTGGAACTAGATCTGAGGTCTTGACTCCTAGTTATTAGAGTAGGGCAAGAGGTGGGCAGCAGATAGGGATCACCATAGTGCATAGAGTGCCTGGCCTGGAATCAGGAAGACTCATCTTCATGGATTCAAATCTGGCCTCAGACACTTACTAGCTGTGTGACCCTGGGGAAGTCACTGAACCCTGTTTGCCTCAGTTTTCTCATCTGTAATATGAGCTGGAGAAGGAAATGGCAAACCACTCCAGAGTCTCTGCCAAAAAAAACCCCAAATGCAGTCACAAAAAGTCACACATGAATGAAAACAACTGAACACAAAACAGGGCAATGGGCGCATGGACCCGAAGGACTGAGAGCTAATATAATTCGTATTCCTTCTGCAGCAGAGAATTAACCAAGCCTGTCACCTACTTAGTAAAAATAATTAACTAAGACAGGAAGTTACCCAATGACAGGCCTCGTTCTCCTATAACTGGTTGGATATGCTGTGCTACCTTTAGTTTCAACTTTCACCTGTGGCTCCAAGAAGCTGTAGCATACCCAGCGGCCACACCCAGTAAAATCATCTCAGCAGATGGGCCAAAACAGATTGAGGGTGACCAACACGCTTCAAACCAGTCCATGAGTTAGGGTATGTCTACCTCAAGCATATGAAGACTCCCCCCCTCCCCAATGGGTGGATGATAACAGTTGGTTCCAAGGATCATGAAGGTGGCTGAAGCAGGCACGATGGAGTGCTTAGAGCTTGGTCAGACGTTGAAGGCACCAAGATTATCCACTACATCCCAGGCCATCATCAGTCGTCCTGACTTTTGCTCTGCCATTGGACTTTGATGACGCTGAAGAGCGAGTGAGGCTGATGACCTTGTGCAATCTGCCTCACTTAAATCCAGTTCACCACAAGTCAAGACATCTCCTGTGATGTCACTGGTCATCTTTGAAGGAGGAACAAGAACAGTTCCAATTATGTCATTCACTTGTGGCAACCTTAGTTAAGTCTCTTCAACTAACTTGGATTGGGCTGTGAGCTCCCTGAGAGTAGGGACTGAACTTTGCTTTCTTTGGTATCACTAGCGCTTAGCACAGTGCTTGGCACTTAGTAGATGTTAATAGATGCTTGTTGACTGACTGACCTCATTATCCTCATCTGGAAAATGAACAAATCAGCTTAAATGATATTTAAATCAGCTTCCAGCTCTAACACTCTATTAAATTGATACCAAGTCCGACTTTTCACCCAACCACTTTTTACAAAATGAAATCTGTTGCTGTTCAGACATTTCAGACTCTTCATGATGCTATTTGGGGTTTTCTTGACAGAGATACTGGAGTGGTTTGCCATTTCTTTCTCTAGTTTATTTTACAGATGAGGAAACTGAGACAAACAGGGTTAAGTGACTTGCCCAAGGTCACACTGCCAGCAAGTGTCTGAGACACCTCAGTTTGGATCGATGCCCAGGATCAGTTAGCTTTAAGCTTTGGTTCTCTAATGGCCTCATCTCTTTTATACCTTGAACTTTCTCACTTGGACTGAAATAGTTTCAGGTCGATTTTCTCAAATCATATCTCCACACACCTATCGCTAGACTAACCAAATTTTGTCTACTACCCCCCTATGTTTAAATCTACTTCCTCCCTCTCCCCAGTCTCATCCTTTGTCCAGTCCCTCAGGTCTGGTTGGATTCCTGATCCTGGCCTTCTCCACCAGGGACCAATACCTAGTTATGTCACCAGGGAGGACCCTATACAATGTATCTATTCAATCAGTAGTTTATCTTTTTTCTTTAAAATCTTCAAAAAATAAAAACACACAGCCTCCCTTTTTAACTCTTTCCAAATCTCACAAGCACTTCCTAATATCTACTATCTTTTCTCTCTAAAGAATTCAATAAACTCCTCCAAATTAAATCAATATATAGTTTAATGCTGGATGTCTTCATCGCAAAGATGAGCAATGGAAAGAGGACACCAAAAAATTGTATGGGGAAATAGGGTTTAGCAGTTAGAAATGAAAGGGCTTAAAGGCTTATAGACTACATAGAAACTCCATGCCTATATATCATGAACGCTTTCTTCAAAAAGAGTCTAGAAGGGGCAGCTAGGCAGCACAGTGGATTAAGTGCCAGCCCTGAAGTCAGGAGGACCTGAGTTCAAATCCTGCCTCAGACCAAACACTTGACACTTACTAGGCATGTGACCCTCGGCAAGTCACTTAACCCCAATTGCCAAACAAACAAACCAAAAAAAGAGTCTAGGATAATAGATCTAGAGTTGGGAAGGACCTTAGAGATTAGAGGTCATCTAGTCTAATGACCTTATTCTACAAATAAAGAAAATGAGGCACAGAGAGGTTAAGTGACTTGGCCAAGGTCACACGGGCATTAAGCAGAACAGCCAGAATTTGAATACGGGTTATCTGACTCCAAACCTGCCAGCCTTTATACTAAAACACAATGCAACACTAAATAAAATGACTTTTAAAAACTAAATTAGCTTCATCTTTACTGGCAAGAAACAAGCAGTTATCTTTGTGGTAACTTTTCAAATTACCTTTCTGTGTATAGTCACAGCCTCGACTGGGTAGAGAAAACGTTGAAATTAGTGCCAAATTAGAAGAAAGAACAAAAATGAGCTGGCAATGTGCTCTTCTAAACATCGTCTTCTTCCCTCTACGCAAGACTCGGCCTACAATTAAAATAACTCCAGCCTGGCCCATTTAAACAAACTTCTGATGCCACAAAATGCAAAATGAATGAAAGACCACCATCAACACAGAATTGAAGCAATGACTAACATAAAGATCACAAGACTTGGGAGTCAGGGGAACTTGGTTGGATCTCACCTCTTAGACTTACTAGCTCCTTAACCTGTCACTAATGTTTAGACCTCAAAACTGTACCAGCTTCTGACTCATCCTGGAATTTCTCCTCAGGGCTTGGGGCCTCCTGACCCTGCAACATCCAACCAACCCTAGGATCTTCTCGCCCTGGAATATTCCTCTGCAGAACCTGACACCCCAGGCCCCCATTTCCTAGGTATCCCTCCTCCCATACCCCCAGCCACACATCCTTCTTCCTTTGACGAGTTCCTCCTGCAGTCTCCATTCTGTGGAGGAGCTTAGGCTGACCAGCCTTCTTTCTCCTCCTGGTGCTGTTCTGGTTTCTGGACTTCAGACCATGCTCCTGAGCTGATCGCCTTAATTTCATTTTGACCCCCCACTCCACCCCCTCTTTTCATATCCCTTTTGTGTGTTTTCTTCTCCTATTAGAATGCAAGCTTCTTCAGGGCAAGGCTGTTTTTCTTTTTGGTTCTAATTCTATGCCCAGCTCCTAACATAGCCTCTGCCACGTTAAGCACTTAATAAATCCTTTCTTGGGGCAGCTAGGTGGAACAGTGCATAGAGTGCTGGCCTGACTCTTTGATTTCAAATCGAGCTTCAGACAACTTTCTGCTTGCCCCAGGTCTTTGTCTATGAAATAAGCTGGAGAAGGAAATGGCAGATCATTCCAGAAAACCCTAAACAAGGCGGTGAAGAGTTGGACACTACTGAACAACAACAACAAATCTTTCCTTGCTCACTGGCTTCCTTCCTTTGCCCCTCCCTTCTTTTTCCCTCCCTCTCTTTCTTCTTTCTTCCCTTACTCTCTTCTTTCCTCCTTTCCTTCTTTCCTTCCATCTCCCTTCTTTCCTTCCTTCCCTTTCTTCTTTGCTTCCTTCACTCTCTTCCTTCCTACCATCCCTTCTTTCCTTTCTGTGTGACCTTGGGCAATATACTTAGCCTCTTTGGTCCTCTGTTTCCTAATCTGTAAAATGGGGGATTGGGCAAAAGTGACCTTGAACTTCTTTTCTAGCTCTAAATCTTTAGCAACCCGATACAAGCATAATGGGTACCACCTCTTCCCACCAAGCTGAACTTGCAATTTGTAGTATGGGGCCTGCTTTGACCTGTGCAGATCACAACCCCATCATGCCTTAGTGGCAGCCTTCATGAGTTTCTGAGGTCCAAAGAATTCATCCTATGGAACCTTATGGTGACGACCCTCTTCCATTACAAATACATAAAAGGCCAGAGGATAGAATTGCTTTTTGAAAATTTGACCTTCAGTTTCTTGCAACAGGCAATCGATTTCCCCAGCAGAGGGTGTCTTCAACTAGAGCCAAGAGCAAGCAGGAGCCCAGACGCTCACAGACATATATGCCAGAAATGTACCTTTGATGCAATTACTGATCGGGTTTACAAAGGCAAAGGGGTCCTTTTGCCCTTAGACATTCGGCAAATGACTGTGTGTCTCCAGGCAGATCGAAGTTTGCTTGCCTCTGCTGGAACAGGCAAATTGAGGCTGTTAATTGAGGGAAACAAGTTAAGTGTGACACAGGGAATTGCAGAGCATCAAGGCAAAAAAAAATGTCATTTCAACAGGAACTCTGCCTGGTGGCTTAAGGGATGGAGCGCTGGACCTGGAGTCAGGAAGAACTGAATTGAAATCTTGCCTCGGACACTTACTTTACTGTGTGACCCTGGGGAAGTCAGTTAACTTCTTTCAGCTTCAGTTTCCTCATCTATAAAATGGGGATATTATCTCACAGACTTGTTCTGAGGATCAAATGAGCTAATATATGGAAAGTTTTTGGCAAACCTTAAAGTTCTACATAAATGCTAACTATCATCGTCATTATCATTACCACTGAAAATGAGGAAAAATGAAAGCAAACAGCTCACCTCTCAGATTAAAGATGACCCAGGCCCACAGCTTGATTGGGATAAGGACGCTTGGTGTCTAAGTGAAGAACAAAACCATGCTATTCACCCTATCAGAAACATAAATATTCTGTGACAGCAAAGTCAAGGATATGCAGCTTCCATGCCAATAGAAAAAGTAGTCAGGGCCTTCTGCTAGGCCAGCTGAAAGAGCCTATCTCAATCATTGATTCTCCACCTGTATGGTACCGGATGCTATCCCTCTCTCTCTACACCTGGACTTCATTATTCCAATATGCCTGAATAACAAAATAATTTATATGTTATTTCAACGCAACCCAATTTTATCAAGTGTGAAGCATTGTGTTAATTGCTGGGGAGAGAGAGAGAGAGAGAGAGAGAGAGAGAGAGAGAGAGAGAGAGAGATGTGAAGTAGTTTCTACCCTCAAGGATTTTATTTTCTACTTGGAGTTTTACAAACTTACTTTATCCACATCAACTCTGTGAGGCAGTGAGTTCTAATGTTATCATTCCCATTTTGCCGATAAGGAAACTAAGACCCAGAGAAAATTCATGACTATATGACTAAGCTCATAAATTTTTTTCTGTTAAAGTATCAGAGCTGGAACTAAAACTCAGATCTCTTAAGTCCAGTCTGTTTCCAAATAAATCAGGTACTACCTCTCTCTACTTCCAAAAGTGAAAATCTCCAGTGGAAATATCCATTTCAAAAGCACCATATTGCTATTGTATGGATTTGTCCATGATATTTCTGTTGTTGGGCAAGAAGTTCATTTTTAAAAACATTAAATTTTTTTCATCATTCTTGATAAACTTGATAAACACCAATAAAAGTAAGCATTTCTATATGCAAAGACAGATGTGAAAAGATGATTGTGCATGAAATTACGAATTTCCATTGTGTATAGCTTCTTTTTTAAAAGTATATAAAAATTCAGCACATTAGTTCCAAAGCTTGTCTGTTTCCTTCTGCTCTCTCTCTCTCCCTCTTTATCTCTCTCTCTCTCCCTCTATTTCACTTTCTCTCTCTCTCTCTCTCTCTCTTTCCCACACACACACACCCCACACATAATTGGAGGTGTCAAACATGTAGTCCTAATGGCATGCAACCCACATCACTCATGAGTGGGAATGGACTGAACCAGATTAAAATGTAATTAGGAAATGTTTAATAAAATAAATAAAAATACAATAGAATATAGATAATGTTAATATGTGGTTTTGTGAGTCAATACAAGTCCCTCAGGGATCCTTGCACATAGTTGAGTGGCGTGCATTTCTATTTGAGTTTGACATCATTCCTTTTTTTGTTGTTCAGTTGTGATCAACTCTTTGTGATTCATTTGCAGTTTTCTTGGTAAAGGTGCTGGCGTGCTTTGCCATTTCCTTCTCCAGCTCATTTTATAGCTGAGGCTCTGAGGAAACTGGGGCAAACAGGGTTAAGTGACTTACCCAGGGTCATACAGCTAGTTGTGTCTGAGGCCAGACTTGCATTCAGGAAGATAAGCCTTCCAGACTTCAGGCCAGGCACTCTACCCTGGGCACCAGCACTCTTTCTACTGCAGCACCTAGCTGCCCAAGAGCTAGGAATACAAATAAAAACAGAAAGAAAGACATTCCCTACCCTCAAGGAGCTTATATTCTGATGGGGGAAGGTAACACATTAAAGGTAACTGAAAATCAAGAAGTGAGGAAAGATGAAGGTGGTATTGTAGAGAAGGCCCATGGAGTCAGAGGTGCACCCTGGAGAGGAATGAAGACATGGCTGGCCTGGGCACCCTCCTTAAATTGGAGATTCTGCCAATGCTGAATGAAGTGAGCAGAACCAGGGGAACATTGCATACAGTAACAGCAACATTGTGCTATGACCAACTTTGATAGACTTAGCTCTTCTTAGCAATGCAAGGATCTAAGACAATTCTAAAAGATTCATGATGGAAAATGCTATCCACATCCAGAGAAAGAATTATAGTGTCTGAATGCAGATCAAAGAATACTATTTTCTATTTTTTTCCTTTCTTATTTTCCCTTTTGTTCTGATTCTTCTTTCATAACATGACCAATGTAGAAATATGTTTAATATGATTGTACATGTATAGCCTATATCAGATTTCATGCCAACTTGGGGAGGGAGGAAGAAAAAAAAATTTGACCTCAGAATCTTATAAAAGTGAATGTTGAAAACTAAAAAGAAAGGCACCAAAATTAAAAATAAAATTTTTAAGAATAAATAAATAACATGGGGGTTCTGAAAAGAATCAGCTCCAGGAGGGAGGGGCTCCAGGAGCAGAGAGTACTTCAATTTCTGTGACGAGTCCAAGCATGGGGTGAGCTTCCGGGGTGGAGAGGTTTCTAGGGCTTTGTAGAGAAAGTATGGGAGAGTCAAGAGTGTAGGACAGTGCCTGGCATATAGTAGCTGCTTAGGTGTGTTGATTCCATGGATTAATCTATTGCCTAAAGCAGGACACACCTAGAATCGTTTTTCCTCTGTCAATTTAACTACAGAACTTTAATTAATCTTTGTGTTTAGGTCATTCGTGTTCCTACTGGTGAGATAAAAGTAATTGCCCCAAGCTGTTATGCTTTTCAGATTTTAAAATTACTTTCCTCCCATCTCCATCATACAAGTAAAGCATGAAGGGAGAAGTCCCTAGTCATATAATGCCTGCATCTGTTTTTGTCTTGCTTAGGGAGTGTTTGCAAACCTCAAAAATGTTTGTGGATGGATGCCACTGTTCACTAACGGCGTGACCAAGAACAGATGGACAGCTAATCTTGTCAAGACTTAGAACATACGAAAATGGACCTAAAATAACAGCAGCAGGGAAGAGAGGTGAGTTGTTAATACATTCCGAGCAGACTGCCCCCGAGCAGACAGAGGGAGCAAGAGAGACAGGTAAACAGAAACAGCCAAGGTGACTGATGGATACGTAGGGGTACCTCCTGATTCCAAAGGATTATTACCAACCCCTGTGTTCATCCTTATCTCACCTAATCGTAACTGGTGCATCAAAGGTGCCAAGGAGTTTGCCTATCCTTTTGGAGTGTATTTGGAAAGGCTCCAGAATATGAAACATTGACATCCCAAACCACTGTTGCTACTTAGACTTCACCTGAACCAGTCCTGAGCAGGGCTGGTTTTCTTGGAGGAGCTGAGAAATGAGATGGCAGTGAAGGTGAGTAATACATGTATCTTCATATCATTTCTGTGTATGCTTATGACAGTAGCAATCAACATGCCATTACACTTCCTTGAACTCTAATACTGAACTGAGGACCTTGAAGGCAAGGGTATGCAGTTAAAAGTTTAACAGCCAGCTCTGTCTTCTCCTCTTCCCCCGAAACGTACACACTTGTGAGCTGGTTCAGCACACCTCTGCTTGCAGACTATTCAGATCCTGAGACTATGTTTGTAAAAGGAAAGTAGAGGAAAACCCAACAAGATATGGCTATGCAGGGGGAATAATCCAGAGCTTTGAGGTAGAAGTTGCTGCTTGTATACTGAGTCAATCTTGTGTTAAAATCACTTAGTTTGTGACTGATAAAGCCATTTTCTTGTTCTGGTTGTTCAATTATTTCAGTTGTGCCCAACTCTTAATGACTCCATTTGGAATTTTCTTGGCAAAGATGCTGGAGTAGTTTGCCATTTCCTTCTCCACTCATTTTACAGATGAGGAAACTGAAGCAAACAGGGTTAAATGCCTTGTCCAGGGTCACATAGCTAGTAATTATCTGAGGCCAGATTTGAACTCAGGAAGATGACTCTTCCTGATTTCAGGCCTTGCACTCTATCTATTGGGCAGCATCTAGCTGCCCAAAAGCCATTTTCTGACCATTTTCTCTTCCCACCACCCAATATACCCCCTGTAGCCATGCAAATCCTTTTATTTTGCTATTAGGAGAGAAACAAACATTTTCAAGGGATAGGGGAAGAAGGGAGGGGAGAGGAGAAAATCAGAATGGGCTGCTTGCCTTCCTTGGTATAAAGGTTCCTTGGCTACAGGGTTTTTAAATTCAGAAATGAATTACTGTAATAAATTAAGACATGTTTTCAGAAGAAATCTAAGAATAAGTTAGATTTCCATCTGTAAGGTAATGTGCAGTTCTGTTTAGACATGTGGGAAGGACTGGAAGACCCCTTAAGATTTCTTTTAGACCCCTTTGTTGCTCATTCTAATCACTCCACCAGTAAGTATTGATTAAGCATCTGTTTTGTGCTGGGTACTGTGCTGGGCTGCAGGGATTCCAAAACCACAGAGTTTACATTCTAAATGAGATCATACCTGGGTTGATTTGGAGCCAATTTTTTCTCTTTACACCCTTTCCAGGACACCACAAAAGTTTACACACAAGCTGCCCAAGTATCAAGAGGAAAAACAAGGACACTACTAGCTTTTCCAGGACAACTGCTTCATCATTTTAATGGAGCCCAAGTTATATTCCATGAGATGGAGAATAATCACTATTCCAACCAGGCTCTCAAGCAGAAAAATACAGAACACCACGTTCTAGAAAGTAGGGCATCTGGAAATCTACAATCATGTCTCTCATTGCAAATAAAGAGATAGCAGCCCCACTGCCAACATCTGTACTGTACCTTTGCTGAAGGATGTACGTGAGCTGTTTGCAGAAATTCTCTCCATTTTGAGAAACTTCCTTAAGGTCCTTGTATACTTTATTATACTGAAACAAAACACGCAGAGAAGGAAGATGAGTGCTGTTGAACAAAGGTTCACTGTAAATCCAATACTTTTAAACTTGGAACTGTCCTTTTAAATGATTATGACTGGTATACATGTCCTTTGGATTAAATCCTAAAAGGAAGATTAGATCTATTCAGCCCAACTCACAAAGATCCCATAGGACTTTTCACTTAGCCCTGGGTACACCTGTGCTGATCCTTTATGTGGATCAGATTTCATGAAAAATCAGCAATATTATATATATGGATTGTAGATGTTTCTTACACCCAGCAGTGCCTATTCTTTCCACCTGATTGCAAAGTACATATATAGAAGGAGAAATCAAGGTGGTTCTTTAGAATGGACTGTAAATATTTAATTTGTCTTTTTTCTTTTTAACCACTGAAACTTTGGACAAATATTTTTGCTGTTCACCACCAAATCCTAAACCAATAATATTAGTTTATCTTTGCTGAGAAATATCACATTGTCATCCCAGAAAATGCAAATGAGTTATAATTTAACACCTTAAGTTAGGTATTTGTGAATAAAGGTTTTGTCTCATTCTCCTCTTTGTCCTCTTCACCTCTAGTGATAAGAACAACTTTTTATTAATGAGCTGAGCCTCTCTCTTGAACCAAGCATTTAAAATGGATCCATTCAGCACACAGACATAAAAACGCCAAGAAGAAAGCTTTCATGCTTTGGCTTTAGGTATAAGTTAATTTTCTCAGTAATGATCATAGGATTTTAAACACAAAATGGAAAGTTTAAATGGTGGCTTCTGTTGTGTACCCTTCTGACACATTGTGGACATCCAATAACGTAGGAGAGTTTCACCTTCCTTTTTCACATGCCCCATTGGAGAGGTATGATAGGATTAGATAAACAGGGCTTTATATTGTACTATGCAAATACTATGCTGGATTGGGTGATGTACAGCTCAGGGGCTTAAGGGAAAGAGCTCATTCTTCATAACAATAGGGGCTGGACCTATGTTTTTATTCGTATAAGAAATTCCCAGGTCAGGACACTCCTCTGCCAATGTAGGTGGGCACCTTCTTTGCAATACATAGACTTAGAAAATGGCCTAGGGCCCTGAGAAGTTATGTGACTTGCCCACTGTGACACAGTCAGTATGTGTCAGAAGTGGCGCTTGAATCCAGGTTTTTCTGATTTCAGGGCCAGCTCTCCATCACTATCCACTTTTCAAATTCTCCTTTTATCTACAAGACTCTCAGTCATTCCTCAGTGACACAGTGTCATTTATTCACATCCCTTGGTAAGCCCACAGAAATAGAATTACAGATATGGAAGGAATCTTGAGAAATGATCTGACCCAATCCCCTGTTTTCAGAGAGGCAGTGATGTACTGATAAATTATAAAAAGAAAAACCAAACAAACCCATAGACAGATACATACTTTAAAGCTCCCACATCCTACTTTCCACTGTGACCTTGGATTCCAGGGGCAGAATTTGGGCCTAGACCAGGGGTTTAGGGAGATTTTCCTTAGAGAAAACAGTGATAACCTTGGCATTGCTGACAAGAGTGATATGGATGCCAATAATTTGCATTTATTAGCAGTTGTGAAACATATCTGAAAATCACCTTCAGGAAAAGGAATCATCCCATCTGGCCTTTCGATAGAAAAAACTTGCCAATATATGAGTAGTGTTATTATATTATCAAGGCCTCTTCTTGCTTCCCTCTTCTCTGAATGCAGTAGGGTTGAGCACAGTTTAGGTCAATGACCTACTTAGTTCTCATCAATGATCTTATCATCTATGAGAGATCTTACTGATTTGAGAATTTCTGTCAGTGAACAGCACATCTGAAGGAGGGGATTCTGGGAAGATGGCGGAGTAGGTCAGAAAACTTTCAGTTCTCCAAATTTCCTCCACAAAAAAAAAAAAGAAAAGACAGACTATTGCCTCAAAGGGAAGGAAGAGCAAAGGAAATAAACAAAAGTTGGGGTAAAGCAGGCATCCTCCTAAGACAACTTGAGAAGACCCCAGGGAAAACATGACCTCCAGGGCCTGAGTGAAGTGCAAACACCTCCAGGCCAACTCTTCAGAATCAACAAACAACAATCCCTGCGGGCAGCTGGGTTGAGAGGCAGCCTCAGCCTTAGAAACTTTCATCCCATGGACAGTGTGGGGGTTTGACCACTGAGTAGGAGAAAATTGAAGGCTGAATAAGAGAAGATTGAAGGACCTTTCACTGTTGAGGGACATCAAGCACAGCTGTGCTGACCAGAAGCATTCTGGGCTATGGCTACAGGGAGAAGGAGCTAGCACACACCTGGTGAGTGCAATAGCAGAGAGGCAGGGGCCCTGCTGGCTATGGGCACTTGTAGGAGAGCAGAGTACCCAATTTCAGTTCCAGGGCAGAGAAGACAGCTGTAGTTTGCCACCACTGGAGGAATTGCAGGGAGCAAGATAATTTGAAGACCAGGGGCTGGAGGCTCTAGCCATGGCCTAGGAGTAGAGAGGAGAGCACAAGGTTGGACCCCAGAACAGACCTCAGAAAATAACAGTAAGAAAGACCTGAGGCTCTGGGCATCATTCTCTACACCTCGGGACTAGAACTTGATTACATTAATAGCTTCTAAAAACAAAATGAAACAAAAACCAATAAATAAAAATGAACAAGCAAAGGAGAAAGAACTGAGCCATAGATAGCTACTATGGGCATAGAGAAGATATGGGTTCACAGTCAGAGGAAAATAATGGAGCTAAAAAAGCCACTCCTTTTTCAATGAGAAACATCAAATGGTCCTAAGCACAATAAGAGTTCTTGTAAGAACTTACAAAGGACTTTAAAAATCAAATAAGAAAGATTGAGGAAAAATTAGAAAAAAAAACAAAAGCAATCCAAAATAATCAAAAGAATTATGAAAAGAAAGTCAAGCAACTTGAAATAAAGAATCAAAAACTCAAGGAAGAAAATAATTCCTTGAAAATTAGAATTGGGCAAGGAAAAGCTAATGACTTTCTAAGACACCCAAAAATAATGAAACACAATCAAAAGAATGAAAAGAGAGAAGATAATGTGAAACATCTCATCAGAAAAACAACTGATCCAGAGAACAGAACAAGGAGAAATCATATAAGAATAGTTGGACTACATGAAAATTACAATAAAAAAGAATCCTGACACAATATTATGAGAAATTATCAAGGGAAATTGCCCCGAAGTTCTAGAACAAGAAGGCAAAGGAGGAATAGAAAAAAATCCACCAATTACCACCTGAAAGAGATCCTAGGAGGAAAACTTACAGGAACATCATAGCCAAATTTCAAAGCTCCCAGGCTAAGGAGAAAATATTGGAAGCAACAAGAAAAAAGAAACCAATTTAAATATCATGAAGATACAATAAGGATTACTCAAGATCTAGCAGCTGCTATGCTTAAAGACTGTAGGTCTTGGAATACTTTATTTTGTAGAACAAAAGAACTGGGGTTACAACCAAGGAAAACTTACCCAGCAAAGTTCAGTATAATCCTAAATGAAAAAAAAATGGACATTTAATGAACTGAAAGACTTTCATATGACAAAAGACTTCTGTGACAAAACAGCAGAACTTAAAGAAAAATTTGACATATAATGTCCAGGAGAAATATAAGATAAACATTAAAGACAAATTATAAGGGACTCAATAAAGTCAAATTGTTTATTTTTTATATGCAAAAATAATATCAGTACTCTTATAACTGTCATCATTATTTGGGTAATTTGATAGAAAGGCTTGGCCTGAGCTGACTATGATGGGGTGATTCTAAAAAAAATAAAACCATATAAGGAGAGATAAAAAGGAGTAATTATCTCATACAAATGAGGCATAAAAGGAAAAACTGATACAGAAGAAGCTAGTAGGGAGAGGGGTGGGTAGTGCTGGAACCTTACTCTCACTGGGAATGGATTAAACAAGGAACAATATATATCTAGAAGGGTATAAAAGTCTTTTAAATTCAGAAACGAATAAGAGGGCAAGGGGATAGGGTTGGGGAGAGGATAAGGGAGGGAATCTTGGAGGGTTGGGTAGATTAAGGAATAGGAGGGCAAGGTAGCAGGTATAAATAAAGCAGAGGAGTGAGGAAGGATAGAAATAGGGTAAGAAGGATAGTGAGGAAAAATAGGAGGAGGGAAATATACAAATAATCATAACTTAAAATGTGAATGGGATGAATTTACCCATAAAACGGAAATGGATAGCAGATTAAAAATTTAAATTCAACAATATGTTGCTTTCAGAAAACACTGTAAAAATGAGAGATACACACAGATAAAATAAAGGGCAGTAGTAAAATTTATTATGTAAGAAAAATGGGAGTAGTAATCATGATCTCAGACAAAGTTAAAGCTAAGAGATTTAATCAAAAGAGAAAAATAAGGAAACTACATTATGCATCAGCAACTTTATTCAACATTGTACCATTTAAAATAAATAGACAGTATAAAATCCCTGAGATTATACATGCCAAAACAGACACAGGAACCATATGAACACAAACACAAGTAAAGTCATATCCAAATAATTGAAGTATTATTTATTGTTCATGGGTAGGTAAAACCCATATAATAAAAAAATGGCAATTTTACCTAACTAATCTATTTATTCAATGCCATCCCAATTAAATTACTTAAAAATTATCTGAGTTAGAAAAAATAATAGCAAAGTTTATTTGGAAGAAAAAAAGGCCAGGAATTTCAAAGAAACCAGGGGGAAAAGATGTAAAGGAAACAGATTAAGCAGTATCAAACCTTAAACTACATTACAAGGAGAGAGCATTGTTGAAGTGTAAAATGGATGATTTCAATTATTTTATATTAAAATTTTCTTGTATAAATAAAACCAAAGTAGCCAAGAATAGAAGGAATGCAGAAAATTGGGGGGGAAATGTTTTCACAGACAGTCTGTCAGATAGGATGTGATTGGGTTAGAATATTGCTGTGGCATAGAAAATGATGAGCTAGTTGATTTAGAAAAACATGGAAAGACTTGGACTCATGAAAGAAGATGCTATCCACCTTCAGAGAAAGATCACAAGTAGAAATATGCATAGTACAGTTTTATATATGAGTTTATATGTGTATATATGTATATGTTTATAGATATTTACATATATGTATACATATACATATACGTGTGTATGTGTGTGTGTATATTGTGTATCTGTTTAATTGGAGCCTTCTTTAGGGTAGTGGGGGGGGAGTGAGGAGGAAAAATAAAGTAAAAAGTGCACAACGGAGAACACAAAAAAACCTACAAAGAAGCAAAGAAAAACTGGGTAGCTTTGAAAATAATGTTTAGTATTTATTATACAGGTTTTCTTGAAATGGAAATTTATTTCTTTATATTGAATCCTCTCATGTTCTGCTGTGTACATGGCAATTTTCCCCCTGTTTTGTATTTAAGTTTAAAATAAATCATAAAAGTTTATGAAAAAAAGAAAGAAATGAAAAAGAATTTGAATGAACTAAAAAAAAAGAACCAACATAACCTACCTGCCTGTCATATGGTCACCACAAGCAGTGCACTCAACATTCTGGAGTTCTTCCTCACTTCCTCCAGATACCATGATTCTGGCTGCCCACCTGACGTAGTTGTCTTTAGAATGTATCAAACTACCCTTGCCATATTTTAAACTGTACATTTGGCCATTTGCGGTCAGATAACTAAATATACCTATACCTATGACTTCAAACTATTTTCACTGAAATTAGGAATTTTCTAGTAATAATAGCTGTGTAGGTAACACTAATAGGTCTGGCCTCCAACACTTACTAGCTGTGAGATACAGGGCAAGTCACTTAACATCTGTTTGCTTCAGTTTCCTTATCTGTAAAATGGAAATAATAATAGTACCTACCTTTCAGGATTGTAATGAGTGTCAAATGAGATAGCTTTAAAGCACTTAGCACAGTGCCTAGAACATAGTAAGCACCACATAAATATTAGTTATCATTATTAATAATAATTGTCACTGATTTGGCATTATAAGTTCACAAAGTACTTTTCAAATATATCATCTGATCCCACCACAGCTCAGATAGGTAAGTGTCACAGAAACTATTGTCCCCCATTTTACAGATACAGCTATTAGGGCTAAGAGATCAAATGACTTGTCAAGAGTCACACAACTAGAAAACTCAGAGGCACTATTCGAATTAGGGTCTCTTTTAACTCCAAATCTAACACTTTTTCCACTCATCTTTAGCTTATTTTTTTTTCTTTTTGGTACAATATAATGAAAACAGGGAAAGGGATTAGACGTTTATCTAGCATCTACTATGTAATAGGCTTTACAATGCTTTACAAATATTATCTCATTTGATTCTCACAACTCTGTAAGATAGGTGCTATTTTTATCTCTTTTACAGTAGAGGAAACTGAAGCAAACAAAGTTTAAGTGACTTGCCCAGGGTCACATAGCTAATACATGTCAGAGATAGGATTTGAACTCAGGCCTTCCTGACTCCAGGTCCAGAGTTCTATCCATACTGTACCACTTAAGCTCCCTTTTTAGGCAGGGACTGTTTATTTTTGAAGGACTGAGGTCTAACCTGATGTAAAAAGATTTATGTATATGTGATTGATTGTTGATTATTCTCAACTTATCCTGTATATTACTTGCATATAGTTGTGCACATGTAGTCTCACCCATAAGGCTGTGAGTTCTCTGAAAACAGCGATTGTCCTTTGCCTTTCTTTGTATCTCTAGGATGTAGCACAGTGCCTGGCACACAGTGGATGCTTAATAAATGCCTATTGACTGATTGACCGACCTCAATAACATCTCACTGATTTATAGTGGTACCAAGAGCTTTTAGTGTATTCCATTTAGTCAAGCTCAAAGATGAACTTTTTGAAAAGCACCCTTTAAGAAATAACAGAGATGAGAATATGAGAACAAATCAATTAGAGAATCCACCCAAAATGCATTCATTCATAAATTGCTTAATCGATATGACCAAAGCATGTATATACATTATGTAATAGTTGAAAGGGATATTAGAATTCACCAAGACACTCTTCATTTTGCAGATGAGGAAACTGAGTCCCAGTGGGGTTAAGTGACTTGCCTTAATGTTGTTACTGGTTAACCACAAGCCAAATTATGAAATAGAGAGTTGTTTGGTGCTCCCAGTCTCCACTATTGGCCTATTCTCATCTTCAGCTGTTTACTCTCTCTTATTCCCCATAGCCAATCAGTTGCCAAATTTTGTCAGTCTCACCTCAATATCCCCTCCTGCCCACTCACATCACTGCCATCCTAGTGCAAGCCCTGCTCACGTCCCGCCAAAACTACTGCAACATCCTCCTTATTGATCTTCCTGCTTCCAGTCGAATCCCTTTGAAATCCATCCTCCACATAGCCAAAAGAATCTGCCTAAGGCACAGGGCTAAGATTCTACCCCAGTCTCAGTCATCACTAGTTTCCTATAATCTATAGGATAAGACACAAACTCCTCAGCTTGGTATTTGAAGTCCTGACCTGCTGACCTTTCTGATTTGTTTCAAATCATATCCTGTAATGCATTTTCTATGGTGAACCAGCCAGATTGACCTAATTGCTATAGTCTTGACCTTTGTACAGGCTGCCTACCCCTACCCCCAACCTGAAATGCTCTTCCTCTTCACCTCTACCTTTTAGAATTCTGTTTCCTTCAAATCTTGTCTCATTAGGTGCCACATCTCTTCCAGCTCATGTTATCTTCAATTTACCTACATGTTTATTTGTTCTAGGAGAATGTAAACTCTTTGAAGGCAGGGACATTCTGTTAGTTTGTCTTTTTCTCCCTGGCACCAAGTATAGAGCGTGCCATGCCCAGTGTCAAGTACAGAGCCAGGCACACACTAAATCCTTAAGCAATGTTTATTAATGTAATGAATTCTTTCCCCTAGAAAAAAATCTAAATCAAAGAATTACCTCTCTCAAGGTAAGGTAACACTTTTAAAGCGTTACATCTGATCATGGAAAGAAAGGCTTAATCCCTTGATTAGGGAGATTTCAAGGCTCAGGGAACGAATTGAGAAGTATCTTGGGAGTAGGTTCTGGGACCTTGGAAATCACCATGAAGGCCACAGACATTACCCATTGTTTCAGGCCCTGGAAACAAATTTGCAATGGCGAAAAAGCCCCGCTGTCAAGCTGTCTGTCTGCCACAGGCAACCATGCTAAAAAAGGCAGAGCTGGCTTGCTACCAGGCCAGGGCTGGACTTGGCCCTAGTCAGAAGATAAACATAATATATTATTAACTACCTCACAGGAAAAGGTACTAAAACCTATTGTAATCATGGATTTAGAGCTGGATCATAACCTTTGAGGTCCTGTTCAGTGTAAGCAAATTCAGTCATCAAAAACTGTAAATGAAGACTAAAGCCTACATAGACAAGATTGGACATTCAATTAGCAACTACTTAAATCTTCCTACACTAGTCTTAACCTGAATCCATTTCTGACGTGCTGGATATAAAGATGGCAGGTTAAAGCATTTTCAGAATTCCCAGTTGTTCTGGGTTCAGCCACAAGGAAACGACATTTTCACAAATATTGAAGGTCACAGATACTATCTTTGTTGTTAGAAGGTGATGAGGTACAATGGCCTTAAGAAGGAAATATCAAACTTGAAGTCATTCAGACTCTGCCTTGGGTCAGTTGTATAGTTGTGTTTAGGCTACTTCACCACTCTGAGACTCGGTTTTCTCATTCATCAAAAATGGAAAATTATATTTGTACCATTGGCTTCGCAGGGTCATTGTGACCATCAAATTAGATAATGGGTAGAAAGTATTTTGCTAATCATAAGGAGCTATGTCAATGAAAAAAAATGATAAGCATTACTAATTATTAATGTTGTTATTGTTATGTTTTTATCTCAACACTCAGAAAGCAAAACAAAATCTCCCTCAATTTGGAAGAAAAACTGGTGCTGAAATTTCAAGGCCAAATGAAAATGATTATAGGTTAATGCAATTAATATGAACCTATTTTAAAGTACTATTTAAAGAATTTATTCTACATTCAGTTGGGCCCCAAGCAGTAGAGAAAATTGGGTATAATACAGATTAGTTGGGTAAAACTTGGTACTGAATGTACTGCTGCTCACAGTACATCAAAGAAATCAGAGAGATCTCACAGCCTCCGCATGTATTCCAAATAGTACAGAGATGCCATGGTGTCTCCCTGGCCCATGCCTTAAAATCCATGACAGGATCAAAGCTGCCTCATCCACCTTTAGATCACAGCCTGAATTGAGATGAGTCCACAGTTACTTTGACATACATTCAGCCATCATAGGGAGGGCTTTCAACTCCTTTCCCATTCCGCATCCTCTTACCCCTGATTTGTCCAAAGAAGATGCTAGTTGGGGGTCCTAGAAAGAGCTCTACTAATGGAGGGAGGCAGCTTGGTATAATTAAAAAGGCAGCTGGATTTGGATTCATAGAATTTGTATTTGAATCGGGGCTCTGGCACGTTGGATACGTCACTTGACCTCTCTTGGCCTTAGAATCCACGTATATAAAATGAGGGAGTTGGAGTAGATTTCTTCTCATTTAGAACTGGTCATTTCCAACACTAAATCTGCAATCCTATGGTTTCTCCTGAATTTATCCCAATCCTTGGGATGTTTTGGAGATTGTGTAGGTCAGATGCCAGCTATACTAAAGGGCCTCAAATGTCCTAGGTTTCTATGATTCAGATTGTGAGTTCCAGCTTGGTACTTGTGTTTGTAGGGTAAATGGTATGCTGTTTTCCTTATGCTCATTTTTTTGTCATGATGTCTTGGTGGAAAAGTCCGATTGTGAGAGTAAAGGTGAAATAATACAAGACATCTGAAGCTTCTGAGCCACTTAGAAATCCACAAGGCTCATGAACCAGGCAGTTACGACACACTCAGTTCTTCCTGTTTCTATCTCTTTATCTACAACAAGACATGGACATGAAAACAATCACTTCTTCCCTAGAAGCATCAGACCTACTTACTAACCATGATGGGACTGGTGATCATGACCCAGGCATCTCCTACTCCATTAGGAGGAGTGATAAAAGGGGAAGTAGGTGTACCTTGTCTGAGAATGGCCTCTCCCAAAGACCATTCTTTTTCTCCTGCTCCTACAACCTAAAGACCAATTCATCCATGGTTCCTGAGGCCATCTGAATCCTTCCCTTGTTGCCCGAGTTCCTCCATGCTCATGAAAATGGGAATTTTGCTTTAGGCCTTGAATCTCTCCTTGTGTGAGTAACATGACAGGATAAAAGGCCAATTTCATTTTACATTAGAGATCCGTCTCGTTCTTTAGTGAAACCTTATCTAAGCTCCATGACTGCAGTTAAGAACTGGTACGAAAAAGAGAAGAGGAAGGGGAGGAGGACAGAAGGGGAGGGGAGGGAAGGGGAAAGGAGGAAGGGAGAAGAGCAGAGAGGTAGGGAAGAAGCATCCTTGTTATTTCATAGTTATTTGAATATATTCCCCATATGTATTTTAGACTCAGCTGGGAAGAAGCAGCATTGCCAGCAGCCAGAAACACCCAACATCCTGTATAGAAATACTTCTGATTATTGAGAAATATGCCCTGTCTAAAGGATCAAGACATACTTTCCAAGGATAGGTGAAAAATCCTGTGATTCTTAAAATCTAGGCAGGAAAGACCTTTAGCAGAGAGCAGAAAGAAGGGGAAGAGAGGAGAGGAAAAGAAAGGACATGAAAAGAGAGAAGAGGAGAAAAAAAAGGGAAAGGAGAAGAGAGGTGGGGAAAAGCTGCCTTGCATAAAGCCACTTTGGTCCCTAATCCAAACTGTATTTTACTTATCTGTCGTATGAATCAGAATCAGAAGCCCTTGATTTATCGGGCCTGTCACTATTTCATAGGAGGAGATTAGACTGGTTTGATTGAATTTATGCTTTCCAGAGATGTGTTGGTTACTGGCACCTTGGCAAACTCTCAGCACAGATAGCTAGAGGCCCCATAATAAATTCACCCAATCACATTAGCTCCCCAATGACCTATGGATAGGTCTACTCAGTCAATCAATCAATCAACAAGCAGTTATTAAGATCTTACTGTGTACCCTGCACTATGCCAAACACCAGAGATAAAAAGAAAAAAGAATCCCTGCCCCATAGGTATGAAATAAGATGGGCTCATAGTCCTGTTTATTTTGGGGATGGGTGAACAATTTGGTTCCCAGGTTATTGTAGGTACCTTCCAGACTGGAACACCAGGGTCACAGAGAGGTTTGATAGGGTTTCATGGTGGCATTTTGCAAGTAGAAGGAATTTAGGTGTCTTAACAAAATCATTTAATTTTTCTTCATATTTTAAGTTTCTAAATAGAGTTCTTTACTTTTCTCTTATATTGTCATTGTCCCCTTGGAAGGGGTCATTTGATTCTAAATATAGTCAAAGCCTGCACAATAAAATAAACAGTACAATTTGATCAGTGTTCAGCAATTAAAAAAAAAGAGCAGACACCAATACACTTTGGTGACAATTTTCTCACCGCAGTAGTGTAACACGGAGTATACTTGTCTCCATTTTACAGAGGAAGAGACTGAGGCTCACATGTAATGAATATTATTTGTCTTTTGCACAGATAGACTTTGAATCTCAGAGAAATGGATTGAACTTGTCCATCATGTTGTAAATATTCAAACCCAGGTTTCCTGGATCTAAGGCTAGAACTCTTTCCATGGCTTTTATTCATATAATTTTTCCCCATCTAGGCAGGGATGTGTTAGTAAGTGTTTAACAACTGGCTCTCCCTACCCCCTAAAAAATTTATGCACAGCATATTTTTAAGTGTAATCTGCATTATTAACATCTCATCCATCACTTTCTTTCATCTAGACAAGCAACAAAATGACAAATCAAGCCCTGACTTATGTTTGCTGATTTCTAAGTTGTAAATGCTTACACTGAATATTTAACAATCAGCTCTCAATAACCCTTTCCATCTAGATACAGCACATCCTTGCATCTAACTAGCTTTCAGGACATAGGAGCTTCCCCAGCCTAAACCTCTGGCCGTTTCGCCTGTCTGCGTCCTTTCTCCACCTGGAACAGAGATCTTCCAGACAGAACCTCCAAAGACCCCACCCCCTTCCCAGGGGAGGGGAGTTAAGCCAATCAACTATTCTGTATTGGCCAGAGCCATACTGATTGGTGGATGAGTGAGTGAAAGCTCACCTAACCCACCATACTTAGATGGTTTGGATGACCTAGATCAAACCTCACATCCCATCTAGCCATACCAAGCATCTTGTCATCTGCCCTGATGCTGCATGAATATCATGTTCTCATCTCCCCCCCACTTCTATCTCTTGCTTTTGCTCTGGGAACAATAATCAAATCAATACTTCCACAGCTACTAGAAAGAGCCTGACAATCTATAGACTCCACTCTTAAATCCTGTGGCTACCTAGTCCAAAATTCCTTTCCGTGGCCAACACTACCCTACTATATGTCTTTTATACTCTATTAGAATATAAGTTCTTTGAAAGCAGGGTCTCTCTTTTATATTTGTATCCATAGCATCTAACATGGAGACTGGCACATAGTAAGGACTTAATAGATGGTTGATGATAGATTTGTTGAGTATTGAACTAAGAGAAAGACATTGATTTTATTTTGTCAGCTAGGTATAGTGGACAGAGTACTGGTCTCAAGAAGACCCAAGTTCAAACATTGCCTCAGATACTAATTGTGTGAAATTGGGCAAGTCATTTAACCTCTGCCTGTCTCAGTTTCCCCACCTGTAAATGGGGGTAATAATAGTACCTACTTCCCAGGATTATTGTGAGGATCAAATAAGATAATAATTGTATAACTCATAGCATAGTACCTGGCACATAGATGTTAGTTATTGTTGTTACCGTTATTATTGTCAGGTTGGTTTAACAGAGTGCCAGACTCAGGAAAACCAGTTGAAACATAGCCTTACTAATTGTGTGAAGCTGGTCAAGTCACTTAATCACTGTCTGCCTCAATTTCCTCATCTGCAAAATTGGTATAATAATAGCACCTACTTCCCATGGTTGTTGTAAGTATAAAATGAGGTAGTATTTGTAAAATGTTTTGCAAATCTTCAAGTCTTATATTTAGCTACTGTTATTTCTTTCTTGTTTCTCCCAAGATCACAAAACTACATTAGCAATAGGGTTGTTGTTTCACTTGGCTTGGGGAAAGTCTTAGTGCTCGATTAGAACTGTGACCCCACAGCTGATGGAACTTTTTTAAAAAGTTTGAAAGAAACCTGCTTCAGAGCAACTCACCAGGGTTGCACCTGGTCACTCTAGGCCTGCACAAACTAATTTCTATACTGTTGTTAATGATATATGTCTTTAAGGGCTACGTTACACAGCACAACGACCTACTTGACCAAAGAGTTTAAGCCAGCATTGAGGTCCAGCGCTAAGACACTTTATCGGGTGGGTGGAAGGTGGGTGGTGGAGTAACCTATTCTCTCTGAAATTGATTGTCTTCATCTGTTAAATGGGAATAATAATGCTTTCACTACCTATCTCACAAGCTACAAAGCTGTTATTGAATTGTCAGTCAGTCAATAAGCATTTATTAATCACCTACTATGTGCCAGGCATTGTGCTAAGCACTGGGACACAAAGGAAAACAAACTATCGTAATCACTCAGGGGGAACTAGTAGCATTTTGGGGAAATTGGTTTTTTAGAAATCCTTCTCAATTCTTGTCCTTGCCTGTTCACCTTTGGTCTGGGAAGGTAATTTTTTTATCTCTGCAGGAACTTAGTCCCTCTTCTGCCCACTTTTGAATATTTTTTTTCCCATCTTCTCTCTGTCTTCCTTATAATTCCTGTGCCTTATACACTATAGCAGTTATCAACAAACATTAATTAAGTGCCTACTCTGTGCTAGGCACTGTGCTAAATGCTGGGGATTGTTGTTGTTGTTTGTCTTTCGTTCTCAAAGAGGACCATGACATCCGGAAGATGATGCCATGACTTGCAAGTGAATTGGATTTAAGTGAGGCAGGGCTGTGCAAAGTCACCAGCCTCACTTTCTTCTCTAAAGTCATCTGGGTCCAATGGCAAGATATAAATCAGGACAACTGGAGAGGGCCCCCACTGTGGATACAAAAAGAGGCAAAAGACAATGCTTGTCCTCTAGGAACTCATTATCTAACGAACAAATGTTTGTTTGATTTGAATGTGCCCTTAAACTGAAACATTGTAAACATATCAGTGGCAAAAGGATTTTTTTTTTACTAGAAGGAGCTAAATGTAAATATGAAGAGAATATAAATTTGAAGATAAGAAACACTAAATATGATCATTGTGACTTCTGAAATATATTGTTTGATGTTGTAGTTATAATGATAGGACTCCAATATGGAGTCACATGGGCTAAGTGGTACTAATACCTATAAAATATATAGGCAGTAACAGTTTTATATTTTTCTGACCCATTTTAACACTGTGTCAAGCAGTTAATGATGGCAGCTTCTGAGTGGTTATAACTCGAGGCTGACTATTGTGGCTTGTAGACAACTGAAATCCTCATTCGATTTATGGTCCCTATAAGGAAACCAACCCCACTCAAGCCTGGTGTCGATAAATGGCCCTGGGAATTTCGCCACCACATCTGGGACTGATTAGGAATGCCCCCTCTCACATCTGGCATCAATTACCTGTTGTCAACTAAGCCCATTATTAGGGTATAAAATACCTTAATATGTTATGATAGTAGCTGATATTTATCTAGGATTTTACAGTTACAAAACTGTTAACACAAATAATCACATTTGATGCTTGACAATGTATTACACCTGTTTCACAAATGAGGAAACTGAAGCTTAGAAAGGATAAATGACTTGACCAGGGTCACACGCCCCACCATCTTTTTATTCCTATGGTTTGTATAGGGCAAAGCAAAAGAGCACTTGACTGGAAGTGAGAAGACCTGGGTTTTAGCCACTAGCTACCTGAGTGACCTTGGGTGAGGCAGTCAATGTCTCTGGACCTCAGTTTACTCTTTTTAAAATGAGGGTCCCTTCCAGCTCTAAACCTCTGATCCTTTGATCTTAGACATCCTTCCATGATTCTATTGTCAAATAATTTCTTGTAAGTCTGCTTTATTAGTATGTACCAATTCCTAGTGGTTATTTGGTGGATCCCTTGTCATCTTGTTTAATTTGGGTCTGTGCTACTTGCGCTGGTCAGATAATCAAAACTTATTTAAATAATAATCCTTCATAACATCTTTTTTCTTTTCCATCTTGCTTTCTTGTCTTCCCCCAGCCCCATTCCTGTCATAATATGTTCCAAATTAGAGAGGTTTTTAACTTTGTTTCATTAAAAATGATGAAAAAGAGGAGAATTTCCACTTTGCCTTTTGGGGCTACCTGTGTTCAGGTTTTCTGCACAATCTAAATCCCTCTCTAGCTGCTCAGATAGGTAAAGAACATTTGATCTTTTTTTTTTCGAGGTACTTCTTGAATCTCACTTTAGCCTTCTACTGCTTCTGCTAAGACTCTCAAAAATGTCTTTGTATTTCTAACCATAATTCCATTTCCAGTGATCTTCCCAGGTTTGAAATAAACTCCTTGGTAAACTATTGTTCTCTCTCAGCCTTAGATCCTGTTCCCCCTTCTTATCTTTTAACTATATAGCCTCTAAACCTTGATTTCAACTACAAAAAAAGGGGGCTAGGGTATGTTAAAAGGAATAGCTGAAAGGAACAGGTTTTACAATAAGAGATTAGAAAAGAAGTTCTAAGAAATCGAAGAAATGATTTAAATCTTGTCTTCAATTAACTTCAATTTTAAATTATTAACTGCATTAAATGTTGCTTTCAATGTTAAAAATCAACTCCAGATTTTCCCCTCTATTCATGCACTGCATTCTGTGTCTATTGTATCTTTGGAATCTTCTTTCTGGGTCTTGGTATTCTTCAGAAGTAGCCTCTGGCCAGAACATGTCCAGCCTACCAGAATATGAAGGCAGACACACAATGAAAAAACACTTACAAGCATGCCAGGCTAAGAAGCAAGAGACAATCTGACCTCTCCCTTTGCTGCTGTAAATTGAACTAAAGCAAACCACAGACTTTTGCACAGCTGTCTATGTATCTTCACCGGTAGTGTTTGGTGGCTCTGATGTGTGTGAAGTCACTAGTTAAAATCCATTAATAGATAAATCCCAACTCGGCACCCCTCCTTGTCCTCCCAACACATACACACACACACACACACACACACAAACACACACACACACACACTCATGCTGGCACACAAACATGCACACAAAGTTACTCACTGTGCAGTTTGTCAACGGATCCTTCATGTTGGAGTGGGTTTTTGCTTCTGTCTTTTTACCTTGGTCCCAGCATTCTCAAAGCTGTTATCAAGGCTGGGTGTTTCCTGGACTTCCTGGATTCAAAAGGGCCTGTCGTAAACAGAGGCACACATTATTCTTGCCAAAGACAACAGAGAGGAAGCTTCAGCCCTGGACTTTCATCCCATTTATTTCCTGAGTAAAATAATCAAAATACCATCTGGTAAGGCAACAGCTCCAGGTCTAGAAAACTGTTACGGTTTTTTGTCAGGCAATGATTTCTATAAATACTTAAAGACTAGGTTAAAATTCAAAGGTTATAGGAGAACATTGTACACAGTAACAGCAATAGTGTGAAGATGATCAGTTGTGACAGACTTAGTTACTCTGAAACTAAGACAGTTTCAAAGGATCCATGATGAAAAATGCTACCTACCTCCAGACAGAGAACTGATGAACTCTGAGTGCAGACTGAAGCATATTTTTTATCTCTTTCTTTTTATTGCTTTATTTTGTTCGTTTTCTTTTGCAACATGGCTAATAAGGAAATATGTTTTACATGACATCACATGTATAATCAATATCAAATTGCTTGCCTTCTCAAGGAGGGAGAGAATTTGGAACTCAACATTTAAAAAAAATTGTTAAAATTTTTTTTCTTGTAATTGTGAAATATTTAATGAAATAAATAAAAATAATTTTTTAAAAAATCAAAGGTTATAACTGAGTTTTGAATTATATGGCATTTGGTGGTGGAGAGGAGGGATCCATAGGGCCAGATAATATCAATACTGATTGAGTCTGTTGCCCAAGGTGTCCAGGAGAGTCGAGCATGACGAGGCCCTTTATAGAGGAAATAGGAGAATTCTACAAGGAAGGGGTGGAAAGAGGTAGAGGTGTCAGTGGTGAATCATCAGTGGAATTATGAATGTAGAAGAAAGGGTAAAAGTTTTCTTTGTCTTCAGTCTTCAGCCACTTGCTAAATTCACATTCCTAAAGTATAGGTCACATAACTTCATCTCCCTACTCAAAAACCTTCGGTCTCCCTACTGCTTCTAGAGTAAATTAAAAAAAAAATCCGTAGTCTGGTACATTGAAACATCCCACAATATAACAACTACCTTTCTTAGCATTTTATATTATTGCCTTTCACACAATCTCCATTCCAGTCAAACTGCCTGCGAGCTATTCCTTGTACACAATCTTGCATGTCCTGCCTTCATGCATTTGCAGAAGTGGTACCCCATGCCCGGAATGTCTGCCCTTCTCATCTCTGCCTCGTAGAATTTCTAGCTTCTTTCAAACTTCAGTTCAGGCACCATTTCTTAAATGAAGTGTTTCCCAACCTCCTCTCCTGATCCCCAGTTACTAATACTCTCTCCCTCTTGAAATGACTCTATATTGCTTTGTACATATTTTGACTTATTTGTGTACATCAGGCCCGCATAACATACGGGGCTCCAGTCCGCCCAAGGATTTCCCGTGGTGCGTGAAAAACGTAGGGTTGCCACTGCGCACTCTCTTGTTTATCACATGACCCGAGATAACTAACCATTGTTTGTCTGTCTCTAGTCTTTTAAAGAAGTTTAGCCTATTTTAATTTTGGCCACTACCTACTGCCAAGTTGTGCAGGTCTGTTGTGCAGCTCCTTGAGATCAGGGACTGTTTTGTTTTTGTTATTGTGTGCCTAGAGCCTAGTATAGTGAGAGAATCTCTCATATTAATATCCAGTTATTAAATTTAAGATTGAGATTTTTTTCCCCTTTGTTTCCTCATTCAGGGACCAGCCTTTATGGGTCAGACAGTCTCTGAAGGAGAGGGGTGATGAGATTGGCCTAATCTTCCAGCAACATTCTCTTCAGTTTTGGGCTGGACCCACTCAACTAAGAAAGCTCATTTCTGATTAAAGTGTAAATAGAATCTAATCTAGGGGAATTCCAGCCTTAAAAGCATTAGGCTCTCACCTTTGAACCCCACCTTCCGCCCCTTCCCCCAATGTTCAACTTGAATGGTTTGATGGTTTGGTCTTCGTCTAGATTGCTAGGAGTGACCTGCGTGGATGGAAGCCTTTGTCCAGATAGCTGAATCCCATGATCAAGCCCTAAGGCTTTCAATCCACCTCCTTGTGGTTCCCCTCCCCAACCCCCCATTATTTGTTCACCAGTCAGAGTTGATCTCTGCCTCTCAGGGCCATCCACTTTTCCAAATGTATTTAAGTATTCAGGAATCTCCATGGTTTTGTTTTTGGTTATGGGGACAGACCACTGACCATCAATTTAGTGATTAATAAATTGACTATTAATTACCCAGAAACTGTCTCTCTGGATTTTCATTGGTCACAATAGTATCTTGCACAAAGCAGGTGCTTAATATGCATTTGTTGAGTTGAATTGACCAAAAGGGCTGCTATGCCTGTTGACAAGCCAACTTGCCCCCTTGTTTCTCTCACCTCAATCACTTCATGGGAGCCCATCTTGGATGTCTGAGTCAGAGGGCATTAAGTTAAGTGGATGCCATAAATAAATGGGTTATAAGGCTGAGACTGGAGGGAGAGAGAGATCTTTTCTTAGAGACTTACCACGAAATCACTCAGGAATTAAGATTCAGATTAGGGATAAGAGGTCCTTGCCCAGAACTGTCTCCTAGCCCTCTTAATGTTGGAGACTGAAAAGCTTGGGCATAAATTTGGAAAAGATAGCTTAATTTTCTGTCCTTTCTTTATTCACTCAAAAAGAGTAGCCTTTTAGGGGAAGAGTAAGGTTAGTTTTTTAGGGTTTCTTTTCGACCAGTGATCTCTGATTTTGAGACTTCATTTTAAGGAAAATTTTTAATACAAATAGTCTATTTCTTTGTAAGATCCACTTACCAACCTGCAGGGAATTTTCTCAGAATGTCAGGAGGGAACAAGCATGCATCATGCTTGTAAAGAGCTCTATTAAGTCAGCCTGGCAAAACACTCCAGCTCTTAAAAACATTCAATTCTCATCCCTTTTCAGGGTTCATTTGTCTATCACCCACATTCAGGGTCCATTTAAAGTCAGTGGAAATGCTGAACAAAGAGGGAGAAACAAAGCTGAACCAGCAAGGTGGGTGGGGACCTCATCTCTTTGGTATCACTACAACCATCAATCAATTTTTAATAACTGTTGTACTCATTCAGGGTGACAATCATATTGTTCACTCATTGTCAGTAGCACATATGATCTTAGTTGTTTTTCCATTGGTGGTGGTGACCTGTGCTAAGCCATCCACATTCTCCTCTACTCCCTCTAGGTCACCCATAAATAACAGACCTACAGAAGACAACGAACCAGGATTAAACGACAGTGAGGTGGTGCGGTAGATAGAGCAGTGGGCTTGGAGTTAGGAAGACCTTTGTTCAAATTTGGCCTAAGACACTTGGTAGATGTGTGATCTTGGGCAAGTCACTTAATCTGTTTGCCTCAATTTCCTCAGCTGTAAAATGGAGATAATAGTACCTACCTCCATTGTTGTGAGGATCATATGAGATAATTGTAATAACAATGAGATAACAATTGTAAAGTACCTGGCACATAGTAAGCACTATATTAATGTTAGCTATTATTTTCATTATTATTAGTATATGGAATAGAGCAAAGCAGATTGGTCCATAAGTCCTGAAATCATATAATTTATATTTGGGATAGACTTCAGTTATATTGAGTCTAATAGTCAAAACTCCTCATTTTACATGTGAAGAAACCAGAATTCAAAAAAGTTCAGTGAATTCAGCATTAAATAATGGAAAGATCATAGGATGTAGAGTCAGAAGAACTGAATTAGAGTGTTGGTTATGCCATTTACTAGCAATATGGCCCCGAACAAGTTATTTACCTTATATCTCTCTGTTCCTCAGTTTTTGTTTTGTTTTTAGTTGTTTTTCAGACATGTCTGACTCTTCATGACCCTTTTTTGGGGTTTTCTTGGCAAAAAAAAATACTGAAGTGGTTTGCCATTTCCTTCTCCAGATCATTTTACAGATGAGGAAATTGAGGAAAACAGTATAAAGTGCCTTGCCCAGGGTCATTATAGCTAGTAAGTGTCTGAAGTCAGATTTGAACTCAAGTCTTCCTGACTCCAGGTCTGGTGCTCACTGCACTGCACCATGTAGCTACCTCTGTTCCTCAATTTACTCATCTGTAAAATGAGGCTAGTAGCCTCAAGAACCTGATCTTCTCTAAATCCTGTGAGCCAAAGTTACACAGACAAGTTGCAGAGCTGGAACTGGAAGCCAGCTTCTCTGACTCAAGATTCAGTTCTGTTCTAACTATGCCACAATAGCCCACAACATTGACCACACTTCAGTCAGTCAACAAGCATTTATTAATGGGGCAGCTAGGTGGCACGGTGGATAGAGCATTGGCTCTGTGGTCAGGAAGATCTGAGTTCAAATTCAGCCTGAGACACTTGATCACTTGATATTAGCTGTGTGACTCTGGGCAAGTCACTTAACCCCAACTGCCTCGAAAAAACAAAACAAACAAACAAAAAACAACAACAAACAAGCACTTATTAAGCACTTATTATATGCCAGGCTCTAGAGATAAAAAGAAAGGCAAAAAAAATCCCTGCCCTCAAGAAGCTTATATTCTAGTGGAGGAGATAATATGTAAATAACTAGGTCCATATAACTTATATACAGAATAGATGGAAGATGGAGCAGCTAGGTGACTTGCCAGGCCTGGAGTCAGGAAGACTCATCTTCTTTTGATTCAGTCAAAGGGCTGAAATTGAGGACCTAGAGGACCCAGGTTCCCGGCCTATGGTCTACTTCCTTAAGTAAGGAGTATTTAAAAGTTGGTACTATAGAAGTCAAGGGAAAGTTTGACTTTATAGGCAAAGGGTGCTCTAGACAACTTTGGAAAGTGAGGCAGACAAAAGGACATGCATTGACCAGGAAAGAGTGGGAGCAGACCTTTTTTAATTTAAAATCAAAGCCATGAGAAACATAGGCAGGAATATGTTAAATTGGGGTTGAGGTTTGCTATTGAAGGCCTTTATTCAGTCTACCATAAGCAATGAACCTTTCTAGTGCTCCAAATGGATATTTAGAATATTCATGCACTTAATTGGGGGACAGGGAAGAATCCTAATTGTGATTTCATTAGGGTTGGGAGCTCCAGGTAAAGAATCATCAACACATTCTAGTCTTTAGAGACTTGTCTGAGGGCACTAATAAATTAAGTGACTTGCCAGAGCCAACTAGTCAGATAAGAACCAGACCTATGACTTCATGGATATAGGGAGCTCCCAGATAAGGAAACTCCCTTTCCCAAGGCCAGTTGGTACCTTCTCCACAATGGGTAGTTTTAGAGAATTTCCCAGAACTTTGAGAGGTTAAGTGACTTGCCAGTAGTTACTCAGCAAGTATGTATCAGAGGTGGGTCCAAGGACAGCTCTCCAAAGCCACTATTTCAAGTTGCCTTTACAGACGTGTATATAACTTTATTTGTTTTCACTATCTTTTGAAAAATGGAGAAAACCTATACTGTTGGCTCATTTCCTCTCTAAACAGTGTTGTGAAGGCTGATTAAGTTAATATATGTAAAAAAGCTTTGAAAATCAAAAGGCATCACATCAATGTGAACTCCCCACTTCTTCACTACCAGTGACCCACTTGTCAAACCCTAAGTGAGTGGGATCAAACTGGGGAAGATCTGAAATTCTTTTTGTTGTTGTTATTGCTTTTTATATATTTTTTTAATATATCCATCAATTCAATAAAGGTAAGGGAAGGAAGAGGAGAAGGGAAAGGGGAAGGAACACATTTATTAAGTACTTACTTTGTGCCAGGCACTGTGCTAAGCACTTTACAAATATTATCTCATTTGATCCTCACAACAACCCTGTGAGGTGCTATTATTGTCCCCATTTTACATTTCAGGAAACTGAGGTAGATAGTAGTTAAATGAATGTAGGGCCATAGTTATAGTAAGAGACTGAGGTAGGGTTCAAACTCGTCTTTCTGACTCCAGTTCTGAGTATATAGTAAATAGTTACCATGTGCTAGGCACTGTGCTAAGTGCAAAGTAGAAATGAACCAGTTCCTGCCCTCAAAGAACTTAGATTCTTCTTGGGGAAAAACAACAGGTTCTCAGATGCATAATACAAAATATATGCAACGTAAATATGAAGAAATTTGGGGGTTGGAGGAAAGAGCTCACACCTGAGAGATAGGAATCTGGAAAGGCATCTTGTAGGAGGCCGCATCTGAGCTGAGCCTTGAAAGGAAGAGGGATTCTTAGAGCAGAGCAGGAACACTACTCATATGGTGGAAATGTATACAAAAGTGTGGAGTGAGGAGATGGAATGTCAAGGAAAAGGATCAGTTTGACTAGACTATTAAGTGACATTAGATTGTGAGCTCCTTGAAGGCAGGAACTATCTTTTGCCTCTTTTTGTATCCCCAGCACTTGGCACAGTTCCTGGCACAAAGTAGGATCTCAACAAATATTTGTTGACTGACTGACCAATGAGAAATAGTGTGAAATCAGTCTAGAAAATAAATACATCCAGATCAGAGAAAAGCTTTAAATGGCAAATATCAAAGTCAATTCCTAAAATACTGCACCTCCCTTGCAACACTGCCTTGACCTCTCCCTTGTAATGGGGGGGGGGGGGGAAATCCAACCCCCTTCCAGAAAAAAAACAAAAAAACAAAAACAGTTAAGCAAAAGTGATTAGCAGAGCAACGACTGTCCTCAGCTCTGTATACAGGGAGGGGTAAAAAGGGTGCTTCTGATTCCTAGAACCAAGATTGCTCATTGTAATTAATCTGAGTTCAACTGCCTCTTAGTGTTGTTTTCATATACATTACTGCATTCATTATGCATACTGTCTTATTGGCTCCACTTTCTTTGCACTGCATGAGCTCTCAACAAGTTTCCATGTTTTTTTTTTTTCTTTCTGAATTCCTCATGTTTGTGGTTTCCTATGGTGCAATGAATAGAATGAGGCTTTGGTAGGAGCCATTTTCTCCCTGAATGACAGATTCATCTGTGACACATTTGCAGATCCCAAGTCAACTCTCCCACTTCTGAGACTTGGAAGCAGCCTCTTGCTTGTGGTTGGTTTGAGCAGATGGGAGGCAAATTCTATGTGGTATTGACATTTCAGGTAAGAGAACCTCAGAGAGTATTTACATCGTATGGCTATGCTTGCACCAGTCAGTCTTCAGAGGGAAGCAGTCTATCATTACTCTAGTGGTGATTAAATTGGACAAAGTTCCCATCCTGGTTTCTGCCAGGATTAGGTCCCTCGATTTCCATATCCTACCTGAGCTGGTGCATACATATATTCACTCTTTAATGATGGTTTTATAAAATGTACCTTCATGTCCAGGGCCTCTGGACATAGCTATCTCTGCAGTTCTAAATCACTAAAGAGTGTTTTAAACCACGAAAGAAGCTGCAAGCACACAGACGAAGGCTGTTAATGTTAATAGCCAGTCTTAAAAATGTCACAGCCAAAGTCATCTTTACATGGAGTTTATACAAATTGCATTGTGTTCAAAGAAATTATCCAGAAATAAGCTTTTTGCCATTTCACAGAAATTCCATCATTTTCAAATTGGAACCCAAATGTCAATTATTAACTTATTTTATAGATGCAAACTAGATCTCGTTTCTGTGCCCTATGTGTTTCATGTCTAATGTATGTGTCCAAATTCCAAAGACATTCATTTCAAGGCTCCAGGTGTTACTGGAGAGTAAAAATGGAAGTCAAATGGATTCATTTACATAAAAAGAATTAACCCAAATCTGCTTTTCATAAATAAGTGCTCAAATATGAAGACTAATGGACAACTAATTAACAATTCATTCTTCCTACAGCTGTGATCTATGGCAGTGTTTCCAAGGGAAGTATGAGAACAAGGACATTTTACAAATGCAAATTAGTCCAAATTACATTATATCTTCATCTGATCACCTATATGAATATTCATGGATCCTTACATATAGAGTCTAATCTTCAGTCTTTTGGACCAACAAAGGAATATCCGGTAGATATTTGCTTTAAATTCCAGGATAATGTGTAGGTGTGGCATGTGTGTGTGTGTGTGTGTAGCTATGTAAATATTGCCCCTTTACCTGGAGGCTTGGGTGGCTGATAGAACATGCAGGATCTGAAAGGTTGGCCAGTGTGGGGGTTGGGGGGTTAGAGCCAATGAGTGACAAGTGTGACTGATGGTACTAAATAAGTCTGGGCATAATGGGGAAGGAAGGGGTAAAGTGCTTAGTAGCTAACAGCTTGCTTGTAGCAGCACACAATCCCTTTGCGAAGCCCTGTGTCCCTAACTGCTGACAAAGCAACCTGTCACAGATGGGGGATGCAGATATGCCTACTAGAGTGATACAATTCCATGAGGTTAGGTCATCTCTAAGATTTTTTTAGCTCTTAAATTCAATATTCTCTGGTTTTGCACTCATGCTAGCTCACCAGTTGTCTGACTCACTTAATCAACAAGCAAATATTAAGCACCAAGTGTATATCAGAAACTGTGTCAGGCCCTGGAAAAAGAAGAAAAAAGTGCAGTAACTGCCTACTTCAAAGAACTGGAAGTCCTTTGTTTCCTCTGCATCATGGCTCTTGCCTGCCAGGTTTACCTCTGGAGTCCACAGCCAGCTCTTTTCTCTCTGGCTAGAGATCCCAGTCTTCAAAGCTGCTTCCTTACTCAAATAACTGCCTCTCAACTGTATCCATGTCTGCTGGGAGTATGTGTCCTGATCCCTACAGGACAAAGTGTCTCCTACTGAGCTACTAATTGTCTTCCAAAGCCATAGAGGCAGTGGGGAGGGAGGACAGAGGAACCTCCACTTTCCCCTTGAGGTGATTCCCTTTCAGGGTCCATGCTCTGATTTTCAGATTGGAACTGGATGGCTTGCTTTTAACACACACACACACACACACACACACACACACACACACACACACACA
>NW_020954557.1:48406878-48416032 GCF_900497805.2 Vombatus ursinus
ACACACACACACACACACACACACACACACACACACACACACACACAAACATATTTATGACTACCATGTTGTTTCAAATTAAGACCATGGAAAAACTTCATACATGCATACACACGAGTATATTATACACACATGGTACACACATAAGAAACATATATGTGAGGTATATTTACATGTAACACATCACATTATATATGCTATTACATACATATGGTTCATATTATATTTGTATATAACATATATATTAGGTATCTGTACTCTGTGTGTGTGTGTGTGTGTGTGTGTATGTGTGTGTATGTGTATATGAGAGAGAGAGAGAGAGAGAGAAACAGAGACAGAGACAGGGACAGAAGGACAGAGAGAGAGAAACAGAGACAGAGAGAGACAGAGAGACAAAGACAGAGACAGAGACACAGAGAAAGCAGGCCAGCTTGACTGGCCTAGAAAATACCTGACAAGGAGTAATGTGTAACAAATAAACCTAGAATGATAGGTTGGAGCCAGATTGTGAAGAGATTTAGATGGCAAATAAAAGTCTGTTTTTGATTCTAGGGGCATGAGAAAGCTACTGAAGTGTAGCCAGAAGGGGAATAATCTGGTCAGATCTGTGCTTTAGGAATATTACTTTGGCAGTTGTTTAGACCAAGGAATACTGAGAGGAGAGACTTGAGAAAGGGACCCCAATTAGGTGGGTATCGTAATAGCCCAGGAAAAAGGTAATACGTGCCTGGACTACCATGGTGGCCTTATTAGGAGAGAAGCTCAAAGCTTCAAGAGATGTAGAGGTAGAATGAACAAGACCCAACAAGACTTGGATTGGATGTGGATGGTGAGGGAGATTGAGGAGTCAACAATGTCTCCAAGGGGAAGAACCTCATTGACTTGAAAGATGGCACCCTTGATAGAAATAGGGGTGTTCAGAAGAAGGATGAAACAGCTTTTGGGGAGAGACACTGACCCATCCACCACTTTCCTTTCCCTAGAGGTTCAGTTGTGGCAATTAGCCAGGTCTACAAGTGTGGCCAAGGACCAGGAAACAGTTGTATCTTTTTTTCAATGGCATATTTCCAGTAGTTCATTAGGATTGTTCATAAATGTCACACTCAAAACATCTATTGGCAGTTTTGTAGTAGGTACCCAAACTTAGACCTTAGCACTAAATTTCCCTTAGCACCTAAAAATCCAGTCCTTCCTCTCCTTCTTCCACTTCTAATTTACTTTTGCTTCCTCTCTACTCTCCCGTCTTCAAACCTCTTCTCTCTCCTGTATTTTGCTATTTGCCTTGCTCCAAAGTTAGATGTTGATGTCCTTGGCATGAAATTACAGAGCGTATATTGTGTTTGAGATGCTGCTGCTCACATAAAGGAACCTCTGGTTCCTTTGTACCCCTTTTCTCTGGTCACTATGCTTTCTAGCTGATGCCTCAACAGTGTTCTGTAATGCTTGGCAAGTTTTCTTACTGATGGAACATTGGTTTATAGCTTAACCGTATGTCCCTTGGTTATTTTACATAATCTTCTTACTTTGACCTTAATTGTTCATTCAACAAACATTTGAACACCTACTATGTTTTAAGAAATGTACCAAGTTAGGGAGATACAGAGCTGAAGGAGGCACGGTTTGTGCTCTCAAATTCATAATCTAGTACACAAATACTTACAATAGGAAATAGATTAAATGCCTAAAAGTAGTACCAACAAGGCGTTGTGAGGCTTCATCAGAGATTAAAGAGATCATTTTGAGCTGGAGGAATAATGGAAAGCTCATGATGCAGGTAACAATGGATCCAGGCCTTCTAAGATGGGTAAGATTGGAAAATGGGGGAGGGCCTTCAAGGAATATGGAATAGTGTAAGCAAAGGCAAACAATCAGGAAAACATGTTGCCTATTGGGAGGTGAGGGGCAGCTAGATGGTATGCAGGGGTGGGGAACCTGCAGCCTTGAGGCCACATGCGGCCCTCTAGGTCATCAAGTACAGCCTTTTGACTGAATCCAAAACTTCTGTGAAGCCACATGTGACTTCAAGACTGCAGGTTCCCCACTTCTGATACAGTGGATAGAGAGCCAGAGCTGGAGTCAGGAAGACTTGAGTTCAAATTCAGCCTCAGACACTACTAGTTATGTAACCCTGGGCAAGTCACATAACCCTGTTTGCTTCAGTTTCCTCATCTGTAAAATGATCTGGACAAGGAAATGGCAAACCACTCCAGTATCTTTGTCAAGAACACCCCAAATGAAGTCGCAAAGAGTCGAAAATGACTAAACAAATGATATGGTTGAAATGACTGAACACACATTGGAAAGCGGGTGAAGGTGATAATAATTGAATTTGACTGGAGCAAAGGGCATATTAGTGTGACGAAAAGCTGGAAGGACAGGTGGAAACCAAGTTGTGGAGAGATATAGACTAAAAGCCTATAGATATTACTGTGTGACCTTGGGTTCACTAATAATAATCACTCACCCTCTCAGAGCTTCAGTTTCCTTATTTGTAAAATGGAGGTAATGTTCTACCTACCTCATAGAGTTGTGGTTCATATTTTTTGTTTTGTGTTTTCATATTCCTAGCACTTAGCACAACTACAACTTAACGTTGTTTCACACTAACACCCTAGAGAAAATTTTATAATAAGAATGTATTGCATACACTGGAGGATATGGCTTTTAATAACCAAAACCAGGAGCAGGAATATGTGAAGGCCCTAAATGCCAATCAGGAAGCAGATAGCTCCCTTAGGCACAAATGCCTGGTCTAATGCCATGCCAAGGGAGCGGGATTGATGGGACGAGACCCAGATGATGGTGTCTGAGAAATCCTATCATCCTTCAGGACCCATTAAGGTACCCTGTGAAATTCCTTTGCCACTGATGACATGATCAAATTGTTTTGACTTCTTGAAACAAAATAGGGGCTTTCAGGCCACACAAGCTAATGGTTAACAGAAAAGAGGAAACCTATCAAAGGAACGACCATATAGGCCCTTGTATTAGTCCAGACCAGATTCAGGCTGGTCTTCTGGCAGCTTGGTTCCAAAATCTGAATGAACTGTTAAATTAAAAAAAAAAGATATATAGGGATAGATAGATATTTAGATATTTAGATAGATAGATAGACAGATAGATGGATGAGATGGATGGATGTCACCTAGGCTTCTCACAGCTTGCCTACCATAGAGTCTGCTGTGTCCCCTACCATCTGGGTAGTGGGGGATAGCCTCCTTTGATGGGCTGCCCATGTCTTTCAAACTGGTGATAGGGAACCATTCACTCTCTTTTCTTCATAACTATTCAAACATGATTGATTTCCTTTGTAATGCAATGTTCCATTTAATGCATTAAGAGCATTATTCCAAGAAGGGATCCATAGATTTCATGGGACTGTCTGTGGCCCCAAAAGGTAACAGAACCCTTATTTAACTAACATTTAATGAAAGGGGTCTGACTTAGTCTTTGCAGAGGAAAGATGTTCAGAGCAGAGATGGGATGTTCAGCCATGATAAAGCACTGAGTCAGTTGAGCAAGTCTTCTCAGTCTTGTTCACATTGCTTGTCATTGGTCTCAAGCCTCAGGAAGGGTGCTCCAGCCCCTGCTGTCCAAGCTACTTTATATCCAGGTGATCAGGAAGGTACATCAATAGCTAGAGCCTTCCTTGACTCAATTAACTCTCAAGGATGGTTTCAGCACTTGTCAAGGAAAAACTAGCCTAATTTTCAGCGGGGGGCAAGTTATGCTATTGTTCCCACCACACCTCTGCTAATACCCAAGGTTTCCAATGTGTTCCTTTTTTACCCAGTCTGGTGGATGTGCATTTTTCTTAGTAGGAACCATGTTTGGGACACATCTGGGGGATGGGGAGGATCAGTGCATACATATGTGGGAAGGGAAGCACAAAGATGGTGGAAACAGAATTGGGTGTGGGTGGAATGATAAAATGTGCTTGAGGCTGGAGGTGACAGATACCGAGAGGCTGGAACACAGGGGTAGGGACAAGCAGGAAGGGCACAGTGACTGAAAGACAGATAGATACAGAGGGAGATGCCAAGAGACCAAAAGTTGGAGTAAGGAACACTTGTCTCTGGGGCACGAGATGAAATGTGCCTCTCTGAGTTCTGTGTGTTTCATGCTCCTGGATTTTTTTGGTTTTGAAAAACTGGGACAGTTGAATTTCTTTGATTCTGCTCAGTGTATTGTTCAGAAATAAGCGTTCCAAAGAGAATTTCACTTTGAGGTTTATGTTCTGAATTTTGAAGAAGTTTTGTATTGCATCATAAGGAAATGTGAAAATACCTTTCCAACAATGAGTGCATTGAAATGACTGTGAGAATGTGTATCGTAAACTAAATCACTTAGGATCATAAATTATTAAGCATAACATTCTCATTTTAGGGATAAGGGAACTTACAGAACATAGAGATTAAGTGAATTGACCAGAGTCACTCATGCGGTCTGTGTCAGGAGACAGGATTCAAACTTAGGTCTGGTGACTCCCATTTCAGCACTGCATATTCATCATTTCTCACTCCCAGGAAGGTATGTAAAGACCCTGCAAAGATTAGCATGTTTCCACCTAATAGAGAAGGATAGTCACTCATACATTTTTAATACTTATCTTTATTATGAAAGTGTTTTCAAAGTAAAATAATCCACAATAATGATTGGTTCCAGAGATTCAATGATGAATAATTACATTTTCCATATTAAAAAAAATCATCAAAACACAAAGTAACTCCCAAAATTCAGTTATGCACGATATCAATATCATAAAAGAATTCTAATAAGCTAACTATACTTCACTCCAATTCTGAGAGCTGCTCAAATACAGATTTGTCTGAGTAACACAGGTGACACCGTGTCAACTGCTCCATTCTTCACTGCAGGTTAAAAGCACAACACTATACCCCAAATGCACCATGACAAAAATGATGATGGAGGCAAACGTCTGTGCAAACAAGACTTAAACATCTCCGGACACATCCAGACTGTGTTCTTTGTAACTATTATCGGAAGTCCATAGTTTTCTAAACTCAGTTCCATCAGTCCCAGTTTCTAAAGCCTTCATGGCAACTCTGAAAAGAAAAGTCCTTTTGGTGAAACACCATTTCCTACTGAACATATAAACCACAGAGACAGCTCCTGTTTTGTGATGTCAAGGCAACTGCAGTTTGTATACAGTACTCTGGAAAGTGGGGGTTACTCAAGTTTGTGTTGGAAGGGACGAGACACTGTGTGTGACAAAGTAGCTCATAAAAATGCAACACAGTTCAGACAAATGGAATCACACAAAGGATGAAGTGTGGCAAATTTGAAAACCTATCAAAGAATCAATAGCAGAAGAGAGACAATATCCTGTCTTTTTTTATTGAAAGTAACAGGAGGCTGGAAGGATGTAATCCTTTTTGAGATAAACAGTAGCATCCCCTGCTCCCATTTCCTGTGTAATCTTAATAGTGTCTAATCTTGTTGAGCTAGAGACATCGTGTGCTGATTATTTCCGGTATCTGCTTATGGAATTTTTCCTTTCTTTTGTTCTAGAGGACGCTTAGTTTTCAGTACTTTTATTCTTGATTTTGGGGTTCAGCCTGAACTCAAACTGAGAATATTTTGCCCCTCACTTCCCAAACGTCCTCTAGATACACCATTGGGACTCGGCAGAGTTCTTTGACGATCATGTGGGGTTTTCTATGAGCTTTGGTACAATTTTCTCTATTAAAAAAAATACCAGAAGCAAATACTCTTAAACATATAGACTGAGGCAGTGTGGCTTAGCAGAAATAGGATGTGTCTTAGAGACACAAAAAACTAGGTCCAAGTCCCAGCTCTGCCTTTTTTATTTAATTTTGGAGGCAATTGGAGTTAAGTGACTTGCCCAGGGTCACACATCTAATAAGTGTCTGAGGTCATATTTGAACTTAGGTTCCCTTGACTCCAGGGCTGGCGCTCTATCCACTGTGTCACCTAGATGTCTCCTTTGCCTTTTATTTACTAGTTGTGTATGACCTTGTGCAAGTCAACTTGACCCTCAATTTCCTTCTCTGTAAAACGGCAATAATAATACCTACTTCTCACCACCTTAGGCTTTTAACAGGAAAGACTCAATCTTCCCTGTGGGTAAGCGTTATATTATATCATAGGCAAACATTTTTTGAACACTACAAGGCGGGCATTGTACTAGGTACTACCGCCCATTATAGCTGAAGGCAGAATTTGGCTTTAAATGTTTTTCTTTGATATTTTGTTATTAAGAATTGGCAACAATGAAACAGTACAGTCTTTTTGGTATTCTGGGAATGGCACAATTTCATTTTACTGACAGAATCAAGCTGATTCGGGAGGTCACAAGCTCTTTCCGGTCATTATTTTACCACATCTTTGATGACTCCAAAGGTTGTTTATGAAAACCTGGTCAGTTCTTTCCACTATGTTGTAAGGCAAAGCCAGTGAGCCAAATGAATTTATTTTTTCTATGCAGGTTTTATAGGAATCAAAAGTGACTTACTTTGGTCCCTTTCTGACCAAGTTGAAAAGGATGTTTTGTTTTGTTTTTTTGCATATGTTCTGACATATCTGTGCCCCAGCAATCACTTCCGTGATCTATGATAAGTATACAGAACAGAAACTTGAGGTCACTGTCAGCACAAGACTTGAGGAAAAGGGAGCCAGAAACATTCTCAGGACCTTAAACCCTACCATGGATTGTGAATATGTGTCTTCTTGTTTCTAAAGGATATCTTGAAACCTTTCTGGTAATTATAATAACAATAAATCATTTCTGTTTATACAACATTTTAAGATTTATAAAATGTTTCACACATATTATCTCATTTGAATATAATCATGACCTAGGGCATATACTAAAAAAAAAAGTTTAGTCTTTAGATTTATTTTGTATTGATTTAATTTTTTAAATAATTAAAATCTTATAAGATCGGGCATGAAGACTTAGGATAATATTCTAGCAGATATTTTCTAGATGGTGACAGAAATTTCTGAGTGAAAACTACTCTCTGTGCAAGATAATGGTGCAAGTGAGTGATTTTTCAGTCCCTTGGGTTTCTTTATGAACAGTTATATGGGATAGGCTTGGGCCAACTGAAACAATAATGACTTTTTTTTTTTACTTTGAACCAAGTAACACTGACATTGCCATGAAAGGCTCAGACTCTTTCTATTAGGTATTAGAGAATACAAGGTGCTGAAAAGTAAACTCTATCAAATACTTAGGGTTGTAGCTTTGGCAAAAGAATTGAATATTTTTTACATTCCTCTTCCATTTTTGCCCAATAGAGATCTGACATTTTTCTTTTCTCAGCTGGCTGCACTTTTTGGGGATTGCCCACCTTCCCCACACAGCTTCATCTTCATTAAAAGGCTGCTTCCTTATCTGAATGGGCCCCAGAGCACACAGTCTGTCTAGCTGCACAGTTGGGGTTGGATGTTAATGAAGTCATGGGGAAAGGTGTCTACAGTATGTATATCTGCAAAAATTGAGCTAAAAATAAATCCCAAACACTAACAATTGTCCCTCCCACTCCCCTCACTTCCATTAATAGACAAAGTCCTAATTTTACTAATGCAGCTAGAAACCATGAACTATAACCAGTTTATACACTGTAGTCAGAAAGACTCTGCTCTCCTGGCATGCTAAGGTACGGTTTTCTGTAAATTTTGGTTGGGTCAGCAGTATGACAGGAAGGTCAACAACGAAGGAAAAGCTGAAAGATATGTATGGTGGAAGCTTTACAAAAGGGCCTGGCCAAGGCTAAGCGTGATTTGGCTTTACCTACTTTTTGGATAAACGTTCACACAAAAATACACAGGTCACACTTTAAAAAATATATTAATTGTTCAATTTGACTCAAGGCCAAATTCTAACCACCTAATTCTTTTTTTCCCCCTAACATATCAAGAAAGCCTATAACATTTTGCAATAAAAACTTTTTTTCTAGAAGGTTTTCTATCTTTCCCCTTCCTACACACATGGATGGCATGAATGAAAACTGGAGGGTGAATGATGTCTACTCAGGGCTGTGTTATACTAAACTATCAGCCTGTTTAAATGTACAGTCTACGCTTCCAAGGCTATGGTATTGGTAGATATTATATATACCTTCACCTAGCCTCGATGGGGGCTCAGAATAGTATATGTATGTATATACATATATGCAGACACAATGCATATACGCATATTTATACATATATATAATAGTTTATCAAGACAGCCAACAGGCTCAAAGTCGTTAAATTAAAAGGGCTCCCTGCCCAAGAGCACTGAATGAAACACGGATCTACAGATTCTTGGAAGGACTTAATTAGATTAAAATCAATTGATATGACACTATCTTTGGAGTCCTCCCAAACCTCCTGCTAATTGACCTTCTGAGTAAAAATAGAAACCACAACCTAACCTGAACAACACTCAGAAATCATCTACCTAATCTTTAAGCAATGATTCCTATACCAAGTATTCCAAAACTCATCGTTCTGAAATTACTTTTCCAAAAAAATAGATTAGCACATGGCCTCGTTGGGACCAGTTCTCACACACACTTAGGATTTGATGTTTACATCCCACTGTTTCTGCTGGAAATCAACTGGGCTGAAAACTGACCATAGAAACTAAAGCATGGTATCACATTTCACTTTTTCTGTCTTTATTTTAAAAGGTATAAGATGAACTTTCTCTTCTTAATTTTCTAACATGCTTGATGTTATTTTAAAAGAGCTCACATTTTCAGTATGTTTTCAGATGACAAACAAGTGCTATTAATTCTTTTTAATTGCTAACAGAAACACATAAATATACACATATACACACATCCTCATTTTTTGAACTGAAATAATGGGGTTCTATAAGAAGAAGGAATATTGCTTTCTCGATGACATATCTAATGTCATATGTCAACTGATGTATGTCAATATCTTTCCAAATTTCCTCAACCACTAGGATGGGCTAAACCAGAACTGTTTTCTGAAGAAGTGGGAAGATTCAATTCTTTAATGTGTGATCTAGCTGAGACAATTCTTTATTCTTGTGATAAGGCAGAAAAGCTATTGCTCCTTCCTCCTTCCCTCCTATATGAAAAAAAAGTTCTTTGGTTCACGTGTACCTTTCTTTCTTTCTTTCTTTCTTTCTTTCTTTCTTTCTTTCTTTCTT